>NC_056731.1:1636422987-1636482081 GCF_019279795.1 Protopterus annectens | reverse complement strand
TTGGACTGTTTTTTTTCATCTCCAAATTCTTTTCCACTATCTGTCTGACAACAAACATTGAGTCAGCTGTGCAATATCTTGATCTGAAACCCAACTATTAATCTCCCATCTTACTTTCTTCTACTCTGCATGTTAATTTATCAATCATCCTCTCTAGCACTTTGACGCAGTGTAACAGGAATTTGATATCTCTGTACTGCCCACAGTTATGAATGTCCCGTTTGTGTTTGTAGACTGGCACTAAAACGCTTATTCTCCAGTAATCTAAGCTATACCTTTCTCTCCATCCCATGATGAATAACCTCAAAAGTACTTTCTCCCCTAAGTCAATCAACATTTCAATTATATCTGCCATAAATCTGAGCCTACTGATTTCCCAGATTTCTTTTTCTTTAATGCTGTTCTTACTTCTTTTAGAATGGTCTCCTCTTCTTCTTTTATTATAGGCTGTGTGTGGAATAGCACAGCTTCTATGAGGTTTTCTTCATTCAGAAGCTGCTGGAAGTACTTATTCCAGATGCTTCTGATGTCCCGTAGACTGGTGGGCAGGTTGTTGCTGACATCCCTTATGAAGGTTGTCTGATGGCTATCTTATTTTTCTGTCTTTGCCTAGCAACCTGATACCATTTCTTTATGTCATTTGCTGAGTCACTTTCCTGAAGCTTGTAGAATTTATCTGGTGCCACATTATTTGGCATTACTACTGTTCTCCTAACCTCTTTATTAACTAAACAGTTTTCCATCTTAGCATCATTCATTTTTTTCTATCTTCAACCTTTTCCTGCATTTTTTCTTTCTTTTGATAACTTCCTGGACTTCTGCATTTCACCACCAGCTTTTCTTATGCACCTTATTTCCACATTCCGTATGTCTCCATATCTGTTCTATACTTTTTACACATGCCGCTTTGAGATGCTGCCATTTTTCTTTGACTTCACCTATTTCCTCTTTTTTTCTGAGGTGCTAAAGCCCTGGGTATCACCTTGAACTCCTATGTTTTTACTCCAGTCAACCTTAGCTTAGTCTCTGTTAACCTTAGAGCCCTCTCTGACCACTTCTTGCAACTGATTTTGGTCACCAGCAGTTTATTCCTGGAGTTGACATATTTACTGAGGATAACTTTGTAGACTGTTATTCTATTCCAATGCCCTTTCCTTACTAGGAAGAAGTTTACTGGAGTTGCATGTTGGTCATGTTTGTACGTGATCTTGTGACTGTCTATCATGGTGAACCACACGTTGGCCACCATAAAGTTATTTGCCAGACATGGCCTTTCCTTCTTTACCCCTGCTGCCCCACCCATGTGGATCCAGACAGTTCTCATATCCTTTTCTGCCTGTCCTGAAATGAACATTCAGGTCTTCCATAGGTTCATAGATTCATAGGTAGGTACTAGGCTATCAGCCCAAGGGCCTACATAAGCATAGCCAACAAGGTTCTCTGGCTTATGCCACCCAAGAAAGTTATTTTCCTGTGCCACTGTCGAGCAGAGACACAGAAGTGATCCCCGGGGTGTATTTCCTATTTCCCATCCACTCATCAAGATTTTTCTTGAAGAGTGCTAATGAAGAACTTTGCTTGACATAGATGGGTAGCCTGTTCCAGAGTATGGGAAGTCTCTGGGACAGGAATCTATCCCTCCAGCATGTCCTGCTTATTGTGGTGACAAGGTTTAGGTCCCTAGAGAGTGTAGCTCAGAGGGATTGGGATTTCTTTAGGTGTAGCATGTCCAACAGCTCTGGGTTTGACATAGCTTTATATGTTAGGCAGAGATCACCTCAGAGTAGCGATATGCTATGGAGTAAAGCTGGAGTTTTTTGAGGCAGTCAGTGTAGGGCATTTGTTTGAGGCCAGTAATCCTCTTTGTGAGGCACTTCTGTGGCCTTTCCAGCTGCTGCAGTTGTCTTGTGAGGTACATTCCAAAAGGGGTGTTGTACTTTATAATGGGTCTAATGAGTGTTGAGTAGAGGGAACAATGACCTCTTTTTCCTGGATGAGAACCGTTTAAGGTGTGCCACGTAGGACTTCCTGACTACTGTGGTGATGTGACTATCAAAGGAGAAACTACTGTCCACCTGGGTCCCAAGGTCTCTTATCACACATTCGGTGGTAAGTAGATTGCTGCCTGTGTAGTAGTTCCTGGGTACAGAGTTTTTACCAAAGGGAATGACACTACACTTTTTGGCATTGAGCTTGAGGCCATGGCTCTGATACCAGGCAACTGTCTCAGCAAGGCCCTTCTGTAGGATGTCCACATCATGTTGAGGACTTTACTATGGCTCCTAGTTTGCAGTCATCTGCGAACTTAGCCAGAGGCCTTGTGTTGGCCTGTACTTCAGAGAAATAGATAAACAGGAGAGGTCCCAGGACAGAACCCTGTGGTAAACCACGTGTCACTGCTTTGAGGTCAGATTTGGAGTCTGCAACTTCTACAGTGTGGGTTCTGTCAGTGTAGGTTCATAGATTCATAGGTAGGTACTAGGCTATCAGCCCAAGGGCCTACATAAGCATAGCCAACAAGGTTCTCTGGCTTATGCCACCCAAGAAAGTTATTTTCCTGTGCCACTGTCGAGCAGAGACACAGAAGTGATCCCCGGGGTGTATTTCCTATTTCCCATCCACTCATCAAGATTTTTCTTGAAGAGTGCTAATGAAGAACTTTGCTTGACGTAGATGGGTAGCCTGTTCCAGAGTATGGGAAGTCTCTGGGACAGGAATCTATCCCTCCAGCATGTCCTGCTTATTGTGGTGACAAGGTTTAGGTCCCTAGAGAGTGTAGCTCAGAGGGATTGAGATTTCTTTAGGTGTAGCATGTCCAACAGCTCTGGGTTTGACATAGCTTTATATGTTAGGCATAGATCACCTCAGAGTAGGCGATATGCTATGGAGTAAAGCTGGAGTTTTTTGAGGCAGTCAGTGTAGGGCATTTGTTTGAGGCCAGTAATCCTCTTTGTGAGGCACCTCTGTGGCCTTTCCAGCTGCTGCAGATGTCTTCTGAGGTACATTCCAAAAGGGGTGTTGTACTTTATAATAGGTCTAATGAGTGTTGAGTAGAGGGGAACAATGACCTCTTTTTTCCTGGATGAGAACCCTTTTTATGATGAGGTGTGCCATGTAGAAGGACTTCCTGACAACTGTAGTGATGTGACTATCAAAGGAGAAACTACTGTCCACCTGGGTTCCAAGGTCTCTTATCACACATTTGGTGTTAAGTAGATTGCTGCCTATGTGGTAGTTCATGGGTACAGAGTTTTTATCAAAGGGGATGACACTGCACTTTTTGGCATTGAGCTTGAGGCCATGGCTCTGATACCAGGCATCTGTCTCAGCGAGGCCCTTCTGTAGGATGTCCACATCATTTGGGGACTTGACTATGGCTCCTAGTTTGCAGTCATCTGCGAACTTCGGTAGCCAGAGGCCTACTGTGTTAGCCTCTACTTCAGAGACATAGATACCAAATAGGAGAGGTCCTAGGACGGAACCCTGTGGTACTCCACCTGCCACTGCTTTGAGGTCAGATTTGTAGTCTGCAACTTTTAAAGTGTGGGTTCTGTCAGTGAGCCAGTTGGCAACCCATCTTGTGATGTAGGGATTTATACCTAGTTTAGTGAGTTTAGCTATAATTTCAGAATGGGGGATGGTGTCAAAAGCCTTGGCGAGGTCAAGATAGGGTGTGTGAACCACCTTACCCTCATCTACGGCTTTGGTGACCGCCTCAAAGAAGTTGATCAGGTTCATGAGGCATGATCTGCCTTTCACAAACCTGAACTGCGTGGGATCCAGAGTTTGGAGGTTACCGATGTCTTTGTTTATGAGTTCCATGATGATAATACGTTCCATGGCCTTGCAGACCAGGCTCGTCAGGCTAATAGGTTGATAGTTCCCAGGATCAGTGGTGGCTCCCCCTTTGTGGAGTGGGATAACTGTTGCTGTGCACCATTCAGTGGGCACAAAGCCTGATGCGAGGCTATTATTGAACATGGTGCTTAAGTGGGGAGCCAGTTTGTTCTGAAGTTCATGTAAAACGCAGGCTGAGATGTTGTCCGGTCACATGGATGCTGTGTATTTGGCTTTAGAGAGTGCAGCTTTTACCTGCGTAGTTGTGATTACAGGGACTCTGCATCCTGTATAGATATGGGCCCTTTAGGGGGTGAGGGGGAGTAAAGTTCGCACTGAACCTACTTGCCAGGATGTTGGCAATATCAGTTGGTTCTGTAGTTTTTGTGCCATTGTGCTGTAACTCAGAGCAGATCAGGGTGTTGCCATTGAGATTCTTGACATAGATATAGAATGCTTTGTGGTTGTCCTTAGAATTAGTGGTGATTTTGTTTTCGTAGCTAGCTTTGGAGGATCTTATAAAGGATCTCAGCTTCTTACTGAGGCTGATCAGGGAGCTCCTCCACTCATGGGATTTTACTCTCTTTGCAACAGTTTTTTCCTTCTGTTGTACAGTTTGTTTATGGTAGGGGACCACCAAATTGGCTTCCTTTTTTTGGAGGATAGCGTCTTGGTTCTTTTTGGGATAGCACGATCCATGCACTCATGTAAGTGTCTATAGAGTGCATTTGTGTAGGATTCAGCAGTTGTAACTGTATTGTCCATCTGCATGGGTGTCATGAAGTTCACCACTTCTGTCTTAAGAAGCATGAAGTTGGCTTTGGAGAAATGTTTTACCGTGGTTTCCTTAATGGGGTGGGGTGGGGGCGGGATGTGGATATCAAGGGTGATTAGTTTATGGACGGATCGGACCAATGAGGAGTTGACTTCAGGTGTGAAACACCAGTCACTCATGTTGGTAATGACTAGGTCTAGGATATTGTTGCCCCTGGTGGGGGTGTGGATAAGTTGATCCAGGGCATTGGAGTTTATGAATTCCAGAAAGTGTTGAGCTAAGGAGTTGGTACATGAGTAGTTTTCCCAGTTAATGGTGGGGTAGTTGAAGTCACCCATTATTAGGGTGTTTGGTTGAACCCTAATATTTTCCAGTACATCAAGAAAAGAGGAGTGGGAATCCTAGGGCATGGTGGGGGATCTGTAGCAAGCTACAATTTGGATTACAGTTTTGCCCAGAGTCAGTTGCACTTGGATAACTTCGGCTGCATTATGCTGAGCAATTAGCCTGGAGGTGTGGATATCCTTAATGAATATGGACACGCCTCCGCCTTTGGTGTTTCGGTCCAGGTTACATGGCTGAAAAGTGTGGTATGAGTTGTAGCCTGGTAGTGCAGGGGTGCTCTCTGGAGCGTTGAACCAGGTCTCAGTCACTGCACAGATATCGATGTTCTCCATTTTAAGGAGTGCCTCGAGTGAGTGCATTTTGAGATTTAGACTTCTAGCATTGAGTAGCATTACCCTCAGTTTTTGCTTGCCTGTTCCTGTTATGGTGGTGAATGTGTTATTTGTACCTTGTCTAAAAAAGGCACTATAGGGACAGCAAGAGCCTTAGCAAGTATCTGGATTCGCAGGCGCGACAGGTGCAGGCCATCTGTGGCAAAGCATCGTGGTCTGTCAACCATGTCATCCCAAGCAGACAGATACTGGATCCCCTTAGAATGGCACCAGAAGTTTAGCCAATTGTTGAAGTCAATCATTTTGTCCTTGTACTGCGGTATCATTCTGGGCAATGGCAGAATGCTACTCAGGGCTAGAGTCATACCTGCCTGGGCTACAAGATCGGAGAGCCCTTCCATGTCTCTTTTCATGTAGTCCAGGGAGGTATGCCTCAGGTCATTCATACCAATACCAGCTCATGCTGTCCTGTTTTATTTTGTATATCCTGCAACCGCTGCCTGAATGCACTCTTTTCCTCACTATCACTACCCTGCTGTGGGTCATAGTTTGAAATTATGGATACCACTCTTCCTCACACTGAAGTCTGACTGCCATCAGTCTGTCACTACTTCTGATCACATTCCCACTGTCTTCAGAAGATTCTGTCTTACCATAATTCTCAAATCATTTCTAGTCTGTCCTCCTGAGTAGTAGACTCTGGATTTTAAGCCAGATGGCTTTACTGTACTGACTTTCCACCTTGTCTCCTGGATGCACATACATATGTTCCTATTCTTCATTACTTAATAGTAACTTTCGGTCAGTACTGTGTGACTGTTGATATAGTGTGTGAGTATTGATGGACTACCTATCATTACTAGAAATGTGTAACTTGTATTTACTGTGCTATCTATATTATCAGCTCTTTACTGAAATGTATGCAGTTTCATTTTCAAACCTAACTGTATTTTACATCATTGATTAATTGATTAACTGAATTTCATATTCATTGTGTGCCTCCTGGCCAGGGTTATACTTGAAAATGGTCACTGGACTAGTGTGCTTATTTGATTAACAAATGTTAAAATAAAATATCTCACTGATGGAAATTTGTATCGCAATTTGCATTACTTCTGATATTTGTTCTACAGGTACTATTGTATTTGTTACTGTTGTATCTCAGGTTGAGTTTGTAATTGGTCTTTTGTGATCAGTGCTCTACCACCATTGACAAAATGTAAATAAAATGAATATAAATAAAATTAATGTGTTTGAGCATCATGAAAGTCTCTGAATCAGACAATATATTGTTCAGACTCCTAGTACTGTAGCATTGAACTATTAACAGGTTCCTTATTGCCATCCATCATTAGTAGTCCACTAAGACATGAAAGCAAGTTGAGCCAAAACTTTTATTTTCAGAATAGATTGGCAGTAAATCTAAACTAGACTAACAATATGGCAGAGCAGCTAGAGACTTTTGTTTACACGAAAAAAAAAATAGGTGGACTCTGTAATATTTCTTCCAATCATAATTCATATCCTTGATTGACAGTAGAGATATGCAATTATTTTCAGAGACTGCTGGTCAGCATATCCACAATAGTCTGTAAGTTCTTGTGACTTCATCTGAGAAAACAAGGCTGTATCCATTATGGAATATGTAAAAGAACAAAGTCATGTTATAACATTTCTTTGTTTCATAACAGAGACGCACTACGAGCCTTATCTAGCTTGTAACGTACAGTTGCTGTCAACATGTTTATGGTTAATCCATTTGCCAGTTGTAATGTCTGAAATAATTTTACTAAAGAAAATCTATTTTGACACATTTTTTTAATATTTCAGTATTATGCTCAACATGAGCAGGTCAGATTTTTTTCATTATTATTTTTTATATTTGTTGACTTGGTAAGCCCACTGTGGCAAACGTCCCCTTTCAGAGGTGACCCAGGAGCACTGTCTGGTTAAAGTGATCTGCTCAGAGTCACACAGTAGGCATATGGAGGTGGAAAGAATCACATCCTGTAGCCTAGGCTATAGAAAGCAGCTTGTTAATGACTTAAAGCCTTAAGCTTCTGTGCTAACAGCCAGTAAAATGTTGGATTAGAATTTGTTAGGTTGGAATGTCTAAGGAATTAACTTTATTTAAAAAAAGACAGTACAGGGACAGAAATAGTCTTGGCCAATATGTGGAAGCCCTAAGGAGAGAGGTGAACACTATCCCTGGCAAAATATACCAGTCATCACCTCCGGTGCTGACATACTAGATGTCCCAGGAATGACACCAGTTAATAAGCAGATTGTTAAAGTCAATTATTTTTTGTTTGAGATTGTAGCATCATTGTTGGAGAAAGCAAGATGCTGCTCAAGATAAGTGTCTTACCTGCCTAAGGTATATGCAGAGCCAGCCTTGAGCCAATTGAACTATTTGGCCCAAAAGGTCTCCACTCCCAAAGAGGGCCTGGCTCTAGGCTACAGCAGAGTTATTATGTTTTATGTGGCCTACAAAACTTGCTGGATAGAACTACAGCAACATGCAAGGCATTCTTCTGGTAACCATTTGAAATGTCAGGACCTGCTAGAATGAATCTTGAAATACAGATTGAATGGCCAAAAAATGGAGTTACATATATTAAATCTGAGACGGCCATTTCTTTGATTTTCTTTTTTCTTTGAGTTGTGGTGATCTTGGAATTAGTGGGGGTGTGGGGGGCTTGCCCCTCACATGGGGTGGTGCAGGAGGGCTTGCCCCCATGAAAAAAAGAAGTTTAAAGGAGAAAAGTGATGTTCAAGGTTCACTCTTCTCCCAAGTTTTCGATCTTATTCTTCTTCTTGTCGGCACTCAGGATTACAAGTGCCAACATTTGAACAGGGAGCCCATTTTCTACTTGTAGTTGTGCTTCAGCAGTAGCTACAAGTCTCTTTTTATCAACCCATTTCTATTATGCATTGAACTAGTGGCTCATCTAGCAGCATTAATACTGCAGTTTAATGCCATGTGTATGTCTGAAGGCATTAGATCCTCACGAGTAGTCATTTACTGGTGCTGAGTGCACAACAGGGTTTTCACTCCAGAATTTGAGGTAATATTAATCATCTGTTTTGTGTATCAGTTATGTTACTGCCACTAAAGATAATAAGATCAGATTAAATTTGAAGATTGGAAGAGGTATTGTGTCTTCCTTTGCTTTTCTTGCTGACATGGAGTGTTTGATTGGTTGCTAGTGAATGCAGTGACAAAAACAATACTGTAGAATAGTAAGCCTCATTGAGGATGAAAACAAACACTCATAAGCACAACCAAAATAAAAGTTACTGTGATATGAGGTAACTTCTGATCATTAAGACTTATGGCATAGCTGTTACCAGTTGAATGGTATAATAGAGAACACTTGCTCAAGTCACTGGAATAAATTAACCAGGAGGTGTGTGTGTGTGTGTGTGTGTGTGTGTGTGTGTGTGTGTGTGTGTGTGTGTGTGTGTGTGTGTGTGTGTGTGTGTGTGTGTGTGTGTGTGTGTGTGTGTGTGTGTGTGTGCGTGCGTGCGTGTGTTTGTTTGTTTGTTTTGATTAGAGAGAGGCATAACGGGCTAAAAAATTATTCCACAGTGCCAAAGTCACATATAAAATGCGTGTGTGTGTTTGGTGGAGAGGTGCAAGTGGAAACAAACTTGGATAATGATTGGCTGGATTAAATTGAGGGAAATGCATTATAGAAAGCTGAACAAATTGCGTGGGTTTTCTATGTTCTCCATACAAGTGGGCTTCTTTCAGGCATTCTGGTTTCCTCCCACTTTTCAAAGCATGCTGAATACTGCCTACTCTAAATTAACTCTGCGTATAATCTTTACTGTTGCCCTTGTGGTCTGGCTATGGTTGGAAATAATTTGCAAGCATTAATTCACTTATATGTTTAACAAATATAAAACTTTCAGAAATAATTGCATCTGGGGTGGTATGTGAACAATTCTGTTTTTATGGTGAGGTCCAAGATAATTACAATTATTACTATACTAAACATTTTGAGGAAGTTCAAGAGTTTTATGTGTTTTTTTTTTTTTTTTTGGAAAGATAATTAACTGCAAGAAGACAGGAGAATTAACTGGCCAGGGGACTCCAGCAATACTACCTGGGTGCAGGAGGTAACTGGAAGACCATGAAGGAAGAGAAGGGTAATGTGAGATGAAAATGTATAATATAGTTCAGAAAATCATATCCTGTATTCTGATGATACTGGGCACGAAAGTCAAGAGCTGAGGATGTGATGAGTCAGATTTTACCAGAATTCATGTTTCAAACTAACTTAGTTCAGACTAGCATGGTCTGCTTGGTGTTGTTTGTAACATGTCTAGAAACACTGGTATGTGTTAGCTTACCAAGCTAGGTTAATAACCTGCTTCTGTTTTAATGTCTTTAATGACAAAATAAGCTGATAAGATACTGTTTTCTTTTTACTACATAGTAGTGGCATATATTCCTAATACCTGAGTTAAAATCTTTTAAAGTCCAGGAAGCAGGCAGTGGAGGAGGGGTTGGGGGTCAGCAAGGGTCTCCACCAATATGAACCAAATTGGACCCCACAGTTGCTAAGCTGGCCTTGGACACATACATATTGAGCTTAGCTATATCTCTCTCTATATCTCTTGCAGGGTAGAGCATCTAAGGTTATTCTCCCTAAGAGGTTTAACAATGAGACTGTGAGAAGCCTTAAGAGTTCTGGTCACATCTTCAGTCATGGTAGAATTACAAACAGGCAGGTGACAGAAAGGTGCAGAGCAACTGCAAACTCATGTTGATAAAGACTATGATTAAATATTAGTGACTTCCTAACTGGTGAATTACCACAAAGATAAAGTGGAAGGAGCCTTCAATTGTCCTAAACAAATGATCTAGATGCTAGCATTTCTTATGCATTTTTTAACTGTGTAAGCGTATTCAACATGTGTCCTTTTTCAGTGAAGCTCCAGGAACAATGTCTGGTCAACTGAATTGCTCAGAGTCATATGGAGGTGGAAAGAATCAAAACATGGAGCCTTGACTAAAGGAAGCAGCACATTAACATTGCAGAACCCCAGTCTTCTGCACTAACTGCCAGACATTAGAAACAGATATTCAGTATTCACTCGAAAGACTTCAGAAAAATGTCAAGAAATGCAGAAAACCATGGTCATACCTGATAATTCCATTCAAAAAGTATGAAATTAAGTATTACGGTGCTGTAAGTAAAATACAACTTGTGTACTGCTGTGATCCAAGCCCGGATGAAACAGGGGCAATATTCAAGCAAATTCATTTAGCACAGTGGATCTTTAAGGTTCAGCACATGACAGCTCAGGATTATGAAATGCCGACAATGCAACTAAGCTTCTAATATAGGATCATAGGATCACAGGAAGTTGCTAGGCTATTGGCCTTGAGGCCCTTACAAATCTAGCCAAGAAATTAGCCCATGTTCTGACAAGTCAGCACCCAATGCCCCTGTCCAACAGGTACACAGGTGGAATCCCAGGGGTATATTTTCTATTCCCCATCCAGTTATCCAGGTTGTGCTTAAAAAAGGTTAATGAGGTATGCTGCTTGATGTGGAGAAGGAGTCTATTCCACACAAGGGGGAGTCTCTGGAACATAAATCTGTCCTGCCAACAAGTCCTATTGATGTCACAGACCAGGTTGAGGTTGATTGTGTGGGAATACTCGAATGGGGCTTGAATTGCGGATTTGCAGCAGTCCCATCAAGGCGGGGTCTGAGATTGCTTTGCATACCAGACAGAGGTCACCTCTGAGGAGTCTGTATAAGACTGAGTACAGGGACAGGGATTTTAGCCTGTCTGTGTAGGGTAGATGTTTGAGGTCCTGGATTCTCCTGGTGAGGGAACCTCTGTGGTCTCTCGAGCTGCTGCATGTGCTTTGTGAGGTACATGCTGAAAGGGGCATTTTACTCAATAATGGGTCTTATAAGGGAAGAATACAGGGATGTTGTGACATCCTTGTCCCTGGATGAAATACTCTTCCTAATGAGGTGAGTCATGTAGAAAGCTTTCCATACAACAGAGGCAATATGATAGTCGAATGTCAGGTTGCTATCAACCTGGGTGCCCAAGTCTCTTATGATTGATTGCATGCTTAGGATATTGTTATTAATGTGATAATTTGTGGAGACATCACTCTCCCCAAAGGAGATGATAATGCATGTTTTTGTATTCAGCTTGAGGCCATGTTTTTGGCACCAGTCATTTGTTTGGGTGAGACCTTTTTGGAGGATGTCCACATCACTAGGGGAATTGATGACAGCACCCAGCTTGCAGTCATCTGTAAACTTTATCAGTCATAGCCCATTGGCTTTGGGCTGCACCTCATATAAGTATATCCCAAACTACAGAGGCCCCAAGACCAATCCCTGGGTTACACCACTCATTATGAGTCTACTGCTTGAGGTGGCTTCCCCTATTTTGACTAGGTGGGTTACATCAGTAAGTCAGTTTGCTACCCTTTTGGTAATGTATGGATTTATGCCTTTTTGAGAGAGTTTATCTATTGTACCTGAGTGGGGAATAGTATCAAAGGCTTTGGCCAGGCCAAGGTAGATGGTGTGCACCGCCTTCCCCTCGTCCATGGCTTTGGTGACTGTCTCAAAGAAGTCGACTAAATTTAACAGGCATGACCCCTTGATTAAACCAAACTGTGTGAGAACGAGTGTTTGGAGGTTGCCAATGTCCTTGTTAATGAGGTCCATGATAATCCGTTCCATGGCCTTGCAGGTCAGGCTAGTTAGGCTGATGGGTCTATAATTTCCTGGATCGGTGGATGCTCCACTTTTGTGCAAAGAGATGACAGTGGCTGTCCTCCACTTGACTGGGATGAAGCTGGTACTCAGGCTTTGGTTAAATAGGGTGCCTAATGGTGCTGTAATGTCCTGCCTGAGTTCATGTAGGATACAGCTTTGGATGTTATCGGGTCCCATGGAGGCTGCATGTTTTGCCTTTGAGAAGGCAGTTGATGACTTGCTCTCTTGAGATAAGGGGGGGGGGGCAACTGCTGGGGATGTCCTGATTTACTGATGGGGGGACAGAGGGGTAAAGTTTTCACTGAACCTGTCTGCCAGAAGGTTGGCTATATCTACAGCATTTGTGTATGTGCTGTTCTTGACCACCAGTTCTGAGCAGATCTGAGTGCTTCCTTTGAGATTGCAGACGTGCGAAGAAGGTCTTATAGTTGTCTTTAGTAGATGTAGCCAGTTTGGACCCAAAGTTTGCTTTGGAGGATTTCATTAGTGCTCTTATTTGCTTGTTCAGGCTAAAGAGAGAATGCTTCCAATTAGGCATCTGCTCCTTCTTGGTCCTGGACAGCAATTTGTTCCTTTTATTATACAGTTTATTTATTGCTGATGTCCACCAGACATGTTTACTCTTCCTTGAGGAGGAGGATTTTGTCTTGTTGGGTATTCCTGATTCCTTGCAGCTATATAAATGCTTGTATAGTACTTTGGTGTAGGTTTGGATATTTGTGCCAGTTCCTACAGAGGGGGATGGGGCTGTAAAGCTGTTTATACCTTCCCCCAGGTGTTTGTAATCAGCTTTGGAGACGTTTTTATACTTGACCCTAGCAGGGGGTGGGGGTGGGGGAGATGGTGACTACAAAAGTGACCGCCTTGTGGCTGTATCGTACCAGGGAGGATGACACTGTAAGAATGCTGCAGTGGTTACTCATGTTGGTTGAGACCAAGTCCAAGATATTATCACCTCTTGTGGAGGTGTGGACCAGCTGGTCCAAGGCATTTGCCTTGACAAAATCAAGGAATCTCTGTGCATCTGTGTTTTGGCATGAGTAATTCTTCCAGTCTATGGTTGGATAATTAAAGTCACTCAGGATCAGTGTAAAGGTTTGAATCTTGATAGATTCAAAGAGGTCGAGATATGTGGAGTGGGCATCTAGAATCAAAGTTGGGGGCTTGTAGCTAGCTATGATTTGAATAGGGGTCTTGCCAATGGTTGACTGCACCTGGAGTGTCTCTTGTGTGCCATACTGTTTGACCAGCCTAGAGTTGTGTATTTCTTTAATATATATTGAAACTCCACCTCCTTTTGCTTTGCTGCCCATGGTTTGGGGTCTGAATATATGATAGAATGAGTAACCTGGTATGGCTCTCTGTAGCTTAGTGCCAGGTTTCTGTAATTCCACAAATGTCAGCATCTTCCAGGGTTAAGAAGGCTTGCAATGAGTGCAGTTTCATGTTTAGACTCCTAGTGTTTAGCAGCATGAACTTTAATTTGCGTTTTTATGAAATTTTCATGTTAGTAGTTTTGACCTCATGGCATTGCCTAAAAAGGCACTATGGGGAAGGCAAAAGCCTTTGCCTGAAGCCCAAGGGAGACAAATGCAGGCCATCTCTGGCAAAGCATTGTGGTCTGTCGATCATGTCTTCCCAGGCTTTCAGGTACTGGATCTCCTTGGAATGACACCAGAAACTAAGCCAATTTTCTGTTTGTTTTGAGGCATCATTCTGGGTGACAGTAAAATGCTGCTTAAACTAGGGACATACCTGCCTGAGACACATATTCACCCAGCTCGATCATGTCTCTCATCATATAGTCCAGGGAGGTATGTCTCAAGTCATTCACGCCAACATTGACTACCCATGAATTACCACATAGGTGGCAGTACACTAAACACCAAAAGTGTGATAAGAGACTTAGGGACACAGGTGAACAGTGATCTCACCTTCGATAACCACATCACAACAGTCAGGAAATACTTCTATGTGGCATACCTCATCACTAAGTGCTTTTCATTCAGAAAAAAGGAGTTCAATGTCCTACTATACTCATCCCTCATTAGACCCATTATAGAATACAATGCCCTGTTTGGTATGTACCTCTCAAGGCATCTGCAACAACTGGAAAGGCTGCATAAATACCTCACTAAAAGAATCATAGGCCTAACGCAGATGCCCTATGCTGACCAGAGCTGTTGGGCATGCTACACTTAAAGAAACCCAATCCCTCAGAGCCACATGCTCCAGGGATCTAAACCTTGTCATTACAATAAACAAAACATGCTGGAGGGATAGGTTCCTGACCCAGAGACTCCCCATACTCTGGAATAGACCGCCCATACATGTCAAGCTGAGTGCCTCTTTGACCCTCTTCAAAAGGAACCTTGACGATTGGATGGGAGATAGGAAATTCACCCCAGTGATCATTTCAGTCACCCTGCTAGACAGGGGTCCAGGGAAGTAAATATTGTGAGAAGAAATAGCCAGGTAATTGCTATGGTTAGGCTTGTATAGGCCCTAGGGGCGATAGCCTAGTACCAACCTATAAACCTATGACAGAGTCATAGCAGTACCTGTTGTTGAAAGACTTGAGTGCATGTGTGATATGGTGGATTTTGGCACCTGACAAACAACTAACAGTGACTTTCTCCTTATCGAGCCTGGTGAGGGGCACATCTGTTTGTCTCACAATGGTGTCTCCAATGACTAATATGTTGGGTTTATGGTTAGGCCTTAGTGGCTATGAGATACAGGTGTGTGGACTATGTGTGGTGTAGTGGGCTGTGGAGTTCACATGCATTTTTGCCATGGAGGTCTCTTTTGTTTGAGTATGTTTTTGTTGAGGACCTCCGCTTATGTGGATGTGTGTTGTGTAGGTGTGGGTGGAGTTTGAGACATGGTGTTTGTGTTGACAACCTTCTCAGTGCCAGATATACTGGCTTGTGAGGTAGAGAGCATAGACTCTAGCTTCTTTATGCAATTGCATCTCTCACAAGTTGTGTTCCTAGGTGATAGTAGTACAGGGTTGTCCATGTACATGAGGCAGCTGCGACATTGTCTCAGGATGCCCATATCAATCAGACTTGCAGGAGAAACCATTGGAAATTGTCCATCCATATTTGTCAGAATCTGAGGGAGAGAGGCCAGAGAGTGCTATGGGGGTAAAGGGTGGAAGGTCTAAGATGAGTACTACTAGGTGATCACACAAGTATTACTAAGGGAAAATCTGTAGCTGGAATACCTCACAATGGGTTAAAAAGAGTGCAGTTGCAGTACCTGACTTGCAAACAAGTGTAAACTAGCTCAAACAAGGGGTTTAAATACCACAAAAAAAATAGAAGATTCTAGTAACACAGAAATCTAGCCAATCCTGCTAGCCCCTGCTTTCTTTACCAATCAGCTTGTGCCAGACAACATCTAAGCATCTCTGCTACTCTCACTAGTAGATAAGATAGGCCCCTACCAACACAAGATGGCTGCCAGAAACACAGAAGACAAACACAAGACGGCTGCCAGAACACAGAAGGCAAAAACAAACAGCTCTGGATGCAGCAAACCTGGATTCAGACTATGCTATCATACCTTTCAACTGTACAGATTTTCACAGAATGTCCACATTTTTGCCTCTTATTTTTGGTCTGTTCCTCATAAAATTTTTTTTTTTTGACAAATCACTGGGACGATCTAAGGATTAATCACTAAATAAGGAATTAATTTGAGTTTCAGAATTCATATCCTTCATAAAATGCATGCTAACACAAATCCTGTTATTCTAGCAACATTCTAAGTTTGTAAGAGCAATATTTAAAATGTGTCCCTGTTTTTGAGCCTTTGTTCCCCCCATTATGTCAGGCTTTCTCCAGATTTCTTGTGCCAGCAGGTTGACAAATACCTGCTTAAAAGGATAAGTTCCAGTCAGCCACAAGGATACAATAGACAGCCATTAAGTTTGAAATTTTGGGTCAAAGGGTAGGCAGTTTAGGCAGGCAGAGGCAGGACCATTCCTCCTCTTACTGGGAATAGCAACCATAACCACCCAGCCCAAAATCAGCAACAGTCACCTGCTCTGTGGTGTAAGGATAAATGAAACAAGGGCAGATAGTGCCAGCAAGTCTAAACCTATGTGAAACAATGGAATATAGAAATAAAATCTGTTAATTGCAACAGGAGTCCAAGAAGCTCAGTACATCTCAGTGAAGCACTGTAAAGCACTGATCCACGCAACTAAGCAACTTATATACAAGGCAAGTGCTCATCTAAAGGTGAAGTGTCAGTCATCAACAAGAGAAAACAGCCAATCAGTAAAATAAAAAAAAAAAAACTCAGGACAAACAGCAATCAGTTCAGGCATGCAGAAGTGGAAACATTCCTTATTCCTTCTCCCACCAGGAGCAGCAACCACAACCACCATGCCTAAAGTCAGCAACACTCAATCCCAAGTCATTAATCTGCTGTTTATTCCAAACTCATATGAAACAAGGGCAAATAACAAAATCCAATTAGGACAGCAGGCCAAATCCCAGGTAAAACAAGGGCAATACTGGAACATGTTGCACTATCCCTTGTGTATCTTCATCTCTTGTTAGGTCTGACCATAAAACAATTTCCTTCAAAATGAAATTGAATCCTACGATCATTCCTGGTTCTGGCACCTTGACAATTCTCTATGACAAATTACCTACATCTAGCTGATACATTGTCAAGCTTGAAATCTCCACCAAACACATTTAACTTGACTGGATATGTGGAAACGCACACCACCACATTATACCTGCATATAAACAGCTGCAGAGACACAGTTGTACCTGGTAGAAACAAGAGAAGGGCATGACAAAGCAGAGACACAGTTGTACCTGGTAAAAACAAGAGAAGGGCATCCAAAAAAAAACCAGGTGAAACTTTAATATCAACAAGCTTTGTGCTAAAATGAAGATTATTATTGGCTAAAAGTAAGAAGAGCAATACACAGAATGACAGTGCCCTCATCATTAAATTAAACAAGTAACTCGGGTATTTAATTAAATCTACCAAAGTCAAGCTTGAGGCAAAAATAGCCACCCAAACAAAGGACAATCACAAGGCTCACACCTCTCAACTGTCCAAACTTTTGCAGAATGTCAAGATTTTTGCCTCATATTTTTGGTCTGTTCCTCATAAAATATGTGTTTTTATGACAAGTCATTGAGGATTAAGTCACTAATGGCAAATATTTGAATTTCAGACTTCTTATCATAGGTTCATAGGTAGGTACTAGGCTATCGGCCCAAGGGCCTACGCAAGCCTAGCCAGCAAGGTTCCATAGCTTACGCCACCCAAGAAAGTTATCCTTCAGAAAATGCATAATAATGGAAAACCCGTTACTCTGTTATGTTTTTAAGTTTATAAGAGTGATATTTTAAACATTTCCTCAATTTTGGGCCTTTGTTTCCCCACTCTTTTTGGTTTTGTCAGAATTCTTGCTATAAGACCAACTGAATACCTGCAATCACTCAAGATCATGTCCTGAAAGCACTATCAAAAGCAAAAACTACTGCATCAGGGGGTCCTGACAATACCCATGATGTATTTGGAATAGCATGAAGTATGTTTTAGCCTCCATAGGGGTTTTGTGTCAAGTTAGTGGAGAACAGCAGCAGTTATTCCCCAGCATAAATGAAGACCTTCCATGGACCCATGCAATTACAAACCCATAAGTCTGACAGCTTCATATACAAAACCATGGAAAAAATGATCATGGAATTAATCAATAAAGATATAAGGAACCCCCAAACATTGAACCCATCTCAGACTGGATTTGTCAAAAGCAGGTCAGGCTTACTCAACCTGTTGGACTTTTTTGAAAAGGTCACCAAAGCAATGGATAAAGATAAAATGGTATAGACTGCTCAACTCGACCTGGCCATGGCTTTTAACACAGTCCTCCACTCAGGCATAGTATAAATGTAAAAAACTAGGAATAAACCCCTTCATCACTCACTGGATTGTCCAATGGCTCACAGATAGGATGCAGGAGATGAGCATAGTTGAAGCTATCTCCACAAAATGACTAGTCATTAGAGAAGTCACCCAAGGTTCTGTGTTGGACCTCTTCTGTTTGGCATCTACTTTTCCTGAAGTAAAGCCACTGTTAAAGGGCACTGGCTAACTAAGTTTACAGATGACTGAAAGCTAAGATCTGTGACTGAATCCTCAAAAGACTCAGCCATCCTACAGGACAGCTTGTCCCAAACAAATAATTGATGCCAGACTCATGGAGTAAAGCTAAGTCCCACAAAATGCAAAATAGTCTCCTTTGGAAAGTTGACTCCCCCAGGGAACTACCACATTGACAAAACACCCCTAAGAGCTGATCCAGTAGTTCAGGATTTGGGAACTTATGTGGACAGTGGCCTACTTTTGATCAGCATATGCCCACTGTGGTAAGGAAGCCTTTCTATATTGCACAGTTCATATACAAGGGGATTGCTTAAAGAACTCAGGCTGTCATAGTCCCCCTTTACTCAGCAATCATTAGGCCAATCACTGAGTATAATGCTCCTTTTGGCATGTATCTGTTCAGGCATATGCAGGAACTGGAATGTCCATAGAGATACCTTACAAAAAGAATACAAAGCCTAAACAGTATGTTCTACATGGACCACTTCAAAGCCCTATAGCTATGTTAAAGTCATAAATAAATAACATTAAGAATTTACCTCATATGCCTTTAGTCAGGAACAACACTTCAGGATGTGCAAACAGATTTTATTTTTACAGTGTTGGGAGATGGTCTTCATAGCAGATGTCAAAATAGTCTCTCTGAACAGAGACAAACCACATTTTTATGCATTTTCTTATCAAACCAAGTCATGCACTTTTATTACGTTACAATGACTTTGTCCTATAGAAAACTTTGCAAATGTCCTCATTCCTCATGATTTTCGCCTCAGACTTCACATGAACACCTTTCTATACATGATTCACCTGCTTCCAAAGGGTTTTGTTTCTGACCTTGGATGTTTCAAACCTGCTTTAGCAACAACGCACTCTTAGCCTGGAGGAGTCGGGCTAACAAATTCCTTTTTGTATAGCTACATGCCTCACTTCATACAACACATACTATTCTCTCTTATTACATACTAAAATAATGCAGTTTAGAATGAAAAGTAATACTGTAGCTTATGAAGCTGTATTTTTCCCAGCCCTGCATACAAATTATATTTGCTTTTTAACAATCATATTATAGCATCATTAATAAGCTGAAATTAATATACATTTTAATAAGCTGGTCTGGTTCCATAACAGTTTTCTCCCTCTGACACTATTAGTGTCATACCATATATATAATTATATTTTTATTTTTTTTTAACTTGATAAAATACGCCTGTGTCATAGTAGTCGTCATCATTTTTTTGTCAAAATAGAACTGTCATTGATTTGTGCATGCAGTGGCATTTTATGTGTAGGTGAGGTTAAACATCTTGTAATCACTACCTTTAGAATAGAAAATAGCAAAATGATCACGAATATAATAAAAAGTACAATGACAATACCCTGGATTATGCTAGTTTTCAGGTTGCCAAAGATATTGCCCTTTGTTCCATGAAGTTTGACAGTTTTTCCTGTTTATCATGATAGTCACTAATATATGAACAGCAACGACTCCTTATGAGGGCACATGACCTCCCCCTTTTTGCAGCAAGCATTATATCAAGTGCCATTTGATTTTGTAACACCCCAGTTCACATTTTAGTCATTTTTCGATTTGCCATCCTGATGTGATGGGAAGTTTTGCTGGCCACCTCCTGTAGAATTTGGGCAAATATGGTGATTTCAAGCATTGTCCTTTGCACTCCAAACCCAGGATTAAAAATTGAAAATACTTGCTCAGTCCAGTGGATTGCTCGCTTATTTCTCAGTCTACCTGCTGGTGGGTGTTTGAAATGTTGAATAGCGGGAGTAATATAGCCTACAAAGCAACATTCAGACCAGTCTGTAAGCAACCAGGGGTAGGCACGATGACCACAGATGTAGTAACAGTCACTTATCATGCCCATGCCACGCCCCCAGTCATAGCTTTTTAAGTGCAAAGAGTTTAACAAACTTTCATGCCTGGTGTCATTACATTTGCTTTTCCCTACTGGTACAGTCCCATTTTTGGCATAACATGTGTCTCCATGATGTGTGGTTGCAAGTTGAAGAAACATACATTACGCCAGGTTAAGCTGATGTCATTAAGATCCTTTTTAAATGACACCTGTGATGCAGGGATAGGAATCATAGGAATCCCTGTCTTATAATAATGAGGTACATGCAAACATATTTAGCAGTTTGTTTTTGTTTAGATTTTTGGCATGTTGTCGAAGGAACAGCAAGAAACTGTTTTTTTCGACCAGTTTATAGAAGGGAACAGCAGCAGAAACAAAGCAAAAGTACCTGTTGTCACTGGATTCATCATGGACTGCTACTGAAGTTGAGCTTTTCACTGGGCAGATGATTTACCTGTCACACCTCGATCTCCCTCTGTTGGCTGCGATTATTCATCTGGGGTCCCTACATGACAGGTCTTCTTGCAATGAGATGAATGGATCCATGTTGGTAGTCCTGCACAGCGAACTGCAGTCATTAGCAGGACCTGAAAAGGCCCCTTCCACCTCAGACTGAGGCAGCTTTTCCTCTGGAAATTTTTTTTATGTAGACTCAATCAGCCAGCTGTAGTTGATGACAGGATTGGTCAGGAGGCTTTGGTAATGCTGCTTTTATTGTTTGATGATATTGCTGCAGAATTTAGAGGAGTCTCCTACAATAACAAATCAGAGCATCATTTGACAAAGTTAAATTAACATTTTCTACTGGGGTAGCTGGAAGGGCCATGGGTCTCCCCATTAATATCTCATATGGACTTAATTTCATGGTGGCATTCAGGGAGGCCCTCATACTCATTAATCCTAAAGGAAAGGCTTCGGGCCACTTTAAGTGGGTTTTAGCACAAATCTTTGAAATTTTATTTTTAAGGGTCCTGTTTACCCTTTTCACTAATCCAGATGACTGGGGATGGTTGGTACAGTGAGGACTCAACTTAATATTAAAAGCTTTATATAACTCTTTAAATAAATTATTATTAAAATGAGTTTTTTTGGTCACTGTTAACAATGCTGGGTATACCACATCTCAGTATGTAATTAGATAATTTTTTTTTAATAACTTTGACTGCATTAGCTTTGTGACATGGGTAAGCTTCCACCCATGCTGAGAACATATACACTTTCACCAAAATAAATTGTAAATAATTAGTCTTAGGCATTTGGATGAAGTCTAGCTGTATGTTAACAAAAGGTCCCCAAGGTGGAGTTAAATATGCAGCCTTACTGCTGGCATGTTTACTTACATTATATTTTAACTATACACTACAATTTTATACATACTGAAGTATCAAAGAGGAGACATGAGGGGCATACCAACTTTGGATAATTTGATTAAATAAAGCTGTCTTACCTGTATGGGCCGGTAGATGATATGCCCTTACCAGGTAAGGTAGCAAAGAGGCAGACGCCACCAGTCGGCCTTTCCGGATGTCGCCATATGCCATTAGAGGATTTTCTACATCTGTCCTTGAGCCACCTCAGAACTTTTCCCTGTGATGCTTTAGCTTGAAAGGCTGACAATTTTGCAAAACCAAACACATCATTACTGTTATAGTTTGTTGCTGTCAACATACAAAGATGTTTACAACAATTTACTACTGTTTTTGACATGCACAATATTTGATTACAGACAGCTTTTTAGGTAATAAAAGTGCATCTAACAATGATTTTATGTACCCTGAATTTTTAATTTGATTTTTTTGAAGAAATTAAAAACCCTCCCTCTCTCTCTCTCTCTCCAAAGTTGCCCAAAGTCATGTACCACACCGAAAGCATAATGACTGTCTGTAAAAATATTGGCCACCTTGCCTTTGGCTAACTCACAGGCTTTTTGTAAATCCACTAGCTCAGCTATTTGAGCAGGGTGAACTGTTAGATATTATGAATATAAGGCTGAAAATAATTCTGTTGTAAATATGCTGAAAGAAAAAGCTTGCTTAAATGCAGAAACAGAGTTTAGTAATATGTGATCAGCAGTCATACTAAATGACCATGGCTTGGAAAAGGAATCTGCTGAATGGACATTTTTCCCTTACAGACTTAAAAACAGGATGTATGCAAGAGCAAAAATGTAAAATCTGCTTTTAAAGAATGGACAATAACACTGTGACAATGTGTTTCCTCAAAAATATGTTTTTCTGCATGGAAAACAGGATATGCTTATCAGCATTGGCACAAGAACAGATGTTCTTATACAAAGATCCAAATAGAATACAGGACAATGTGTTTCCTCAAATATATGTTTTTCTGCATGGAAAACAGGATATGCTTATCAGCATTGGCACAAGAACAGATGTTCTTATACAAAGATCCAAATAGAATACAGGACAATGTGTTTCCTCAAAAACATGTTTTTCTGTATGGACAACAGGACACTGTTACAGGATGTTCACACTGTCAGAAAAGATGGTCTCTTACAAGACATTGTTAAACAAGGAAGCTTAGTATTGTTTCTACAGGATGAGCAATATGCTGAAAGAAAAAGTTTGCTTGAATATATGTATAGAGTTTACAATGTGCATTCATACTATATGTATAACAGATAGGCTTCTCTTCACAGCATCAGAAAATGCCTAACAAAGCAATACTGGAAAACAAGCATTACATGATTTTCTCATGTTTGTAGAACAAATATCTATTAACAGACATCCTTTTTTAAAATTCAGCAATACGTGATGTTTTTCCAGTAGGAACAGCTTATACAGATGTTTCCTTTCAGAATGGCATCTCCACATCAGCAAAAGTGCTTAAATCACAAAAGGACAATAGAAAAGTCTAAAAACAGACATTATGTGACTTCCCATAGAAGGCCAGAAAAATATACTGAGGAAATAACAATCTCTTGTGTGCTCTGTATATAGCAATTGTAGTAATTCATTTATGTGAGAGAAGGACAGAGAGAGGTATTTTGTAGAAGTCATCATTCATATCTGTAATGAAGGAAAACTTTGTAAATATATACTACAAATCTGACAGACTACGTGTGGTTTGTTATAAAATAAGTTATCTGTAACTGTGCTTATAGCTGCAAAATATATTTCTTTAGCAGTGTGCAATTTGAAAGGCTTAGTGCTTTAAACAGACTACAGATGGAGTCATGCAGGGCTATGTGTCTCTGATTCAGCAGTAAACAGCACAGCAAGACTGTGTGTCTTAAGAAGACTTCAAATCCCACAGTAAGCAAGCAGTTATTAGAGAGTAAGCTCTATAAAATTTTTCAATGGTGACCCTTTGACAACATTCCTAGCCTGTATCCAAAAACAGGGGGAGTGAATGGGTAATGTCACACCTGTAAAAGCACAGTAACGTTTATGTGAAGTACTTCAGATTTCTACAGTTTTCAACAGTTTGTAGCAATACAGTTTAATAGACGTCTAAATCCGGTGAGACTGCATTGCAGGAAGGTGGAGCAGTTCCATAAATTCTCCAGAAAAGGTACAAGATGAAGTTGTAAGACTGAATCTGCCAGTTTTGCTGTACCAATTTCACAAGTGACTACAGAAACTTTTCAACCATCTACAGTAAAGCAGCTTGGCCATCTGCCTGTCTGTTGACTGGTAAGAAAATTATTCTGTGTTACATACAGTATGAATGCCATAGAGGTAATAGTAATAACAGAATAAATGTATATACAGCATATTAGCAAATGTAAAACCTTATTAGGGCAAGTTAATAGCAAGGCATTATGCAAATAGATTGCAATTTGATAGTAAGGCATTATGCAAATGGATTATAATATTTGACTGGTATCTGAAATAAAATCATGTGTGGTATAAAAATGTTTATTGTGTGTACAATGTCATAAAAATACAGTGCATGACATTATCCAAAGGTTAGACTGTACAGACAAAAATTGTAAAGGTAAAGAACCAAGAAAAGTTAATATGTTGACATTATATTCAAATGTTAGACAGTTATGTTCTGTCACCAGATGTAAAAGGTTTATTTCAGAGTTGCAACAACAGTCAAATCAGTTACTGATAGAAACTCTAGTACATTTTGTTACAAAGAAATGTAATAAACTTCTAAAAGACAGACACAATGAGTTCAGGAAGCTTAGACAAGTTATACACATCTTTTCAAAAGTGCATAGGAGTTTCAAATTCAGCAGAACAGCTTACTAAAGAATGTCAGAAAGACCATGCAACATCACAGGAAATTCAACAGCAGTTGCAGGATAAAGGAAATAAATTAGCTCAACTGACAAAGACTGGGAATTTCCTGCATACACAGTTAATCTGTGCAAAATAAATATATTTTATAATATGTTTATGTTTTGAAAATGGTTAAGCATGCATGCTAGGATGGTAGGGACATGACATGCTTGTATAAAGATATACATATACAAGACAGACATGCATGTGTGTTCTTTTCATCTAGAGTTCATTTGTTTACAATGCACAAAAGCAAAAGGCAGACAACAGCAAATATAAATAAACATATGTTATAATTGTATAGTAACACCAAACAGTTAAAGTTCTGAATTTTAAAAATAAATAAAATCACAGATGGTATTTGGCAAACAGTTTTTGTAAAATTAATGGCAGGACAGTTAAATAGTTAAATAAATAAATAAATAATAAAAAATACTGAAATCCATGTAAGCTAATTGTAATGTAGTATAAATGCATAGTTATGCAAATCACAATCACATTAAAGGAAAAATGCCAAAAAAATTAACTATAGTTTATAGAATATAAAATGTGAGCTCAGACCTTCCTAGACTGAATGAATAGTTACAGGAAATGCTGGAAAGGTAAGATAAACAACAAGACTGATTGCCAGACAAGTAGCTTGAGTTTTTCTAAAGCATCATTGTTATTAAAACATAATTGTTAAAATGTTTACAGGCAACACTATTTGGTAATTGTAATAAAATGTCACAATTGTGCATAGATGTCACTTATAATCTGTTTGCAAGTAAATGTTAAAAGGACAAAAAAAACCTCAGTTGCATCAAGTACAGCCAGCAAATGGGCTATAAGTATACATACAGTTCAAATCAATTGTGCAGGAGGGTGTAAATACCTACTAGAGGTAATATACAGTGAAAGCTTTATTTAGTAACCTAATAAAATAAATGTATAACCAAAGTGTTGGGCTGACATACATTCTATTCTCACAGCATAGGGCAAGTAAACAGTGCTGAAGTACTACAGGGGGAGGGGTACTTTCTCAGTTTTACACTGACTGTATAAGGGGGAGGGGCACTTTCTCAGTTTTACACTGACTGTATAAGCAGTACTGCACAAGGGTCTGAAATAAAGCTACAGAAACAATAAACAACAAGGGTCTGAAATAAAGCTACAGAAAAAATAAACAACAAGGGTCTGAATTAAAGCTACAGAAAAAATAAACAACAAGGGTCTGAAATAAAGCTATAGAAAAAATAAGCAACAAGGGTCTAAAATAAAGCTACAGGAAAAATATATCATTCCTTCTTGACAATACTCTTTTAGGGAGAGGAAAAAACAGGTATTAGTGTATTAAAATACTGGTAAACTGGATTAAACCTGACAGAATAAGATATTTTACAAGTTGTTAATAGCTATCATAATGGTTATTATTGTATTGTTTAGTATTAAATTCTATTTACTACCTGTTAAACTGTAAAGCTATACAAGCGATGGTTTAAAAAACAAGAGATGGTTTAAAATTGATTACAGCTATACAAGAGAGAGTAAAGACGTAAAAAACTGAACAAGATTGGTCACTATTTTAATATGTTTTTGGCAAAACAATGTTGGTATAAAAAAGTATCAATGTTTCTAATTGCTGAGTATGTAGTTAAAAATAACAGGACATATGGATTTGGTATCAGTTCCACTAGATATTTCTAAAGAGACAAACATTTTCCAAGATTTTGCTTAATATTAATGTTATTAAATTTGTAAGATTAGACTAAATGTACTTTACAGTCTTTGTATGTACAAATGTAGAAAATTTCAGTACAAATGATAGTCTTTGTATGTACAAATGCAGAAAAATTCAGTACAAATGAAATTAATGTCTAGTAATGAATATGTGTGAAAAAACATATTTAAAGAAAACAATGGGTCCAGGGTACCTACTAGATTAAAATGCATAAATAGCAAACAGTCTGTGTAAATACATACTGATCAGGATACATTGTAATAAGTTCAAAACTAATTTGTCAAGTTGTAATATCACTGGTTTTACCCCAGTAAAATAATTGCTTTCAAATATTTATTATCTAAGCCCAGTTCAGTACTTTACCAAGATGTTAATGGGCAGTTCAGAGACATGACCACAATGTTATGGTTAAAATGATATTGAAATTGTGTGTTTTCAGTAGTGTATAAATGCTTGCAGTAGCACATAGTTATTGTCTCTTATAGTTAATTCAACAGTTGCAAAAAGTTAATGATACAATTCTGAGTCATAAATTAAATTCTGTGATTGCAAAATAATAAATTAATCAAGTAAAATTAAAACAGACACAGCTCATAACTGATAAAATATTTTCACAGAATGGTCTGCAAAAGAAAAAGTTGTTAAATACATTCAGGTTTGGTAGTAATACATGTTTTCATTGTATTACCTATGTAAAATTGCATTTTGACTTGTATCAAAAATGACTAAAGGTTATGTTTCTTAATGTGTTTTTTATATAGAATGTTTTGAGTATGTTTAAAAACAGAGGGAATTGTTAGATATTATGAATATAAGGCTGAAATTAATTCTGTTGTAAATATGCTGAAAGAAAAAGTTTGCTTGAATATATGTATAGAGTTTACAATGTGCATTCATACTATATGTATAACAGATAGGCTTCTCTTCACAGCATCAGAAAATGCCTAACAAAGCAATACTGGAAAACAAGCATTACATGATTTTCTCATGTTTGTAGAACAAATATCTATTAATGGACATCCTTTTTTAAAATTCAGCAATACGTGATGTTTTTCCAGTAGGAACAGCTTATACAGATGTTTCCTTTCAGAATGGCATCTTCACATCAGCAAAAGTGCTTAAATCACAAAAGGACAATAGAAAAGTCTAAAAACAGACATTATGTGACTTCCCATAGAAGGCCAGAAAAATACACTGAGGAAATAACAATCTCTTGTGTGCGTGAGTAGCTCTGTATATAGCAATTGTAGTAATTCAGTTATGTGAGAGAAGGACAGAGAGAGGTATTTTGTAGAAGTCATCATTCATATCTGTAATGAAGGAAAACTTACCTGTAAATATATGCTACAAATCTGACAGACTACGTTGGTTTGTTATAAAATAAGTTATCTGTAACTGTGCAAGGATAGTCAGAATATATTTCTTTATCATTGTGCAATTTGAAAGGCTTGGTGCTTTAAACAGACTACAGATGGAGTCATGCAATTATATGTGTCACTGATTCAGCAGTAGTCACATTTTCCAAATCCTTTTTTTAGAATTTGAGAAAATATTGAAGAAGATTTAGTATATCCTTGTGGCAACAGTGTCCAGGTATATTGCTGTCCCTGATAAGTAAAAGCAAACAGAAACTGACTGTCAGGGTGAATAGGTATAGAAAAGAATGCTGAACATAAATCTATCACAGAAAAGTAACTAGCTGTAGGTGGTATGCAACTCAGTATTGTTGCTGGATTTGGAACAACAGGAAAAGTAGGTAGTACTGCATTACTTACAGCCCTTAAGTGTTGTACAAGTCAATAAGTAACCTTTCCTGGCTTTTTTACTGGAAAATAGGAGTATTACAGGGGCTTTTAGCTAGTATTATTATTTCTTGATGTATTACAGACTGAATTACAGATTTGATTCCCTGCTCTGCTTCTGGCTTTAGTGGATATTATGGAACTCTGGGGAGAAGTTTTGATGGATTTAATTTTATTTTTACTGGGCCTGCTGATTTCAGTATACCTACTTTATTTGCATGCTTAGCCCACAAGTTGGCAGGTACCTGCTGTAGTAACTCTTCATCTGTCTGTATGCTTCCAGCAGGCTGTTCCTCAGCTTCTGCTAAAACTGCCAATACTTCCCCATCCGATTCTGTTGTAACATTTAGATACACCCCTTCTGGGGTACAATAAATAGTACAACCCGGCTTACATAGCAAATCTCTTCCTAGTAGGTTTACTGCTGCAGTAGTACTCAGAAGAAAAGAATGCTTTTCTTTAATCGGACCTAAAGAAATGGGGATGGGTTCTGAAACAGGATATGTAACAGTAGCATTTGTTACACTAACTGTCTTTACTTTGTTTTTATACTGGTATTTAACTGTCTGAAGTAACTTTTAATACAGACCTAGTGTTGCCAGTTTTACCAAGAATAGAATTGGCTTTGCATTTATTTTTACTTTAACACAGGGTCCTTTTTGATTCAGTGGCAGCAAAGGGATTACAATTTATTTTTCTTTTATTACCCTGCCATAGTCAGTACAGTGATTTGCAGCACTTAGTATGGAGTTTGTCTTTTTCCTGCCAGTCTATAAGCACTTGTTTGATTCATTTTTTTTTTTGTACAGGGTTTGCAAATCTTGCATTAAGGCAGCTGCAATAGCTGGTTTAGCTTGTTCATTTGGATATGGCATTTCTAAATGTTTAACAAACACTGCTTTAAGATGACTCAAATAATCTGCAGGGGCTTTCTCTTTATTTTGCCTAAATGCCTGACACACTTTGGTAAGTCTATTTATTAGTGCATTTCCTGTGGGAATAAAATAAGCCTTTTCAAGTAACTGTGTTCTTATTTTATTGGAGTAACTTTCCGAAGCATCTGGTTTAAATCTGTCAAAATAGGGTTGTAATATTTTTTTTCCTCTATTCCTCCTTAAAACTTTATAGATTTTTTTTTTATCTTCTTTCAGTTAGAAAACATTTAGACATAGTATGCAAATCAGCATTAGCCCCACCTCCTTTTTTTTTAAAGGTCCCAAAAAAATCTTCTACAGAGGCAATAGCCTCTTGTCCTACCCTATCATGGGAGCGCTTGTGATGAGGCACAGGAGTGTCAAACACTAGTGCTCCTGTTGGAAAGGTCATGTGAGTGCTTGTGATGAGTCACAGGAGTGTCAAACACTAGTGCTCCTGTTGGAAAGGTCATGTGAGAGCTTGTGATGAGGCACAGGAGTGTCAAACACTAGTGCTCCTGTTGGAAAGGTAGAAGCTCGTTGGGAATGATAGGAAGAAGGAAGGAAAAATACTTTTTAACTGCAGATGCTGTTGTAAAGATGAGAGCTAACAGCAGAACTAAGTTCAGATGTAACAATACCATGCTGACCTTGTGCTCAAAAAATGCAGAGGTCTGGGAAACAGCAGAATCTTGTACAGGAGCCACCCGTACCGGTACATATGGGGGTGGGGTGCAGTAGCTACTGGAGGATTATTATCCTCTTTAGATGTTTCTGCTTTTTGGCCATTTTCAGTTTGTTCCAAGCCTGCTAAGACAGGATAAAGGGATCCCTTTTTACTGGTCTGTACTGCTGAAACTATTTCTTATTAACATCCTGCAACCCTCTTAATGCTGACTCCTTTTCCCTTTTAAGTGCTTTACTGTACCAAGAATAAAATGCTGTAATTTGTTCCCCACTTACTTGCTTTGCTTTTTTTTTCCAAAATGCCTTTCAATGTCAGCAATTTAGTCTTATCATGTTTCATTTAATGGAAATACCCCACCAACACAATTCTTATTAAGCTGAAACCAGTCATACAGATATTTACAACTTTCCTTCCCATAGTTAAAATACATAAAATATGCAGGTGTTCCCATTTCAGGGATTTGATCTTGCTTGCTTACCTTTGCTCCCATTTTTCTTATTTTATAAATCAGTAATAAAAATGTTAGGCTTACCTTACAACTCCTGGAATTTGGCAATTTCAAAGACAAAATAACTGTAGTAATCCACACACCATACAGGGAGGAAAGGGTAGTAAGTCTGTCACCGAGCAGCAACAGAGGAGAGGTTTCGATCAGCCTTTTCCCACAGCACTCCCTTGCTTTCATCCCTGCGCGAGCTCAAAAGTTACAGCTCCAGCATTGTGGTCGGGATAACGGGGCGGATAGGTACTGTGTCCAGAACTGGCCACTCTTTCAGACCCTCTAAGGGTACTTTCACACAATCACACTGTTAAGTCCCAACTTGCTTTTGGGTTCATGAATTTATTTTAACAACACATACCTCTATGTCCTATCATGCGGTAAGCTCATGAATTTGTTTTAACAGCATATAGTCTATGTCCCAATCATGCTATGGGCTCATGAACTTGTATGGTCTACATCCCAATCATGCAGTGGGCTCATGAACTTGTTTTAACTTTACAGTCTATGTCTCAATCATGCAGTGGGCTCATGAACTTGTTTTAACTTTACAATCTATGTCCCAATCATGCGGTGGGCTCATGAACTTGTTTTAACTTGACAGTCTATGTCCTAATCATGCGGTGGGCTCATGAACTTGTTTTAACTTGACAGTCTACCTCCTAATCATGCAGTGAGCTCATGAACTTGTTTTAACTTTACTTTTAGCTTTTAACTCTTTCTCTTCTTTCTCTCATAAATTCATACATTGACAGAATAAAAACATCTCTCATACTTCTTACCTTTAAAGGCTGAGGGTACCATCCTCGACAGAAGGAGCCTCCTTGCGTTAATTTGTCTTTTAATGTATGTGCACATACATTTACTATACTCATTTACTGTGGGGTCCTCCCACTATTACTTGTATATCGTACAACCACTCAGTCAAACAAAAACACAGTCATTCACTCATTTTACATTTTGCTAAAATTGTCTAAAAGAGAGAAAGAAAATAACACAAACCAACCCTTTTCCCTTACAAAGCAATTTCCCTGCCAAGGCTAGTATGTTTGAACACCCTGAATAGCTGCATATCTGAGTCTCTGACTATTCCATACAAAGCAGTGTGGAATTCACAGAAAATCTGTGATGGGCCCTATTCCAACTGCCCTGCAGCAATACCAAAGTTCAGAGCCGGAGAACGGCACCAAATTGTTAAAGTCATAAATAAATAACATTAAGAATTTACCTCATATGCCTTTAGTCAGGAACAACACTTCAGGATGTGCAAACAGATTTTATTTTTACAGCACTGGGAGACGGTCTTCATAGCAGATGTCAAAATAGTTTCTCTGATCAGAGGCAAACCACATTTTTTAAACATTTTCTTATCAAACCTAGTCTTGCACTTTTATTACATTACAATGACTTTGTCCTATAGAAAACTTTGCAAATGTCCTCATCCCTCGTGATTTTCGCCTCAGACTTCACATGAACACCTTTCTATACATGATTCACCTGCTTCCAAAGGGTTTTGTTTCTGACCTTGGATGTTTCAAACCTGCTTTAGCAACAACGCACTCTTAGCCTGGAGGAGTCAGGCTAACAAATTCCTTTTTGTATAGCTACATGCCTCACTTCATACAACACATACTATTCTCTCTTATTACATACTAAAATAATGCAGTTTAAAATGAACAGTAATACCGTAGCTTATGAAGCTGTATTTTTCCCAGCCCTGCATACAAATTATATTTGCTTTTTAACAATCATATTATAGCATCATTAATAAGCTGAAATTAATGTTGTTGTGTTAGGGGTCGCCACAGCGGAACTCCGGTCCGCTAATGATTGGCAGTATATTTTTACGTGCTGGCTTGCCGGGCCTAACGCACAACCTTCAACGAAGGAACGCCCATTCATGCATGTCGCCACATAGAAGACGCTTTAACTGAGAATTGAACGGGCAACAAATAAACTGAAATGAATATACATTTTAATAAGCTGGTCTTGTCCCATAACAGCTATAATTGGTCTGTTTCTAAGAAGTTATCTGTGTCTAGCATACAAGGCATCCTCTGACCCATTACTGATGTACTTACTTCACATCCACAAGTTAACTGGTATCAGAAATACTTGATCCAGGGGCCTAAACCACTTCTGCAACAGTATGGTTTGGAGGGATAGGTATATCTCACAAAGGACATCACTGCTCTGGAACAGACTACCCATCCATATCAACCAAAGCTCAGCCGTGACCACATTCAAACATAACTTGGATCAATGGATAGGAAATAGGAACTTTATCCCAGAATTCCTCTCCCATACTACTAATGGACAAAGGGAGCTCCTAAATGCTATATCTCAACACAAGGGTCCTCAATAAATATCTATTTTGGATCTAGAAATTATTATTAGAGTAAGATATAGATCCATATAATCTGCAGATCTTGGAAGGGGTTAGGTGAATCTAAACTCCAATGGGATAGGTTCATTTTAAGCACCAAATGGGATAATTGTCTAGGGTTAAAATGGCCTGAAGGGCAGCTAGCCTAGTACTAACCTATGAACCTATGGACAAAAGTCGTTAGCACATTAGGATTACAAGCTCTGTACACCATAGCTCAGTAACAACCTGAGTGGAGCAGGCTACATTTTAGTTGCTAAACTGTAACACAGAGACTGGAATTCAGAAAACTTAGTCTGTGAGCAAATTTGTATGGGTAGCAACCACATGCAGGGTGTGTGCGATTCTGATCATGCTTAATGCCGCCGGGAAATGCTGAGTGCAGTACTGGCCACAATATATGCTAATGGCCATATAATCAGATGGGGATGAGCAACAATATTAAAATGAGCAGTGCCCTGTATGCTAATGAGGCAAATCAAGAAGGCAGAGCAATTTATATGCAAAACCCATGTTAATGAACACAGCAAAATTTCTGTGTTCATACAAAGGAATTGTGAAAACAAATGTTAGGTGTTTGCTGCTGCAGTAGTTATTTAACATCAGTAAGAAGCTCTTAGTGCTGCTACAAGCCATGACTGTGTTCTGTATTGCCCCAAAATGCATGTCATCCCACTGCACTTAACATTTTATGGACTCCACAGCAGTAACATTGTGGATTGATACCATTTGGTCGGGGACATTGTGCAAGATATGTTGGATATGTTTAGGCCCTCGTCTGCAGCCCTGTGGAGGTTATGGAGTACCTATCCCAGTGTATACTAAAATATGTGTAGCTCTACATATACTAGGTACAGGAACCTTTTGGTGACCTACTGGGGACAATGTGGGAGCATCTCAGGCATCTGGTTTGAGAACACTCCATCAGTTTCTCAGTGTCACATGTCAGCATATTTTTTCCCACATACAAAAGAGGAAAGAGGGAACACCATAAGAAAATTCTATGATATAACCCATTTCCTTGAGGTACTGGGCCATAGACTGGGAAGTGGGAATTGGGAAGGTGGCAGGAAATATGTTAGCCACAAAGGGTATCAACCCTTCATCTACCAGGTGGTCTGTAATGCACAGGATATCACATACGATGTGCCTACAGGCCACCCAGGCATTTATGACAACTCCAACATATGTGACTTGTGTCAACATTTTGCAAGGGGTGACTTCTCCTAGGCGCATGTTACTGGCAATACCAGATATGCCTTAGAACCTTGGCTGATGATAGCCATCAAAAATCCACAGAATGAAGCAGAACAGGGCGACAGCTATGAGCAATTACAAACAAATGGGCATTTTGGAGCATGTGTTTGGACTGCTGAAGGCCCACTTTCATCATCTGAATTCATCTTGTGGTGTCTTGCAGTACTGTCCTGGAATATGTGCAATAATATTTTCAGTTTGTTCAGTGCTACAAAGTGGCATATCTAGGAGGCAGTTACAGATGGGTGGGGGTAGTTACAGGAAGAGCAGTATCCAGCACACCAGGCAGTTGTGTCTGAGTCAGATGAGGAATCAGTGGATGAGCCATGAGCAAGGGATGATCATGCTATTTGGCAACAGATGCAGCATGCTGTGGCACTGGAAAAAAAGGCAGTGACATGCATATAGCTTTGGCCACAATAAAGTAGATACAATATGGTAAAAGTGAAGCAAGCAAACACCACCATCAGGCTGTGTTTACCTATTCATAGGCTAGCCACACTGTGTAGTTGTCACAGGCAACCCAAGTAACAGTGTACAAATTGCAGGACACAGCTATCATCATTTGCACAGTTGGGGGCACATATGCTTGTGTCTTACAGGGAAATGTGAGAATGCCGAGGTAATTAAAAGCAAGACTGTGCATGTGTTTAGGGGCTTTGAGTGCACGCGCTTGTGTGTGGGCACGCGTGTATGTGTGTGTGTGTGTGTGTGTGTGTGTGTGTGTGTGTGTGTGTGTGTGTGTGTGTTTGTGTGTGTATATGTGGTGGGGGGCATTAATGTAAAAGGCTTTATGAAGGGCCAGGGTCACTGACTGTGTGTGTGTGTGTGTGTGTGTGTGTGTGTGTGTGTGTGTGTGTGTGTGTGTGTGTGTGTGTGTGTAAGTGTGTGTGTGTGTGTGTGTGTGTGTGTGTTGTACTGGGGGCTTTGGTGGTGTCAGTGTATGACATACTGGGGGTTGTTGTGGTGTGAGTGTGTGTCTGATTGGACTCAATCTCCAAATTAGTTGCAGCACTGCAGATAAATCTACTGGGCAGGTCTGAGACATACATGGTAGATGGATAAGTATCCTGTGCATGCACAGGTCCATGAGACTTGGCACTACTAAGAATTAGACTGATTGTACCATGGCCTGATTAAATGCCAGTGTGCTGCATGACTGTGAATGACACCTATTGCCAGCTGTGCCACTGCTGCAACTATCACACCCCTGGGGCATCCTATCTTGACCATAGACACTTTCATAACAGATGTAGCTGTAGAATTTCTAGAGTTATGTTCATAGGTAGGTACTAGGCTATTGGCCCTAGGGCCTATATAAGCCTAGCCAAAAAGGTACCCTGGCTTTCGCCACCCAAGAAAATTATTTTCCTGTGCCCCTGTCGAGCAGAGCCACAGAAGTGATCCCCGGGGTGAATTTCCTATTTCCCATCCAATCATGAAGATTTTTCTTGGAGTGCTAATGAAGAGCTTTGTTTGATATAGATAGGTAGTTTATTCCAGAGTATGGGAAGTCTCTGGGACAGGAATCTATCCCTCCAGCATGTTCTGTTTATTGTGGTGACAAGGTTTAGGTCCCTAGAGTGTGTAGCTCGGAGGGATTGGGATTTCTTTAAGTGGAGCATGTCCAACAGCTCTGGGTTTGACATAGCTTTATATGTTAGGCAGAGATCACCTCTGAGTAGGTGATATGCAATGGAGTAAAGCTGGGGTTTTTTGAGATGGTTTGCATAGGGCATCTGTTTGAGTCCGGCAATCCTCTTTGTGAGGTATTTCTGTGGCCTTTCCAGTTGTTGTAGATATCTTGTGAGGTACATACCAAAAGGGGCATTGTACACTATAATGGGTCTAATGAGTGATGAGCAGAGGGGAACAATGACCTCTTTTTCCTGGATGAGAAACCTTTTGTGATGATGTGTGCCACGTAGAAGGATTTCCTGACTACTGTGGTGATGTGATTATCAAAGGTGATACTACTGTCCACCTGCGTCCCAAGGTCTGTTACCATACTTTCAGTGTTAAGTAGACTACCACCTATGTGGTAGTTCATGGGTAGAGAGTTTTTAACCAAAGGGGATGACAATGCACTTTTTGGCATTGAGCTTGATGACATGGCTTTGACACCAGGCATCTGTCTCAGTGAGGCCCTTTTGTAGGATGTCCACATCATTAGCAGTTTCTTTTATGACTCCTAGTTTGCAGTCATCTGCGAACTTCATTAGCCAAAGGCCTTCTGTGTTTGCCTGTACTTCAGAAAAGTAGATACCAAACAGGAGAGGACCCAGGACTAAACCCTGTGGTACTCCACTTGTCACTGGTCTGAAGTCAGATTTGGAGTCTGCTACTTTCACAGTGTGGGTTCTGTCAGTCAGCCAGTTGGCAACCCATCTTGTGACATAGGGATTTGTACCTAGTTTAGTGAGTTTATCTATAATTCCAGAGTGGGGGATGGTGCTGAAAGCCTTCGCGAGATCTAGATAGGCTGTGTGATCTACCTTGTACCTAGTTTAGTGAGTTTATCTATAACTCCAGAGTGGGGGGTGGTGCTGAAAGCCTTCGCGAGATCTAGATAGGCTGTGTGAACTACCTTACCCTTGTCTATAGCTTTGATGACTGCTTCAAATAAGTCTATCAGGTTTAGGAGACATGACCTGCCTTTTACAAACCCCAACTGGGTGGGGTCCAGAGTGTGGAGATTACCAATGTCTTTGCTTATAAGTTCCATGATGATACATTTCATGGCCTTGCAGACTAGGCTCATCAGGCTAATGGGGCAGTAGTTCCCATGGTCTGTGGTGGCTCCCCCTTTATAGAGTGGGATAACAGTTGTTGTGCACCATTCAGTGGGCACAAAGCCTGAGGTGAGGCTATGATTGAACATGGTACTTAGGTGGGGTGCCAGTTCATTCTGTAGTTCATATAGAATGCAGCCTGGGATGTTGTCAGGGTCATAGGTTCATAGGTTGGTACTAGGCTATCAGCCCTAGGGCCTATACAAGCCTAGCCATAACAATTCTCTGGCTATTTCATCCCACACTATTTAATTCCCTGGACTGCTGTCTAACAAGGTGACTGACGTGATCCCCAGGGTGAAATTCCTTTCTCCCATCCAATCATCAAGGTTCCTTTTGAAGAGGGCCAAAGAGGCACTCTGCTTGACATGTAAGGGCAATCTATTCCAGAGTCTGGGGAGTCTCTTGGTCAGGAACCTATCCCTCTAGCATGTTTTGTTTATTGTGATGACAAGGTATAGATCCCTGGAGTGTGTGGCTCTGAGGGATTGGGATTTCTTTAAGTGTAGCATGTCCAACAGCTCTGGGTTTAACATAGCCTTGTATGTTAAGCAGAGATCGCCACTGAGTAGATGATATGAGACAGAGTATAGCTGGAGTTTTTTAAGGTGGTCAGCATAGGGCATCTGCTTTAGGCCTGTGATTCTTTTAGTGAGATATTTCTGTGGCCTTTCCAGTTGTTGCAGATGTCTTGAGAGGTACATACCAAACAGGGCGTTGTATTCTATAATGGGACTAATGAGGGATGAGTACAGTGGGACAATGACCTCCTTCGTGATGGGGTGTGCCACATACAAGGATTTCCTGACTGTTGTGGCAATGTGGTTATCGAAGGTGAGACCACTGTCCACCTGTGTCCCTATGTCTCATCACACATTCGGTGTTTAGTGTACTGCCACCTATATGGTAATTCACGGGTACATGTTTTTTCCCAAAGGGGATAACTATACATTTCTTGGCATTGAGCTTGAGCCTATGGCTCTGGCACCAAGCATCTGTTTCTGTAAGGCCCTTTTGTAGAGTATCCACATAATTTGGGGATTCAATAATGGCTCCCAGTTTGCAGTCATCTGGATGCTGTGTTCTTGGCTTTGGAGATTGTGGTTTTTATCTGTGCAGCCATGATTACAGGAACTTTGCATTCTTCCGGTATAGAGATGGGTCCTTTAGGGGGTGGTTAGCATTGAACCTATCTGCCAGGATGTTGGCAATATCAGTTGGTTCTGTATATTTAGTGCCATTGTGCTGTAACTCAGAGCAGATCTGAGTGTTGCCATTGAGATGCTTGACATAGTTATAGAATGCTTTATGGTTGTCTTTAGAATCAGTGGTGATTTTGTTTTCGTAACTAGCTTTGGAGGATTTTATGAGGGATCTCAGCTTCTTACTGAGGCTGACCAGGGAATTCCTCCAATCATGGGATTTTACTCTTTTTTTGCAACAGTTTCTTTCTTCTGTTGTAGAGTTTGTTTATGGCTGGGGACCACCAGATTGGCTTCCTTTTTTTGGAGGATAGCATCTTGGTTCTGTTAGGGATAGCACAATCCATGCACTCATGTAAGTACTTATAAAGTGCATTTGTATAGGATTCAACAGTCATACCTCTATTGTCTGTCTGCATGGGTGTTGTGAAGTTTGCCACTTCTGTCTTAAGAAGTGTGAAGTTGGCTTTGGAGAAATTTTTTACAGTGATTTCCCTAATGGGAGGTGGGGGTGGGATGTGGATGTCTAGGGTGATTAGCTTGTGGTCGGATCTGACCAATGAGGAACTGACCTCTGGTGTGGAACACCGGTCGCCCATGTTGGTAATGACCAGGTCTAGGATATTGCTGCCTCTGGTGGGGGTGTGTGGATAAGTTGATCTAGGCACTGGAATTTATGAATTCCAGAAAATGTTGAGCAAAAGAGCTGGTACATGAGTAGTTTTCCCAGTTAATGGTGGGGTAGTTGAAATCGCCCATTATTAGGGTTGTGGGTTGTACTTTAATATTTTCCAGTATATCAAGAAATGAGGAGTGGGAATCCTGGGGCATGGTGGGGGATCTGTAGCAAGCTACAATTTGGATTATGGTCTTGCCCAGAGTTAGTTGCACTTGGATAATCTTGGATGCATTATGCTGAGCCACTAGCCTGGAGGTGTGGATATCCTTAATGAATATGGACAAGCTTCCACCTTTAGTGTTTCAGTCCAGGTCAGGTGGTCGAAAGGTGTGGTACAAATTATAGCCTGGTAATGCAGGGGTGCTGTATGGAGCCTTGAATCAGGTCTCTGTCACTGCACAGATGTTGATGTTCTCCATTTTAAGGAGTGCCTTGAGTGAATGCATTTTGAGGTTTAGACTTCTAGCATTGAGTAGCATTATCCTCAGATTTTGCTTGCTTGTACCTGTTACAGTGGTGAATTTGTCATTTGAACCTTGCGTAAAAAAGGCACTATAGGGGTGGCAAGAGCCTTAGCCAGGGGAAACAGGTGAAGGTCATCTCTGGCAAAGCATCCTGGTCTGTTAATCATGTCATCCTATGGAGAAAGATACTGGATTCCTTTAGAATGACACCAGAAACTTAGCCATTTGTTGAAGTCAATCATTTTGTCGTTGTACTGTGGTATCATTCTGGGTGATGGCAGGATGCTACTCAAGGCTAGGGTCATACCTGCCTGGGCTACAAAATCGGAGAGCTCCTCCATGTCTCTTTTCATGTAATCCAGGTAGGTATGTCTCAGGTCATTCACACCAATATGGACAATGACAGAGTCATATTTGAGCTCCTCCATGTCTCTTTTCATGTAATCCAGGTAGGTACGTCTCAGGTCATTCACACCAACATGGACAATGACAGAGTCATATTTGTACTTGTGGAGTAAGCTAAGTGTAGGCATTAAGTGGTGGATCCTGGCACCTGACAGTAACTTTCTCCTTGTTTAGCCTGGTGAGTGGAACATCAGTGTGCCTGACTATAGAGTCACCTATGACTAGAGTGTTGGGTATGCTGTTATGCCTTATGGGCTGTGGTTGAGTGGCACACTGAGTTTGTGGGCTATGTGTCATTTGGGTTGTGTTGGTGGGTGGAGGTTGCTTGCATTTCTGCTTTGGAGGTCCCTGTTGTTTGAGCAGATTTTTATTGACAGCCTCGGTGAATGTAGGTGTGTGTTTTGTGTTTCTATGTATGTGCTTTGGTGGTGTAGTTATTAAGGGACTATGTGATGAGTGTGGTGTGGTGCAAGTGTTTACCTTCTCCTCTTGACTGTCTAGTCCAGTCTTGGGTGAAGAGAGCTTTGCTTCTAGTTTGGCTATATAAGTGCATCTCTCACAGGTTGTAGTGTTGGGTGGTAGGAGGAGAGCATTGTCTGTGTACTTGAGGCAATTGCTGCATTGCCCCAAGATGCCCAGATTCATCAGGTAGACAGGAGAAAACACTGGGAGATGACCCTTAGACATGCCTGGATAGGTGCTTATTTATTAAGTACTAAAAACTGTTTTTAGATTCATAGATTAGTACTAAGCTAACTGCCCTTGCGGGCCATTGTAAGCCTAGCCAATTATCCCTTGTGAGACTCAAACCCTGCACCTTGTGTTTGTAAGGCAAACACCTTACCCATTAGGCCACCCTCCCAACCCAACCTCTAGACAAGTGAGGAAAGTTGAGTGTTGTAGTAATTTGTAGCTTATTTAGTGCTTACAATGAGTTCTGAACAAGTGCTGAGCTCAAAGAAACAGATCTGAGTGCTAAAACTGAAAAAACAGCTAGTTCTAAGGGAAAATCTGAAGAGCAGACTTTATGGCGCCAGGAATAGTTTAACCCTAGGTAAGTGGCGATGCATAAAGTGTATTTTTTTTAATATAACAGTAACAAATGAGCAAACTGATTTAAACAAATTAACCAATAAAAAGCTAAAAACTGAGTCTCGTTCCAGCAGTCTTTGATCAGACAAGTTCTAACTGTTCACTCCTGCCACTAGGGTGCAGGCAAGGGAGCCCGCAGGATTTTTTGCAGGGGGGGGTGCAAAACCCAGAGCCCCGCCCATGCAGTCCCACCCCCTCCCCATGCAGCCACGCCCCCTCCCCACACAGCCACACCCCCCGCACACAGGCATTCCAGTGTCCCATTACTTGGCTATTTCTCCCCATTTGCCACAGACACTGTTCAAATCTATCAGTATGCATACTGTTTTATGATTTACTTCTACAATGATTACAGATATTTGGATTTAAGTTACAACTTTTATTTCAAATTTTATAGCAGAAAAACTGAGGCACGCATTTCACATTTGCTAAACAAAGCAACAGTCTTGCAATGAAAACAGACTTAGCATTAAAACTTTTCTGCTTTTGAAACTCACATTGATTGAAACAGCATTGAAACCCACATTCAAGGAGAATGCATCTGGGCAGTGGCAGGTTAAGTTACCTTTGGGCTGTTTTCAAAGCATATCAAATGCACACATTTTTAGGCCCATGCAAATGTATGGTGATTAATGTTCCTGATAATTGAACTATATCCCTTGTACAGCACCTACACCACCTGTTAGAGTGTATTTTAAATTTACAGTTTTGAACATTTTCCAGTAAGCAGTGAAACAATTCAAAACATAATTTTGGTGCAGGCTGGAGAAGTTGTTTGACCGCAACTGAGCTACAAAATATAAGTATTTTTTGATTATTTTAACAGATTACTGTTTTTATAATTTAATATATATAAAGCACTTTGTCTATTCAGAATCTTCAGAAATCTTTTTCTGTTTAAAAACTTTCATAGCTTGTTGTCTTAGGCTATTGTATAAACTGAAACATTTACTCTGTGTAATTATCTCTTGGCTAGTGGGGGCTGGTTCTTTTGTGTTCTTGTAAAAAAAGTTGTGTTTCTGGTCTTTGGTGCAGGCTGGAGAAGTTGTTTGACCGCAACTGAGCTACAAAATATAAGTATTTTTTGATTATTTTAACAGATTACTGTTTTATAATTTAATATATATAAAGCACTTTGTCTATCCAGAATCTTCAGAAATCTTTTTCTGTTTAAATCTTTCATAGCTTGTTGTCTTAGGCTATTGTATAAACTGAAACATTTACTCTGTGTAATTATCTCTTGGCTAGTGGGGGCTGGTTCTTTTGTGTTCTTGTAATAAAAAGTTGTGTTTCTGGTCTTTGGTGCAGGCTGCAGAAGTTGTTTGACCGCAACCGAGCTACAAAATATAAGTATTTTTTGATTATTTTAACAGATTACTGTTTTTATAATTTAATATATATAAAGCACTTTGTCTATTCAGAATCTTCAGAAATCTTTTTCTGTTTAAAAACTTTCATAGCTTGTTGTCTTAGGCTATTGTATAAACTGAAACATTTACTCTGTGTAATTATCTCTTGGCTAGTGGGGGCTGGTTCTTTTGTGTTCTTGTAAAAAAAAGTTGTGTTTCTGGTCTTTGGTGCAGGCTGGAGAAGTTGTTTGACCCCAACTGAGCTACAAAATATAAGTATTTTTTGATTATTTTAACAGATTACTGTTTTTATAATTTAATATATATAAAGCACTTTGTCTATTCAGAATCTTCAGAAATCTTTTCTGTTTAAAACTTTCATAGCTTGTTGTCTTAGGCTATTGTATAAACTGAAACATTTACTCTGTGTAATTATCTCTTGGCTAGTGGGGGCTGGTTCTTTTGTGTTCTTGTAAAAAAAAGTTGTGTTTCTGGTCTTTGGTGCAGGCTGGAGAAGTTGTTTGACCGCAACTGAGCTACATAATATAAGTATTTATTGATTATTTTAACAGATTACTGTTTTATAATTTAATATATATAAAGCACTTTGTCTATTCAGAATCTTCAGAAATCTTTTTCTGTTTAAAAACTTTCATAGCTTGTTGTCTTAGGCTATTGTATAAACTGAAACATTTACTCTGTGTAATTATCTCTTGGCTAGTGGGGCTGGTTCTTTTGTGTTCTTGTAAAAAAAAGTTGTGTTTCTGGTCTTTGGTGCAGGCTGGAGAAGTTGTTTGACCGCAACTGAGCTACAAAATATAAGTATTTTTGATTATTTTAACAGATTACTGTTTTTATAATTTAATATATATAAAGCACTTTGTCTATTCAGAATCTTCAGAAATCTTTTTCTGTTTAAAACTTTCATAGCTTGTTGTCTTAGGCTATTGTATAAACTGAAACATTTACTCTGTGTAATTATCTCTTGGCTAGTGGGGGCTGGTTCTTTTGTGTTCTTGTAAAAAAAAAGTTGTGTTTCTGGTCTTTGGTGCAGGCTGGAGAAGTTGTTTGACCGCAACTGAGCTACAAAATATAAGTATTTTTTGATTATTTTAACAGATTACTGTTTTATAATTTAATATATATAAAGCACTTTGTCTATTCAGAATCTTCAGAAATCTTTTTCTGTTTAAAAACTTTCATAGCTTGTTGTCTTAGGCTATTTTGTCCCACCCTCCCTCCCTGTTGGTGTCTTGCTCTTATATTTGGTGGCTTTGCAGTTGCCCGCCCCTACTGTGACACACCTCCCAGTCTAGTGTCATTAGCTCATTCTTCTTAATACAGAGAGAACATTTGATAAGGCCTTCTGTTCCTCCTTTTTACCTTTTCAAAAAGTAAAACAAAACTTCTTTTTCTTCTTCGCCTGAACCTTCTTGTGTTCTGACTGTCCTTCTCAAACATATTGGAAATATACAGTATATTTCAGAGCATTTGTTATAACTGTATTTGCTATAACTGATTTAAGTATTTTTTCTGGCTTTTGAATATTTACTGCTTAGTGACTGCATCTTAGCCTGTTTATACAGCTCTGCATTCTATTTAAACTGTTTTGTGTTGATTAACTGTTTTGCACTCTTAAAAGTTATTTGTTGCTTAATTTTACCTGTAGGCTAACACACTCAAGTGTGCTAGCCACTTAAAAGCATTTATAGCATTTACTGTCTGTTTTTTTCCTTGTCTCTGTAAAAAAAAAAAAAAAAAAAAAATCTCTTGTTTTACCACCTTACTGAACTAGAGTAGTCCAGTTTCAGAGTTGCTGATCCCTGGGCTTTGTTTTTAGTTCCTGTTACTGATCCGTTGCCTTATTAGGAAGGAGGAAGTTTCTTTGCTTACCAGTGGGAGTGGGAAGCACTGAGCAGCCTTTTGTCCGAATTGGTGAAGTTTCAGCCAGAAACTAGTAGTCTATTGGTCGTTTGGGCCAATTCTAGCTCCTTTCAGCCCCTGCTATAAAACACGCTAAACACGTGTTTTCCAGCTTGTACCAACTCTGCACAGATCCTCGTGGTGGCCTGCAGAGTGATCCAAGCAACAGAGAGCTAAAAGAGTGACTTTCTACCAGATATAAGTATTTTTGTGGCTTTCCCACTGTTATTAAGCTAGCGACTGCATTTCGCCTGTTTTACTGCTACTTTAAGTGATTTCTGCATTTTACACTGTTTATTGCACTTTAAGTTACTAATTGTTGCAAATTGTTTCTGTAGGCTACACACTAAAGTCGCTAGCCGATTTACAGCATTTATAGCATTTACTGTCTGTTTTTTCCTTATCTCTGTAATAAAACAAAAAAATCTCTTGTTTTCCCACTTTACTGAACTAGAGTAGTCCAGTTTCAGAGTTGCTGATCCCTGGGCTTTGTTTTAGTTCCTGTTACTGATCCATTGCCTTATTAGGAAGGAGGGAAGTTTCTTTGCTTACCAGTGGGAGTGGGACGCACTGAGGGGCCTTGTTGTCGGGTTTGGTGAGGTTTCAGGCAGAAACTAGTAGTCCATTGGTCGTTTTGGGCCAATTCCTAGCTCCCTTCAGCCCCTGCTATAAAACACGCTAAACTGTACTGCTGATCTAACCAGCATATCCTATAACTGAAAAGTTCATCTCTACTTGATTCCCAAGTAGACTATTCTCTATCTGTAAAGCCTAGCACTTACTCCTACAGTACTTGCACCTTGATAAAGCACTCTTATTATAGATAGTACCCCACCAGCCCAAAACCCACTTCCCCGGGAGTCCTTTGAAAGTTCTTTATCTACTACTTCTAGTATGTCGAGGGATCAGTTGCTAGTGTCCTCTCCAGCTCAACTGGTGAACCTGGGAATATTGAGGCAATGTTACAATTGCCTCATGTACACAGACAATCCTCTCCTTCTCCCACAAAACACAAATACATGCAAGAGATGCAACTATACGGCCAAACTGGAGGCTGAGCTCCCTCAACATAGGACTGGCAAGACCAGACAGGAGGAGAAGGCAACCACACACAATACATACCCAGTCACACATGGTACCATCACAACTTCAAATCATACACATACTCACACAAAGACATACTCGGAGGCTCTGGTCAAAAATTTACCAAAACAGCAGAGGCCACCAAAGCAGACACCCAAACAACTACCACCTCACGACCCAACACATGCAACACATAGACCACACAGTCAGAGTGTCAAACAGTCACAGCCCTTAAGGCCAAACAAAATGCCAGACACACTTGTCATTGGTGATTCCATAGTCAGGCACACTGGCGTCCGCTCACCAGACTGAGTAAGGAGAAGGTCACAGTAAGCTGCCTGTCGGCGCTAGAATCCGCCACATACGCAAGCACTCAGGTCTCTCAACAGCAGCTACAAGTGCGACTCAGTCATTGTCCACGCTGGTGTCAACGACCTGAGACGTACCTCCTTGGACTACATGAAAAGGGACGTCGAGGAGCTCTCTGATTATGTAGCCCAGGCAGGTATGACCCTGACCTTGAGCAGTATCCTACCTTCACCTAGAATGATGCCACAATACAGTGATAAGATGATCAGCTTTAATAATTGGCTTAAATTCTGGTGTCATTCAAAGGGGATCCAATGTCTGTCTGCCTGGGATGACATGCTGGACAAGCCACGCTGCTCAAGGGACGGCTTGCACCTGTCACCCTGGGCTTCGGATATTGGCAAAGGCTCTTGCCACCCCCATAGTGCCTTTTTAGGCAAGGCTCAAATTCTAAACCTACCACCCTAGAACACCAAAAGGAAAAACTAAGGGTAATGCTGCTCAATGCCAGAAGTCTCAATCTCAAGATGCACGCGCTCGAGGCCCTTCTCAATATGGAGAACATCGATGTCTGTGCTGTGACAGAAACCTGGTTCAAGGCTCCTGAGAGCACCCCAGCACTAACAGGTTTCACCTCATATCATGCGTTCCGGCCCCAAAATCCGGACAACACCAACAAAGGAGGGGGGGTGTCCATATTCATAAAGGACACCCACACCTCAAGGTTGGTGGCAACGCACGATGCATCGGAGACCATCCAGGTGCAATTAACCATAGGCAAGACTGCTCTGCAATTTGTAGCATGTTACAGGCCACCCTCTCAAACTCAGGAACCTCACATGGCCTTCCTGAAAACATTGGAGGATAAATGTATCTCCAAACACCATCATACTAGGTGACTTCAACTACCCTAATATAGACTGGGAACACTACTCAAGCCCGAACACTCTAACCCAAAGATTCCTGGAGTTCATAAACTCAAATGCCATGGAACAACTAGTCACCATCCCCACAAGAGGTGAAAACATACTTGATCTCATCATCACGAACATGGGATCAAAATGTTCAACACCGAAGTATACCCTCACTGGTGAGATCAGATCATAAACTAATCTCGCTGGAGGTCCTCATCCCTCCCCACCTGAAACAAAAAGACCACAGTGAAAAACTTCTCAAAGCCGATTTCACACTTCTAAAACTAGTGTGGTCTCCTTTAAGGCCCCTGAGCCAGTGGTAAACATTACTCAAACCGCTGAATCACTTACAAATGCCTTCTACCAGCACCTACAGGACTGCATGGATCAGGCAATCCCAAACAAAACTAAGACTCTCTGTACCAAAGGCAAGCGTCCAGTCTGGTGGACCCCAGCCATAAACAAGCTCTACAACAAAAGGAGGAAGCTACTACAAGATAGAGCAAAATCCTTGAAAGGTAAGACACCTTTGATCATTATAAGTAAAAAACTAAGAGCTCTCATAAAATCATCCAAGGCAAATTTTGAGAGAAAATCGCCAAGGACTCTAAAGACAATCATAAGGCCTTCTTTAGCTATGTTAGAAACCTAGGAGGAAACTCCCAGATATGCTCAGAATTAGTTCAAAATGATGTGAAAATTACTGAACCTACACACATTGCTAACATACTGGCTGACAGGTTCAGTGCACACTTCTCCGCACGTTCCTCGCCAAAGGGAGAGATATCTATTCCAGAGGATTGTAGCCCGCCAAACATCTCCAACGCCCAGGTGAGAACTGCCCTCACTAAGGCAAAACACAGCATCCATGGGACCGGATGGCGTCCCGGCTGTGTGCTTCATGAACTCAACGAGGAATTAAACCCACAGTTAGGACAGCTGTTTAATCTTAGCCTCACCTCAGGATACGTGCCAAGGAGTGGCGCCGGCGACTGTGGTCCCACTTCATAAGGCGGTGCCTCCACAGACCCTGGAAATTACCGCCCCATTAGCTTGACAAGCCTTATCTGCAAAGCCATGGAGAGGATCATAATGGAACTCATAAATAAAGACATAGGGAACTTGCAGACTTTGGATCCAACCCAGTTTGGCTTTGTCAAAGGCAGATCCTGCCTCTTAAACTTGGTTGACTTTTTCGAGACAGTCACCAAGGCCATTGATGAGGGAAAGGCAGTCCATACAGCCTACCTCGACCTGGCAAAGGCCTTGACACAATACCCCACTCAGGTATCATCGAAAACTCATCAGCTTGAATGTAAACCCATACATCACAAGATGGGTTGCAAACTGGCTAAGCGACAGAACCCACAGGGTCAGAGTTGCTGGAGCCATGTCAGACTCAAAGCCTGTCACAAGTGGTGTCCCACAGGGCTCAGTCCTGGGTCCACTCTTGTTCGCATCTACTTTTCTGAAGTACAAGCAAACACAGGAGGGTTATGGCTGACAAAGTTTGCAGATGACTGCAAACTGGGCGCCATAGTCGAAAACACATCTGACACAGATATCCTCCAGAAGGGCCTCACAGAAACGGATAACTGGTGCCAGAGCCATGGCCTGATGTTAAACGCCAAAAATGCATAGTCATACCCTTCGGGAAAAACAAGGTTACCCTAGCTACCATATAGGTGACAATCCACTGAGCACAGAAAAGTCATCAGGGATCTGGGGACCCAAGTTGACAGTAGTCTTTCGCTTGACACTCATGTTGCTAAAGTAGTTAGGAAAACCTTCTATATCGCCCACCTGATCATGAAGGGATTCACATCTAGATCAAGGGAGGTCATCGTCCCCTGTACTCATCACTCATTAGACCTATGATTGAGTACAATGCCCGTTCGAATGTATCTGACCAGACACCTGATGCAGCTTGAAAGGCCCCAAAAGTTCCTCACCAAAAGGATAAAGGGTCTCAAAATATGTCTTATGCTGCCCGACTGAAAGAACTCCAGCTTTATTCAGTCTCATACCGCTTGCTCAGAGGTGACCTGTGCCTGACATATAAGGCCATGTCAAACCCAGATTTGATGAATATGCTTCACCTCAAAAATCTAGATCCCTCAGAACCACAAGGGCGGAGACTTAAACCTTGACACGGTTATAAATAGAACGTGCTGGAGGGACAGATTCATCACCCAGAGACTCCCTATGCTGTGGAACAAAATCCCGGTACATGTGAGGCAGAGCACCTCGCTGGCCTTGTTCAAGAGGAATCTTGACCAATGGATGGGAGATCGCAGATATACCCCAGGGATTACTTCAGTGTCACTGCTTGACAGAGGCACAGAAAAATGATAGGCATAGTTTTTATTCAAACTAAAGGGGTGGCGAAAGCCACATAACTATGGGCTAGGCTTATAAATGCCCTTGGGCAGATAGCCTAGTATGAACCTATGAACCTATGAACCTATAAGAACCAGTAATGACAAACTGCCTAGTTCAGAACATTTGAAACATAAAAGGCCACTCAGACTTCTATAATTATAATCCACCAAAATTAGTCCATATGCACAATCTCTGCAGTCTGCAGAAGTCATCTGAATTCCACATTACAAAGATCTGAAACTAATGAAAAGTTTGTTGCTATAAAATATATATTTATATTTCAGTGTTTCATCTACAAATGTAGTGCCCATTGCCCTAGAAGAATAAATTGCCTATGTTACGTTAAAAGAAATGGTAAGCTGGTATATTGCAACAGGGAATAAGTGACAAGCTGCAAACGAGGTTCATAGTTACTAGGCACCAAAGGGACATACTCAGGACAGGACTGCAGCACCCCATCCCCTTAAAATACACATTTACATGCTGTGGGAGTAGAAGCTACAGCCCTCTGTATCAAGATGCAAGTATGCTACCTGCTGTGCTACTAACACCACTTTAAAATTCTATACTACAATGATACTATTTGCTAAACAAAAGAGTTGCATATTTTTACAAACCTAGCATGATGAGCAGCAGTAAACTTCTCTTCCCTTGAAGCTCTCAATTCCTTGAAAATAAATTCCACCTGCTAACTCTAAGTAGGTCATTTCAGACACACACACACTTGACCCATTTGTAAAAGAAATCTGGACAAAGCCTAAAGTAAACAGGGACAGATTAAAAATATTGCTCTGAGGCCTGTCAGACGTGGGAAAGGACCAATTTTTGGAGGGCCAATTCCTAGTAAATCTAGGAGGCTGAACTTGTAAGAGATCTTTAACAGTCTGCATAGATTTAGCTTTATCCTCCATCTTTTTAATAACCTCCTCAGCTTTAGATCCAAACAAAACATCATGCTGAACAGGGGCATCTAATAATTTAGCCTTAACTTGCTCAGGTAAATTCTGCTCTCGAAGCCAAGCATGCCTCCTAATAACAGTACCAGAGGCTGCGGCCCTACAAGAAGCCTCCAAGGCATCAAAACCACAATGTAAACCATGTTTGCTAACTTGTTCAGTTGCATGCAATACATCCTGTAATTCCTTGTCCTCTGCACATGCAGGAAAAGAAGAAAGTTTTTGTTTTAAAACTGACAAGAGGAATTGTTGATACTTAAACATATGAAACTGGCAATTTAAAGCTCTAATAGAAAGAGTAGCAGAAGTATACACCTTTTTGCCCCATCTGTCCAAGGCACGAGAATCCTTATCAGAGGGAATAGGGTTTTCAGCTGAAGCGGCCTTAGCAGCCTTGGAACCCTGAGAAATAGTTTCAGGATCTGCAGAAGGGTTCTTGAACAAAAATTGATGGGAATCAGGGACTCTGTAAAATCTATCCGGCTTAGAAGGAGCGGGCGGAAAAGAATCAGGAGTCAGGTTAGCTTCAGAGAAAGCATCATCCACAATATCAAGAACAGGAGGAATAGCCAAAGGCCTGTGTTGTGGGAGAAGGAGGAAATCCCTAAGCCTCTTCTTGGAAGCGGAATAATCCTGACCTTCCCAATGAAAATGTTCCCTCATCTCATGCAAAGTCTACCCAAAGGAAAAATCCTCAGGGGGAGAAGCAGAGGGAATAAAGTCCTCTGCATCAGTATCCTCATAAGGAGGAAAAGAATAATCCTGGTCAGAGGAAGAGACTGAAGACACAGAAGCCTGATCAGAGGAATCATAAGGAATATCCTGTCTAGGCCTTTTTTCAGGAGGGGGGGGGTGAGAACCCCTAATCATAGTAAGCAAATCTTCAGCCATCCGTAATAATTGCTTCTGGGACTTGGGAGCTGAATCTGAAGAAGCTTGAGTAGAAATCCTTGGTTTAACTGGAGTCTTTGACTTTGCCTTTGTCTTTGTAGAAATGGTGATATGAGAAGGCCTGAAAACCCCTTCAGAAGCCGGTACCTGCACAGCGGTTCTGGACCCATCTGAAGGAGCGATGTCCGAAAGTCCTGCAGCAGATAAATTACTGGGCCTAATTGGCTCCCCATGGGAGTCCGTGTCGGCCATCGGTTCTGAAGTGGCTGACGACAGGGGCTGCAAAAGCGCCTCACTGATGACAGCTGAACCCGAAGCTGGCTCCGGCTGCACACTATCCTGTTTGGACCTCGGAGGCCTATCCTTGTCCTTGCGTTTTTTGTGAATTCCGGTTGTCGGTAAACTATCCGATGACATCCTATAATTGAACCGTCTACCGAAATAATTCAAGGCCCAATCGTACCTACGCTTAATAGTACGAGAATTAAACCTGGCACAAAACCGACAGCAAGAAACGTCGTGGTCAGGGCCTAAGCAAGGCAGACAGTAAGAGTGGAAATCTTTATGAGGTATTTGTTTCCCACATGATATACGATTATTAACTTTTTCTGACATCGGAGGAGCAAGAAAAAAGTTTCCCCAACGGGGTACTTAGCTTGAGAAGAGAAGAAGAAAACTTCGGACCGACGACAAGCAAAGCATGTTGTCCAGGAATCTGCCAACCAACAACTTGCGAGCTGCTTTCCACCACACGGCAAGAAAGACTGGGGAAGATGGCGTCAGCTGCCAGCTTTATACCTCTACGCTCTGATGTCAGGGTACTTGCTGGTGCAGCCGACGCCGGACCCAGACTTTGGGATTCTGGCCGACCTCGGGCTGCCTGCCGGCAGGATCACCCTACAGTTATGACTGCAACAGTGAAACACGAAGAACATCTGCAATCCTTTTCAGGTGGAATATGAGGCAAAAATCTGGACATTCTGCAAAAACCTGGACAGCTGAGGCATGGCCCATGGAGTATACTACCTTCCTCTGATACACACCCCTACCTGTCAATCTCATCTCATAGCACAAGTAATGTGCAAGGCCCAAAAATGGGAACACATTGAGAAAGTTGCTAGAATAAAAGGATTTGTGTGAGAATGCATTTTCTGAATGATATGAAGTCTGAAACTGAAATGCATGTCATTATTTATTAACTTTAATGGTTAGCTCATCATCCCAGTAATTTGTACCAAAAAAAAAAGATTTTTATGAGGAACAGACTAAAAAATATAAAGCAGAAATCTGGACAGTGAAAATCTGTATATTTGACAGGTATGACACACAAATCTCCCTCCCTACCTTGTAGTACCTGCTTAGAAAGTGGATAGATGGATAGAGCAAATCTTTTGGGTTTCTAGCATCGTGACAAGAATGTACTGCATTCCTAAATCAAAGTATGATTAAAGTTCATGAAATCAGTACTGTGTCCATCTTTGATGTCTGCCGAAGTGCTCTTCAGAGTACCTACAATGAATGTGCCCAGTAATGACTCCTCAGTCCTCCTGCAACTCGTATGGAGTTACATGCATTGGTAACATATCTAAATATGAATGTATATTCATAGGTTCATAGGTTCATAGGTTCATACTAGGCTATCTGCCCGAGGGCATTTATAAGCCTAGCCCATAGTTTTGTGGCTTACGCCACCCCTTTAGTTTGGAGAAACTATGCCCATTATTTTGCTGTGCCTCTGTCGAGCAGTGACACTGAGGTAACCCCTGGGGTGTATCTGTGATCTCCCATCCATTGGTCAAGATTCCTCTTGAACAAGGCCAGCGAGGTGCTCTGCCTCACATAAACCGGGATTTTGTTCCACAGCATAGGGAGTCTTTGGGTGATTATTCTATCCCTCCAGCACGTCCTATTAATAACCGTGTCGAGGTTTAAGTCTCCTGCCCTTGTGGCTCTGAGGGATCTAGATTTTTTGAGATGAAGCATGTTCATCAAATCTGGGTTTGACATGGCCTTGTATGTCAGGCATAGGTCACCTCTGAGCAAGCGGTAAGCAACTGAATATAACTGGAGTTCTTTCAGTCGGGCAGCATAAGACATATTTTTGAGACCCTTTATCCTTTTGGTGAGGAACTTTTGTGGCCTCTCCAGCTGCTGCAAGTGTCGGGTCAGATACATTCGAATGGGGCATTGTACTCATCATTGGTCTGATGAGTGATGAGTATAGGAGACTATGACTTCCCTTGATCTAGATGTGAATCCTTCATGATAAGGTGGGCAATGTAGAAGGTCTTCCTAACTACTTTAGCAATATGAGTGTCGAATGAAAGGCTACTGTCAACCTGGGTCCCAGGTCCCTAATAACTTCTTCTGTGTTCAGGGATTGCCACCTATATGGTAGCTAGGGGTAACCTTATTTTTGCCAAGGGTATGACTATGCATTTCTTGGCATTTAACTTTAGGCCATGGCTCTGGCACCAGTTATCCGTTTCTGTGAGACCCTTCTGAAGGATATCTGTGTCGGATGTGTTTTCAACTACGGAGCCCAGTTTGCAGTCATCTGCAAACTTTGTCAGCCATAACCCTCCTGTGTTTGCTTGTACTTCAGAAAAGTAGATGCCAAACAAGAGTGGGCCCAGGACTGAGCCCTGTGGGACACCACTTGTGACAGGCTTTGAGTCTGACATGGCGCCAGCAACTCTGACCCTGTGGGTTTTGTCACTCAGCCAGTTTGCAACCCATCTTGTAATGTATGGGTTTACATTTAAGTTGATGAGTTTTTCAATGATACCCGAGTGAGGTATTGTATCAAAAGCCTTCGCCAGGTCTAAGTAGGCTGTATGGACTGCCTTTCCCTCGTCAATGGCCTTGGTGACTGTTTCAAAAGTCAACCAAGTTTAGAAGGCATGATCTGCCTTTGACAAAGCCAAACTGGGTTGGATCCAAAGTCTGCAAGTTCCCTATGTCTTTATTTATGAGATCCATTATGATCCTCGCCATGGCTTTGCAGATAAGGCTTGTCAAGCTAATGGGACGGTAATTTCCAGGGTCGGTGGAGGCACCGCTTTGTGGAGTGGGACCACAGTCGCTGTCGCCACTCCCTGGGTATGTATCCGGAGGTGAGACTAAGATTAAACAGCTGTCCTAACTGTGGGTTTAATTCCTCATTGAGTTCATGGAGCACACAGCCGGGGACACCATCAGGTCCCATGGATGCTGTGTTCTTTGCCTTGAGCGAGCAATTCTCACCTGGGTTAGAGATGTTTGGGGGCTACAATCATTTGGTATAGATATCTCTCCTTTAGGGGGGGGAGAAGTTTGCACTGAACCTTTCAGCCAGTATGTTGGCAATGTCTGTAGGATCAGTAATCTTCACATCATTTTGAACTAATTCTGAGCATATCTGGGAGTGTCCTAGGTTTCTGACATAGCTAAAGAATGCCTTATGGTTGTCTTTAGAGTCCTTAGCTATTTTTTTCTCAAAATTAGCTTTGGATGATTTTATAAGAGCTCTTAGCTTTTTACTTATAGTGATCAGCGGTGTCTTACCTTTTAAGGATTTTGCTCTATCTTGTAGTAGCTTTCTCCTTTTGTTGTAGAGTTTGTTTATGGCTGGGGTCCACCAGACTGGACGCTTGCCTTTGGTACAAAGAGTCTTTGTTTTGCTTGGGATTGCCTGATCCATGCAGCCCTGCAGGTGCTGGTAGAAGGCATTTGTAAGTGATTGAGCGGTTTGAGTAATGTTAACCGCCGGCTCAGGGGCCTTAAAGGAGACCACACTAGTCTTTAGAAGTGTGAAGTCGGCTTGCGAGAAGTTCTTTACTGTGGTCTTTTCATTTCGGTGGGGCGGATGAGGACCTCCAGCGAGATTAGTTTGTGATCAGATCTCACCAGTGAGGGGTATACTTCCGCTGAACATTGTGCTCCTATGTTCGTGATGATGAGATCAAGTATGTTTTCTCCTCTTGTGGGATGGTGACTAGTTGTTCCATGGCATTTGAGTTTATGAATTCCAGGAACTTTTGGGCTAGAGTGTTTGGGCTTGAGTAGTGTTCCCAGTCTATATTAGGGTAGTTGAAGTCATCTAGTATGATGGTGTTCGGAGATACATTTATCCCCTCCAGTGTTTTCAGGAAGGCCATATGAGGTTCCTGAGTTTGCGAGGGTGGCCTGTAACATGCTACAAATTGCAGAGCAGTCTTGCCTATGGTTAATTGCACCTGGATGGTTTCCGATGCATCGTGCGATGCCACCAATCTTGAGGTGTGGGTGTCCTTGATGAATATGGATACCCCTCCTCCTTTCTTGGTATTGTCCGGATTTTGGGGCCGGAACGCATGATATGAGGTAAAACCTGATAGGGTTGGGGTGCTCTCAGGAGCCTTGAACCAGGTTTCTGTCACAGAACAGACATCGATGTTCTCCATACTGAGAAGGGCCTCGAGTGCGTGCATCTTGAGGATGAGACTTCTGGCATTGAGCAGCATTACCCTTAGTTTTTTTTCTTTGTTTTATTCTAGGGTGGTAGGTTTAGAATTTGAGCCTTGCCTAAAAAAGGCACTATGGGGGTGGCAAGAGCCTTTGCCAAAATCCGGAATCCCAGGGGTGACAAGTGCAAGCCGTCCCTTGCGAAGCAGCGTGGCTTGTCCAGCATGTCATCCCAGGCAGACAGACATTGGATCCCCTTTGAATGACACCAGAATTTAAGCCAATTGTTAAAGCTGATCATCTTATCTCTGTATTGTGGCATCATTCTTGGTGAAGATAGGATACTGCTCAAGGTCAGTGTCATACCTTCTTGGGCTACATAATCAGAGAGCTCCTCTATGTTTCTTTTCATGTAGTCCAAGGAGGTACGTCTCAGGTCGTTAACACCAGCGTGGACAATGATTGAGTCGTACTTGTACCTGCTGTTGAGAGACCTGAGCACATGCGTTATGTGGCGGATTCTAGCACCCGACAGACAGCTTACTGTGACCTTCTCCTTACTCAGTCTGGTGAGCGGGACGCCAGTGTGTCTGACTATGGAGTCACCAATGACTAGTGTGTCTGGCATTGTGTTTGGCCTTAAGGGCTGTGACTGCTTGACACTCTGACTGTGTGGTCTATGTGTTGCAGGTGTTGTGTTCTGAGCTGGTAGTTGTTTGGTGTCTGCTTTGGTGGCCTCTGCTGTTTTGGTAGATTTTTGTTCAGAGCCTCCGAGTATGTCTTTGTGTGTTTATGTGTATGATTTGAGGTTGTGATGGTATTATGTGAGACTGGGTCTATAGTGTGTGTGGTTACCTTCTCCTCCTGTCTGGTCATGCCAGTCCTATCTTGAGAGAGCTCAGCCTCCAGTTTGGCCGTATAGTTGCATCTCTCGCATGTATTTGTGTTTTGTGGGAGGAGGAGAGGGTTGTTCAGGTACATGAGGCAATTGTAACATTGCCTCAATATTCCCAGGTTCACCAGCTGAGCAGGAGAGGACATTAGCAACTGATCCCTCGACATGCTAAAAGGAATAGACAGAAAAACTTAAGAAAAGGTTCTGGGGGATGTGGGTGACCGAGAAATGGGGTTTGCTTTTTTGGGGTACTTTCTATAACAAGAGTGCTGTATCGAGGTGATAAGTACTGTAGGAGCAAGTGCTTCGCTATACAGATAGAGAATAGTCTACTTGGGAGTCAAGTAGAGATAATTTATAGTTGTAGGATACACTAAATAGGACAGTAGTATACTTTGAGGAAGATAGTTTTAAGGGAAAATTTGAAGAGTGGACTTTAGGTAGCCCTAATAGTTTAAATCTGATTAACCGGAGCTGCGCTAGTGTGCAACGGTAGCAGCTCACTAAATCAAGGCTAAAGCGTGCTAGCAACGCTTTATAGCAGGGGCTGGAAAAACCAGGAAATGACCCAAAATGGCCGATTTAATTACAAGTTGCTGCTTCTAACCACTCCTCTGAAGACAAACAAGCAGCTCAGTACTCCCCACTCCCACTGGTGAGTAAAGAAACTACCTCTGCCACACAAGAAAATGGAGGAACACAGAAACCAAATACAAAGCCCAGGGATCAGCAAAATCTGATCACTGGAACAACTAGCTAGGAAAGTTTAGGAAAGGAGAAATATTTTTTTTTTTTTGTTTTTTTGCAAACAGACAGAAAAAATGCAGTAAATGCTGTGTTTTCGACTAAATTGCTATCAAAGGCTGGTACACTTGAGTGTATTAGCCTGTTTGTTACTTTTAAGCAGTACTTTAGCCCACAAGTGCAATCAACAATATAAGCTCACAAAAACAGGAAAATAAGGTAATAAAACAGTAATATAGGCACAAACAGTAGTCGAAAAGCTCAAAAGATCGAAAAATGCAAACTAAAAAGTTTAAAAAATACTTATGATCACTTATGATCTCATTTTTAATAAGACCCATTGCTCTTACTACTACTACTGGAACTGCCTGGGTATCTTTCTTCCACATTGCCCTTATTTCTGCCTGCAAATCCCCCCATGTGCACACACACACACACACACACACACACACACACAGGAAATCCAGGTATTCTATTTCCACTAATAAATAATTTCTAATACTTTCACACAACTTTCTTGTTTCGAAGTAATGTGAGACTCAAATAATCATTTAGTCTGTATGTAAGGCATTCAGTCTACTGGTTAAATGCAACCTTAGCAGCAAAGAAAACCTCCAACCGCTATCCAAACCACAACAACATAACAAAAAACAAAAAGCTGCCGTCCTCCTAAGAAAGCGTAGAAAAAAACTACCTTCAAGGTGGTGCACAAGATATCCAAATATCTCCACTCTTGCAAAGAAAAAAAAAACGCCACAATCCGCTGCCCAAACTGCAAGCATTATGAAAATATTCAGTGTAACTATGCCAAAGGATATCCGAAAAATTAGTAGCCACAGTTGTGGTTTAAAATTTAAAATCATTTATTAGTAAAATAATCATTTAGTAGTACGCACAATGATGAACACTCCTGCATCCATTAGTCGACAGAATGTGTGTAAAAAAATAAAAGTAAAGAAAAAACAAAAGACACACTCCAGTTTTATTCTTTAGCTTTGTGACTAGTACAGTGCGACATACTTTTAATTGAAGTTTTGCTGAATACCAGCCTGTCAATTCAAAACAATGACATGAGAGTTTAAGAGTTGTGCATCAGAAGATGAACACCATAAAATGTATCTTACACAAAACATCCCTACCAACAGTCCCCATATTAAAACCTTTATAAATATAACACAGGAAAATACACACTCGGGGAAAAATATACGCACGGAAGGTGCAGAGCACTACTCACTCACACAAACTCCATCTCAAGTAAGTGCGCCACTTTTGTGTTTTGGCGACAACCGCCAAGTGTTCAGTCACTGTGAAAAAAAAAGGACTCCGACTCAGGAGTGGAGCAACCAACCTACCTTCTTCTTGTACCAACACCACCACCAGTCCAGTCCAGTCCTTCCACCACATGATGGTTTTGAATAGCCACAGCCATGAATCAGGAAGGATAGTCTTCTCCACTGTCCACCTGCAGTCTTCCATAATGATGCGGTCGCCAGTTATAAAGTTTAAGGAGGAGTTTGACGCTTGTCACGTTAGTCATCAATTATGCATCATTGTGTCATGTGACTGCCTGCCACACCACCTCCACTAACATTTCTTCCTAAAGATCCGATTCTACGAACAATGCAGGCTTTACAGAAAAAAAAAAAAAAGTAAGTGGAAATAAAATAGAAAAAAGTGTCTTTTGCAGACAGCATTAAGAAAATCCAGGGGGGTGCAAGTGCACCCCCTTGCACCTGCCTGCGGGCGCCCTTGGGTGCAGGGGAACCTTCTCCAAAAAAGATGGCCTGGATAAGTGCTCAAGTTATACAGCAGGTCTAAATCTAGTCTATGGTACAGCAAACAAGGTGTACCAATTTCAGAAAGAAGCAGTTCAAATAAGCAGGCACAATAAGCCTTTAACCAGAAACTCCCAGCTCAGAAGGGCAGACTCTACCCTCTCCTCCCACAAGAGTGCAGACCACACCTTCTTAATGTAAAATAACTGGCCTGAAGCCCAAGTGCTTAAACCAGAACTAATACACTTTTAGGATAACAGACAGTAAGCCTTCAATCAGCAACTCCCAACTTAGAAGGATGTAAGCTACCTGACTACATTCTAGGCCATCTATGGCCACACTGGCCACCATCCATGGAGGTAGCAGTGGAATGGCTTTGTGGATAGTCTCTCATGCACTGCATACAAGCTATGGAGGACAAAGAGTGTTCAAATATGTCATTAAGTCTGTCAGTGAATCACAAATATGGGACACATACTCCCAGAGGTCATCTTGTACACCCTGCATCAGCCTTACTATCTCTGAATTGGATATGGTGGTACCAGCCTGTGAATTCATGATAGCTCTGCACATAAAATGGGTTGTAACCACTGACATGGCAACATCAAGTGGAGAGCAGTAACCGTGTCTCTAGTGAACACTAGTATCCACCTCCTGCATGTATCCCCCATTGCCCAAGGGGGCTAGGGGCAGATCCTAAGATGTGTCTGGTGGGGGGGCATACTTCCTTGACTTCTAGTGTCATATGTCTGTGGTATAGTTTTCATTTCCTGCATCCAACGCATATACTGTATTTCCTGACTCTTCCAGCTCATCCCCACCATCATCTTCAGAGGTTTAGATACCCCAGTATCAGGAGGTTTAAAGTCAATAGTGGTGGTGCTGGACAGAGAATCACCTGTTAACCTATGCAAAGCATAATACCCTAAGTATAATCCAGCATCAAAGCATACATCAGAGTCAGGTATAGGAATAGTAGCATTTGAAAACCAAACATTTAAATAGCATACCTTGTGCAAATGGTTAAGCATGTGGAATCCATGTTCCTGTACATTCCAAATTAAATAGCTTTAATAACTTGGTCAGTGAGTAGTGGTTTAGGAGGACTTAGATCTTCTGATACAGAGGATGAGCTCTATATACCTGGGGCATTTCTGGTAGATGCTCTTGGTGCACAGTGAAGCTCTATGCCAGTGTTTGGAACAACCTGTGCTCCACCCCAAACCC
>NC_056731.1:1636405685-1636422487 GCF_019279795.1 Protopterus annectens | reverse complement strand
CTTAAGCAGATCGCCTGAGTAGACGGTAGTATATGCTTACAGAATATAGCTGGAGTTTTTCTGTAGTGGCAGCTGTGTGAGTAGGCATCCTGCTTTTTCGAGCTCTGTGATTCTTTTTAGTGTGAGATATTTCTGTGGTCTTTCCAGTTGTTAGCAGATGTCTTGAGAGGTACACATACCAAAATGGGGTGTTGTATCTCTATAATGGGTCTAATGAGGATGAGTACAGTGGGACAATGACCTCCCTTTTTTTCTGGATGAAAAGCCCTTAAGTGATGAGGTGTGCCACATAGAAGGATTTCCTGACTGTTGTGGTGATGTGGTTATCGAAGGTGAGACCTCTGTCCCCCTGTGTCCCTAAGTCTCTTATCACACTTTCAGTGTTTAGTATACTGCCACCTATATGGTAATTCACGGGTACATGTTTTTTCCCAAAGGGGATAACTACATTTCTTGGCATTGAGCTTGAGCCCATGGCTCTGGCACCAAGTATCTGTTTCTGTAAGGCACTTTTGTAGCGTATCCACATCATTTGGGGATTCAATAATGGCTCCCAGTTTGCAGTCATCTGGATGCTGTGTTCTTGGCTTTGGAGAGTGTGGTTTTTACCTATGCAGCCATGATTACAGGAACTTTGCATTCTTCCGGTATAGAGATGGGTCCTTTACGGGGTGGTTAGCACTGAACCTATCTGCCAGGATGTTGGCAATATCAGTTGGTTCTGTATATTTAGTGCCATTGTGCTGTAACTCAGAGCAGATCTGAGTGCTGCCATTGAGATGCTTGACATAGCTATAGGAAGTGCTTTGTAGGCTGTCTTTAGAATCAGTGGTGATTTTGTTTTCGTGAATTAGCTTTGGAGGATTTTATGAGGGATCTCAGCTTCTACTGAGGCTGATCAGGGAGTTCCTCCAATTATGGATTTTACTCTTTTTGCAACAGTTTTTTGGAGGATAGCATCTTTGGTTCTGTTAAGGATAAAGCACAACTATCTTACTCATGTAAGTGCTTATAAAGTGCATTTCTGTAGGATTCAACAGTCATACCTCTATTGTCTGTCTGCATGGGTGTCATGAAGTTTGCCACGTCTGTCTTAAGAAGCATGAAGTTGGCTTTGAGGAAAATTTTTACAGTGATTTCCCTAATGGGAGGTGTAGGTGGGATGTGGATGTCTACGGTGATTAGCTTGTGGTCGGATCTGACCAATGAGGAATTGACCTCTGGTGTGGAACACCGGTCACCCATGTTGGTAATGACCAGATCTAGGATATTGCCGCTCCTGGTGGGGGGTGTGGATAAGTTGATCTAGGCACTGGAATTTATGAATTCCAGAAATAATGTTGGAGGTAAGAGCTTTTGGTACATGAAAGTAGTTTTCCAGTTAATGGTGGGTAGTAGTTGGGAAATCACTTCATTATTAGGGCATTGGGTTGTACTCTAATATCTTCCAGTATATCAAGAAATGAGGAGTGAAAATCCTGGGGCATGGTGGTGAATCTGTAGCAAGCTACAATCTGGATTGCGGTCTTACCCAGAGTTAGTTGCACTTGGATAGTCTTGGATGCATTATGCTGAGCAACTAGCCTGGAGGTGTGGATATCCTTAATGAATATGGACACACTTCCACCTTTAGTGTTTCGGTCCAGGTCAGGTGGTCGAAAGGTGTGGTATGAATTATAGCCTGGTAATGCAGAGGTGCTCTCTGGAGCCTTGAACCAGGTCTCTGTCACTGCACAGATGTTGATGTTCTCCATTTTAAGGAGTGCCTTGAGTGAGTGCATTTTGAGGTTTAGACTTCTAGCATTGAGTAGCATTATCCTCAGATTTTGCTTGCTTGTACCTGTTAAAGTGGTGAATTTGTCATTTGAACCTTGCGTAAAAAAGGCACTATAGGGTTGGCAAGAGCCTTAGCCGGTATCCGGAATACCAAAGGCAACAGGTGCAGGTCATCTCTGGCAAAGCATCGTGGTCTGTCAATCATGTCATCCCATGGAGAAAGATACAGGATCCCCTTAGAATGACACCAGAAGCTTAGCCAATTGTTGAAGTCAATCATTTTGACTTGTACTGTGGTATCATTCTGGGTGATGGCAGGATGCTACTCAAAGCTAGGGTCATACCTGCCTGGGCTACAAAATCAGAGAGCTCCTCCATGTCTCCTTTCATGTAGTCCAGGGAGGTACGTCTCAGGTCATTCACACCAACATGGACAATGACAGAGTCATATTTGACTTGAGGAGGAGATTTGAGGAGAGAGTTGTCTGTGTACATGAGGCAATTGCTGCATTGCCCCAAGATGCCCAGATTCATCAGGTAAACAGGAGAAAACACTGGGAGCTGACCCTTAGACATGCCTGGATAGGTGCTTATTTATTAAGTACTAAAAACTGTTTTCCTCTAGACAAGTGAGGAAAGTTGAGTGTTGTAGTAATTTGTAGCTTTTGCTTACAATGAGTTCTGAACAAGTGCTGAGCTCAAAGAAACAGATTTGAGTGCTAAAACTGAAAAAACGGCTAATTCTAAGGGAAGATTTGAAGAGCAGACTTTATGGCACCAGGAATAGTTTAACCCTAGCTAAGTGGCGATGCATAAAGTGTATTTTTTTTATATAACAGTAGCAAATGAGCAAACTGATTTAAATAAATTAACCAATAAAAAGCTAAAAACTGAGTCCTGTTCCAGCAGTCTTTGATCAGACAAGTTCTAACTGTTCACTCCTGCCACTAGGGTGCAGGGGAACCTTCTCCAAAAAAAGATGGCCTGGATTAGTGCTCAAGTTATACAAACAAAGCTAGATACAGCAGGTCTGAATCTAGTCTATGGTACAGCAAACAAGGCATACCAATTTCAGAAAGAAACAGTTCAAATAAGCAGGCACAATAAGCCTTTAACCAGAAACTCCCAGCTCAGAAGGGCAGAATCTGCCTTCTCCTCCCACAAGAGTGCAGACCACACCTTCTTAATGTAAAATAACTGGCCTGAAGCTTTCTCCAGAGTTAAGCCAGTGAAACCAAACTAATACACTTTTAGAATAACAGACAGTAAGCCTTCGATCAGCAACTCCCAACTTAGAAGGATGTAAGCTACCTGACTACGTTCTAGGCCATCTATGGCCACACTGGTCACCATCCATTGAGGTAGTAGAGGAATGGCTTTGTGGATAGTTTCTCATGCACTGCAGACAAGCTATGGAGGACAAAGAGTGTTCAAATATGTGATTAAGTCTGTCAGTGAATCACAAATATGGGACACATACTCCCAGAGGTCATCTTGCACACCCTGCATCAGCCTTACTATCTCTGAATTGGATATGGTGGTACCAGCCTGTGAATTCATGACAGCTCTACACATAAAATGGGTTGTAACCACTGATATGGCAACATCAAGTGGAGAGCAGTAACCATGTCTCTAGTGAACACTAGTATCCACCTCCTGCATTTATCCCCCACTGCCCAAGGGGGCTAGGGGCAGATCCTGATATGTGTCTGGTGGGGGGGCATACTTCCTTGACTTCTAGTGTCCTCTGTATGTGGTGTAGTTTTTATTTCCTGCATCCAATGCATACACTGCATTTCCGGACTCTGCAAGCTCATCTCCACCATCATCTTCAGAGGCTGCAGATACTCCAATATCAGGAGGTTTAAAGTCAACAGTGGTGGTGCTGGACAGAGAATCACCTGTGAACCTATGCAAAGCATAATACCTTAAGTATGATCCAGCATCAAAGCATACATCAGAGTCAGGTATAGGAATAGTAGCATTTGAAAACCAAACATTTAAATAACATACCTTGTGCAAATGGTTAAGCATGTGGAATCCATGTTCCTGTACATTCCAAATTAAATAGCTTTAATAACTTGTTCAGTGAATAGTGGTTTAGGAGGACTTAGATCTTCTGATATAGAGGACGAGCTCTATATACCTGGGGCATTTCTGGTAGATTCTCTTGGTGCACAGTGAAGCTCTATGTCAGTGTTTGGAACCACACTGTGGGACCACATGGAGATGTCACTGCTTCTGAAAAGAGGCCAGAAACTTCTCAATCTCCATTAGGTGTGGCTCAACCAGTGCTCCACCACCCATCAAATATCACTTTTTTCTGTAGCGAGTAATGTCGGTGGCCTGTGACTTTTCTCATAAACATGGTCCTGACCACTGACCACATAACTGTTCAAAACCAGATATTTCCAGGTTCATTCCAAGTCAGATTGGTCAGCAGCATACTCTACAAAGACCCATTGGCCATGGAGATGGACAGCCTGGAGTAACACCTCATTCTCTACCCCAGAGAACATTTATTAGTAGCTTTTCAGCAAACACACCAGTTTTTTCTGCTTATTAACCTTCTTAGGCATTGCTCTGTAGCTAGAGGAAGGAGTGGTATTAGCGTGGTGGTGGTCAGTGGCATACAAAACCCTTTAGAATGTGCTTCACAGTTATATTTGTCTATTCAGACAGTTTAACTAATGACAGCCACATAACATTATTGATCAAATGCCCCCCACACTATGACAGTCTTAACAGGTGATATGACTGCTTCCTCTCATTGTTTGCACATGTGGCATATATATAAGCTATTGAACAGGCAAATGGCTTTGCACAAACTGATACCCCAAGACCAGCTTGAATGTGTTCACATGTGCTATTTACTGATGGGTGTGTTTCCTCTTAGGCTTAAGAATCCTTCAGCAAACCATCTGCCTTACCCTTACATCACCCCTCTCACTCCACCTGTTTAATAACCCACAAAAATATGACAAAGCTAGCTCATTATGTAATTAAGTAACACTGTAGCTAACAGTATCCTTAGTTTAAAAAGTGAAGCTGAAAAAGTAGCCCTTGTATAAGATGGTATCCATTGCCTCTGAGCAATTAGTGTAAGATTCACCTGTTGCGGGTTGAGATGTTGTTGTTCTTCAAATTCTTCTGCAGTGAGAAGAATCCCATTGCCTTCCCTGACACTTATATCCTGCAAATTCAGGCACCTTGACATGATGATTATGCAAGATGAGGGCTCACTTCATTACTCTTTCTGAATCACTCAAGTTCCACTGACTGGCCAAACTCTGTACTGAAGTTTATGCCGCATTGTGCACACATCTAGACACCTGCAGACAGCACTGTGCATGTGAGATTCAACTCCCAGCTGCAGTGCAGTATGAGAAATTCCACATCTGACTTAATGGAAATGGGATTACTATAATGAATACTTTATTCATAGCATGTAAGATAAAATAGGGCTGCCATGTTTTGCACCTTACAGTGAATGTTAAATAATGGAATACAGTACATATATTGGGCTGTACTTCCACTGGTCGAGCAAATGAGATACCCACCTCTAAAAGTCAGTTGCCACACCAATGTACAGGTTTGGATATGAGGTACTTGCCATTTTTCTCTACAATTTGTGAGACTAAAGACATGTCTTTTGGGGAGAAGTGAGTTCTCCTTTTAGGGCACACAGTGAAGGAGACAAAAATCTTCCTGTACTTCCTTCAAACTGATTAAAGTCACAGACTATTAGAGGAGGGTTGTGAAGGTCCTCAGTACAAGACTGAAGCCTGGAATGCCTTGGCACAGGCAGTGACATATGCAACTGTCATCCTGTGTAGTGTTAAACAATGTCATCACCATTACAGTGACATACAGAGTTGCCATAATGACCCCCTCAGTTACTTTAAGTAACCCTTGTCTTACCTACACATACAACCCACCAGTGTCCACCATCCACATATCTTACATACCTCTGTTTCTCTGCCCACAGCCTCAGAAGCTATTGCAGAGAATGTTCAGCTGCACAGGAGGAGGAGGATAGAGCACCTTAGAGAGCACAGAAGTAAGTACACCTGTTTCATATAATACAAGTGTAAATGTTAATGAACTGCTGAATTAGTGTAGCTGTAGTCTGCCACGGCACAGGTTCTCTGCAGTACTGGCATTTATGTGTTAAGTTCCATAGTTCAAAGGAAGCAGTGTAACTGTTTGACACATTGCTGTATCTGTGCGTGGCTCAACACATTAAGACTTTTCCTTTCAAATTGCATGTGCTGATGCTATGGGATCAATTCTCCCCTGGTTATCCATTGCACCATCACTGGTAATTTGGGGTAAGTGGTGGTTGTACATTTGAGTGTAGTGCCTACCATATAAGGGAAAGATAAGTATGAGCTGTATTTTGCCTTGAATTAGTAAATTTCTGTCACACACCATCTTTCCCAGTATAGCTGGGCTGATGTCATTCGTAATTCATAGTTCACAGATTAATAATTATAAATTAAGCTAATTACCACCAGGGCTTTTATAAGCCTAGCTGTGCAGTCCAAACCAATTGGTGTCCCTATGTATCATGGTCCTTTATTAGGAAGGGGTACATTAGTTAGGAAGTGTCTAGAGGCTATGCGTCTGGGGTTATGTTAGTTTTGGTATTACTGTGTGCTTCTGTCTATCAGAAATTTGGGGGCCAGACCCAGGCTGAATTTCCAATTTCCCATCCATTGGTCAAGGTTACACTCACATAGGATTAGGGATGGACTCTGCTTCACATGGATAGGGAGCCTGTTCCAGAGCATGGGGATCCTCTGAGACACACGTGTTTCTTGCCAACATGTCTTATTTACACCACAAGCTAAATTTAAATCCTTGGATCTAATAGTTCAGATGGTGTTCATTTTGTGCAAAAGGTCCAGCAGAGCTAGATCCTTTTATGCCTTGTATGCCATGCATCCATTGCCTCTCAGTAACTGTAGGATACAGAGTATAGAAAGTGCTTAATGTGATCCATGTGCCATAATGTGTTTATACCCTGGATTCTTGTGGCAAGGAACCTTTGTGGGTGTTCCAGCTGTTGCATATGTCTGGTCAGCAACATGCTAAAGGGAGAATTATCAGAATCAGAATCACATTTATTGGTCAAGTATTCATGCATACAAGGAATTTGACTCCAGTTTCAGTGACTCTCCAAGTATGAATTGCATAGATAACATACATACAACTATTAAGAACAAGACAAACGACATACATGCAACTATTAAGAACAAAACAAAAAAGTAAATATACATATACATACAAGGTGCAAAGTGCAATTCAGTGCAAAAAATACTGAAATAAACTCTAAAAGAAACAAGTATTAATATGCAAACAATACTGCAGAATCCTTGGAGGCTTGGAAAAAGAATACCCCAATCTAATAAGTTGAGTTAACCATTTATGAACTTGATGGTCTCTGGAAAAAACTATTCTTATATGTGCTTGTTTTGGTGCGTATTAATCTGTAACACCTGGCTAATGGTAATAGTTCAGAAAGATGGTGGCCTAGATGTGAAGGGCTGGTGATGATCTTCCCTGCCCTTTTCTTGACTCTGGAATAGTACAGGTCCTGTAAGGAGGGCTAACTAGCACTAATGATATTTTTGGCAGGCCTGACTATTCAATGTAACCTATTTTTGTCATGATTAGACAGAGATCCAAACCACACTGTTATGGATGAGCTGAGAACAGACCCAATGACTGCTGTATAGAATTGAATAAACAGTTTCTGTGGGAGGTTGAACTTCCTCAGCTGTCACAGAGAAAGTACATTCACTGTTGTGCCTTTTTTATGATGGACCCTACATTGGTCTCCCACTTCAAGTCCCAGGAGATTATAGATCCCAAAAACTTGAAAGATTCCACAACTGATGCAGCACTATTAAATATAAAGAGGGGGGATAATATTGTTGTACCACTCCTAAAGTCCACTGTCATCTCCACAGTTTTAAGAGTGTTCAGTTCCAGATTATTCTGACTACACCAAAGGACCAGCTGCTCAACCTCCCATCTGTATGCAGACTCATCACCATTCCTGATGAGCCTGATGATAGTTGTATCATCTGCGTATTTAATAAGTTTGACAGAGGGGTCCTTAGAGGTGCAGTCATTAGTGTAGAGAGAGAATAGCAGTGGGGACAGCACACATCCCTGGGGGGCACCTGTATTGATCGTGCTATAGCTAGATGTAAATTTCTCCAGTTTTACCTCTGTTTCCTATAGGTTTGAAAATTGATGCTCCATTGACAAATGGAAGCAGGAACGGAAAGCTGGGAGAGTTTCAAGTGAAGAGCTTCAGGGATTATTTTATTAAATGCAGAGCTGAGGTCCACCAACAGGATCCTTGCATATGTCCCTGGGTTGTGAAGATGTTGCAAGATATAGTGCAGGCCCATATTAACTGCATCATCTACTGACCAGTTCTCTCGATAAGCAAACTTAAGGGGGTCCGATGAGGGAGTAGTAATATCCTTCAAGTGAGCTAACACCAGCTTCTCAAAAGTCTTCATGACTACTGATGTCAAAGCAACAGGCCTGTAGTCATTCAGTCCTGTTATAGTGGATTTTTAGGCACTGGAATGATTTTGGCTTGTTTGAAACATAAAGGAACTTCACACAGCTCTAATGATTTATTAAAAATCCAAGTAAAAAACTGGAGCCAGTTGACAGCACATGTTTTTAAATGGAAGGGTGAAACCCCATCTGGACCAGCTGCTTTCTTAATATGTTGATACACATCCTCCTCAGAGATAATTAATGCAGGCTGAATGTGAGAATGTGTGGAAGAAAGAGTCATATAAGTCTGAACATTGACAGGGCTGGTAGTGTCATCCGTAGCCTCAGCGTTATCAAACCTGCAGTAAAAAGCATAAGATAGTATACTTGTATATTAATATTAATAATTAATTAATTAATAATTAATATAGCAACTATATAATATATATATTATACTTAATGATGTCTGATAAGGGCTGAATAAATTGGCACTATAACTTTCTTGGACTTGAATGCCATGCTGTTACTTATAAGTTGGCAACATAGAATGATTTTCTTATTACCTTGACCACATAGGTTCATAGGTAGGTACTAGGCTATCAGCCCAAGGACCTACATAAGCCTAGCCAACAAGGTTCCCTGGCTTACGCCACCCAAAAAAGTTATTTTCCTGTGCCACTGTCGAGCAGAGACATAGAAGTGATCCCCGGGGTGTATTTCCTATTTCCCATCCACTCATCAAGATTTTTCTTGAAGAGTGCTAATGAAGAACTTTGCTTGACATAGATGGGTAGCCTGTTCCAGAGTATGGGAAGTCTCTGGGACAGGAATCTATCCCTCCAGCATGTCCTGTTTATTGTGGTGACAAGGTTTAGGTCCCTAGAGCATGTAGCTCGGAGGGATTGGGATTTCTTTAGGTGTAGCATGTCCAACAGCTCTGGGTTTGACATAGCTTTATATGTTATGCAGAGATCACCTCAGAGTAGGCGATATGCTACTGAGTAAAGCTGGAGTTTTTTGAGGCGGTCAGTGTAGGGCATTTGTTTGAGGCCAGTAATCCTCTTTGTGAGGTACTTCTGTGGCCTTTCCAGTTGCTGTAGATGTCTTGTGAGGTACATTCCAAAAGGGGCATTGTACTCTATAATGGGTCTAATGAGTGTTGAGTAGAGGGGAACAATGACCTCTTTTTTCCTGGATGAGAACCCTTTATGATGAGGTGTGCCACGTAGAAGGACTTCCTGACTACTGTGGCGATGTGACTATCAAAGGAGAGACTACTGTCCACCTGGGTCCCACGGTCTCTTATCACACATTCGGTGTTAAGTAGATTGCTGCCTGTGTGGTAGTTCATTAGGTACAAAGTTTTTTATCAAAGGGATGACACTGCACTTTTGGCATTGAGCGGGAGGCCATGGCTGTGTCACCAGGCATCTGTCTCAGCGAGGCCCTTCTGTAGGATGTCCACATCATTTGGGGACTTGACTATGGCTCCTAGTTTGCAGTCATCTGCGAACTTCATTAGCCAGAGGCCTTCTGTGTTAGTCTGTACTTCAGAGAAGTAGAAAACAAACAGGAGAGGTCCCAGGATGGAACCCTGTGGTACTCCACTTGTCACTGCTTTGAGGTCAGATTTGGAGTCTGCAACTTTTACAGTGTGGGTTCTGTCAGTGAAACCAGTTGGCAACCCATCTTGTGACATAGGGATTTATACCTAGTTTAGTGAGTTTAGCCATAATCTCCAGAATGGGGATGGTGTTGAAAGCCTTGGCGAGGTCAAGATAGGCTGTGTGAACCACCTTACCTTCATCTATGGCTTTGGTGACTGCCTCAAAGAAGTCGATCAGGTTCAAGAGGCATGATCAGTCTTTCACAAACCCGAACTGGGTGGGGTCCAGTGTTTGGAGGCTACTGTTGGTCAAAGGCTGTATTGCTGTCTATATATGTTCCCAGATCCCTGTTTACTGGTTCAAGTCTTAGGGGTGTCTTATTGATGGAGTAATTAGTCTATCCTGGCCATTTCTAAGCTTTTTAACTTATGATGTGAAGTTGTTCTATTTCACCGTTCATTCTTACAGATGAGTTCAGAGCTGATCCTCGGCTCTGATTCAGCCTACTACAAAGCTCGAGGTCCTCAGACAGCTCAAGGCTAAGTCCCTATCCCATGATGCACCTTGAGTTACCCCAGATCTAGTTTGCCGCTGCAACAGATTGTAGGTTTCCTCACAGCTCAGGCCAGTATAACATATTTTTCTAAATAAATTTTTCTTTTCACTTTATATCTTTCATACTATATCTTTCACTTTATAACTTTATTACCTTTAATAGCTTGTTATGCTGCTGTGGTGGTGCTGCTGTAGCATTATTGCCTCACAGTAAGACATTGTCCCGTTCGATTCTCAGCTAGAGCGTCTTCTCTGAGGAGACATGCATGAATGGGCGTACCTTCGTTGAAGGTTGTGCATCAGGGCCGGCAACTCGGCACGTGAAAATTTACTGCCAATCATTAGCAGACCGGAGTTCCGCTGTGGCGACCCCTAATCAGGAAAAGCCAAAAGACACAACAACCTTTAATAGCTTGTTAAATAGTGTTAACTTAATTGTGATAGTTCCTTTTGGCTGTCATTTATATAGGCCTGCAGCATCTCCCTTCCCTTCCTTTGGTGTGCCTTTCTATATATATTAGTGTAGGTTTAGTAGCTTAGAAGTGTGTTTTTGAGTAACATTTATAGCCTTTAGAGTGTGTTCATACATTTATAGTTAGCTCATATCTAACTATATAGAGCCCATTTATTTTTTAAGGGCTGCTTACTTTTTGAATATTATAGTATGGTTTTCAAATTGTTAAACACGTGTGTGTGTGTGTGTGTGTGTGTGTGTGTGTGTGTGTGTGTGTGTGTGTGTGTGTGTGTGTGTGTGTGTGTGTGTGTGTGTGTGTGATGTGTGTGTGTGTGTGTAAAAGGCAAGTATTAGGCAGCGCTGTGATGCGGTGTGTGTATGTGTATGTGTGTGTGTGTGTGTGTGTATTTTTTGCTAATACAAGTTGCTTGTGTGCATTTAAATTTTTTGTTATGGCTGACCAGGATAAGGAGAAACAACCCAAGTCCAGGTTTAAAAAATGTCCAAAGTGTGGACAAAGATGTCTGTGACTGATGGTCGTGTAAATTGTGTTTATTGCTTGGGTGCTTTGCACTTGCAAGAGAATTGCTCCATTTGCCATTCCTTTAGTAGTTGTGTACTTCATGAAAGGAAAAGAAAATTAATCGCCAGAAGACTATTAAAATCTTCCTTTCAAGAAGCTTTGGGCAACCATGATAAATCTAGTCAATCTCCCAAGTCTTCCAAGTCCTCTAAGGCTTCTTCATTGGATTCGACAAAATTTAAAAAAACCTTCGACATCGGCTCCACAACCTTTGGAGCCAAGCGTCTTATCTTTTCAGAGCCGATCCCCAGTCCTGGAACCAGTCTCCGCAGTATTGAAGTCACCAATCCTCTAGTCGGTACCACCCTCTATCCATTCATCTTGGTCCTCGATAAGCCTATCCGATTTGGATGTGGATCTTGTGGTGCAGAAGCTGTTACAGGTACCAGTGTTTGCAAAATTTTTATCAGTTCTGACCCAAGTGGTTTCGGAACCAAAAACTGTTCCTCCATCTACTTCTTTTCCTCTTCCGAGCCATACCGGTTCATCGGAGCCAGAGGATTTGGACCTTATGATTGTGGAGCCTTCAGAGCCGATGTCTGCTCCAGTGCCATCGGTTCTATTTACTCGGACTTCCTCGGCAACCATTGAGGAATCTAGGAGACGACACTCGCCGGTCGGGTCCAGGGAGGATAGTCAGATTTACCTGTTTGTTCTGACTTTGCCTCTCGGGGCCTCGGCTCAGATGAGTTTGGCCCCTACCTCTGGATCAGAGCCCACTGTTCCAGTGCCGAGGGAATCATCTGTTTCTTTGGACCCAGTGGTTCCTTCTCACCGGAGCAGAGGTGCTTTTGAGGCCATGAGGAGAGTAATGTCCCCCAGGACATCCACAACTTCAGGACCAACTACCTCTTCTCCAAAAGTGCCTGTGTCCACTTCTGCCTCACAGATCCCTTTGTAGAGACCCTGAGCCTCATGAAGCCCCACTGAGTGGCCCCTGCTCTTCCAAGACCTCACCAGAAGTTCCCACTGATGAGGTTCCCAGGAAGAGAATTTGCAAGAGGAAGCATTTCGACTCCCCGCAGGAGTCTCTCACATCTGACACCGACTTAGATGAATCAGAAGGGTCCCCAGGGTCCCCCTCTGAAGATATCTCATTTGCAGATATACTGGAAATTCTTAAGCAGAGGGGTGACTGGAAGCCCACCAACCCTACTGAAGATGAGTTGGTCCTCCTGAAAGCTTTAGAGTCTCAGCCCTCCACCTCTTGGGTGTCTCCGCCCTTTGATGAGCTTATGGAGCTGGTCTCACGAAGGGCGTGGGAATCTCCGGACACCATGGAGCCTGTCCCTAGAAGGCCCAAAAATGTATTTCTGCCCCTCATGATAAGACATTTCTCACTAAGGTAGTGCTTGTTGATGCCATGGTGGTGGCAGCAGCCACCAAAAAGGAGATGTCAGAAACTTCTTCCTCTATCCATCCTTCTAACAGAGACTCTAGTATCATGGATAGGTACAGGAAGCGCGTGTATAGTTCAGCGACTTTTGCCATGCATTCACTGAACTATCTTACACATTTCACAAGACTGCAAAGAGACCTCCTAAAAGAGCTTGGAGATACTCTTCAGGGTATGGTAGCTGAAGGAGCTTCAGACAAGGTTGCCTCCCAGCTTACTACCATTAATTTCATAGTGAACTTGTCCATGCGTCTGATCTCATATGCAGTTGATGGAAGGAGTAGGGCAGTGGGTACAGGAATTGCTCTCAGGAGACACTCCTGGATGTGCTTAAGTTCCTTTGCGGAGCCCTTTAAGTCATCCTTTGTCAACACCCCTTTTGATGCCTTTTGATGGCTCATCTCTTTTTGGGCCCAAAGTTAAGGAAACTTTGACCAGGTGTGAGCAGGAAGGAAAGACTCTGCCGTCGGGAGTCCATTTTTCCACCCCCACTAGACCCTACCCCAAGGGTCAAAAGGGAGGAAAGATGTGCTTCCGAAAAGCCCAAAGAGCCTTGTTGGACACACATGGTGAACCCCCCTCCAGGGGCAGAGGAGGGGGCAATAATGGAAGGCGCCACCCGCACGACAGATGGGGTCTGCAAAACCAGGGCGACAGAGACCAGTTCTTTTGGAGGCTCTACCAGTTCTCCTGAATGGAGGCCCGACTGCCCTACTCTGGAGGCAGTCTGGGGTCGCTTATCTTTGTATCCAGATGCCTGGCTAAAAATAACAAATGGCAACTGGGTACAAAGCATAGTTTCCAGAGGGTAGTCTATTCCCTTTAATACCCCCCCCCCCCCATTGACAACAAAAATCCCGGATGTTCCACCCAGTTACAGGGAACAAGCAACAGTAGAGGTCCATATGTTGCTAAGAAAAAGAGTCATCCAACCAGTCCCAGCAGACCAGACAGGATCTGAAACGTACGCAAGATTCTTCTTAGTTCCAAAAAAGACAGGGGACTGGAGACCTATTTTGGACCTCAGCAGACTAAACAGATCTGTCAAGAAGGAGAAGTTCTGGATGGCCACGCTTCAGTCGATACTTCCCTTCTTAGTTAAAGACAACTGGATGTGCTTGATAGATCTCCAGGATGCGTACTACCACATAAAAATGGCCAGACCATCCAGGGATCATCTGTGCTTCTGGCTGGGAGCCAATCATTACCAGTCTCGAGCCCTGCCCTTTGGTCTGACTACAGCCCCCAGAGTGTTCACCAAATGTATGGCAGTGGTCATGGCTCACCTGAGGCATTTGGGATTCCAGGTAAGTTCCGTGTATTTCAGATGATTAGCTCCTCACCGCCACCACCAGGCATCAACTAATACAAGCCAGGGACACCAAACTTACTTTTTGCTATCAACTGAGCATTACCATAAATACAGAAAAATCTGCCTTTTTGCCATCACAACATATCGTTTTTATCAGAGCAGAATTGGACACCACCACCACTTTAAAACTTCCATCAGAAAGGATATCAGTACTTTGTCATCAAATTCAGAATGTCATATCCAGAGACAAGGTGCCAGCATCAGAAGTGCTAAAGTTGTTGGGGATGATGGCAGCTGCAATAATAGCAATTCCGTTGGGTCGTATGCACATGCGGATTCTACAATGGCTGCTGTTCACCCAATGGTCTTTTCAAGAGCTCCCAATGTCTCATCTCATTATTCTAACAAACACATGCAAAAAGGATCTTCGGTGGTGGTTGACCTCTCTTCAAGTAACAATAGGTCGTCCTTTTATTCTACCCTCACCATCAGCCACAGTGACCATGAACGCTTCCCTGATTGGGTGGGGGGGGGCCTTTTCAGGAAGAACAGCCCAAGGCACATGGACCGAACAAGAGACACATCTGCATATCAATGTCCTGCATATGAGAGCGGTACTCTTGGCATTGTAGTACTTTCAGGATTCTCTCCCTCTGGGGACAATTGCGATTCAGACTGACAACATGTCAGTGGTCTGGTACTTGAACAAACAAGTAGGAACCAGGTTCTATCCCCTTTGTCAAGAGTCTCTAAGAGGATGGCAGTGGGCTACATCCACCTGGCGCTTTCTGATAGCAATGCGCATCCCGGAGAAATCCAACGTGATTGCAGCCAAACTGAGCAGGGCAATTTTGTTGCCTCACGAGTGGTCCCTCAAAAAAAGAAATAGCAGAAAGAATATTCCACAGATGGGGCCAGCCTTGCTGTGATCTTTTTGTATCCCCAATGAACACAAAATGCAGAAGCTGCTTTGCCCTCTGGGAGATTCCCCAAGGGATGCACTCATACACGATTGGCCTCTGGGTCTCCTCCATGCATTCCCATCAATTCCCCTGATACCCAAAGTATTACAGAAAGCAAAAGCCCTGGTAAGGACCATCATTCTAATAGCCCCTCATTGGCCTCATTAGATTTGGTTCCCCTTGCTTCGACCTCATCTGTTGGAAGAGCCTTGTATTCTGGACCCAGTTTCGGACCTTCTGACACTTTCATCGGGGGCCCTTCATCCCTCCCTTCAGTCCCTACAATTGACAGCTTGGCTGCTCCAATTCCCAACATAGCCATGTTCCATAACCTTTCAAAGCAAACACAACATATTCTGATATATTCCTATAAATCTGCTACTAGTAAGTTGTACCTTAGCAAATGGAGGAGATTTTTCCATATGGGCTTCTCAGAATAACACTGACCCTTACCAAGCCTCTGTTTCCTCTATATTAGAATTTTTGACTATGCTTTTCAACAAAGGAGCGGCTGCAGCTACAATTCGTGTACAGCTTGCAGCCAACTCTAATTTTCATCTTGATAGTGAAGGATTTAACATAATGTCACACAAGTTATCCAAAGCCTTTCTTAAAGGGACATTCCACTTTAGACCACTAGTTAAATCCTCTTATACCCCCTGGAACCTAAATTTTATGCTCTCACGCATTATTCTCCTATCTTTTGAGCCAGCTTCTTCATGTGATTTGAAATTTTTGTCTTGGAAGACTATCTTTTGAAAGTATGCCACTATGTCTGCCAAAGAGAGTGTGTCAGAACTGCAAGCCTTTGTCCATAAAAGAACCTCCTCGTATTTGTTTTTCATGCTGACCAGAGTATTCACACTCGTGAACAAAGCCTTCATTCTTACTCTAAAGTTTGTACTCGAAGCTTTACCTTAACCAAAATTATAGATTTACCAGTGTTTTTCCCTAAACACACCAACAATTTAGAGTATATGCTGCACAAGCTTGATGTTCACAAACAGCTCAGATTTTACCTGGATAGAACCAAAGAATTCAGAAGATCAGAACAACTTTTTGTTTCCTTTTCAGATTCTAGGAAAGGTATGCCTTTGGCAAAAACAACACTATCTAAATGGTTATCTGATTACATAACTTCCACTTACTCAGCTGCCAGTTTACCTCTACAACACAAAATTAAGGTTCATTCTAACAGAGCTGTGTCCACATCTTCTGCTAGGCTACCTATAGACAATATTTGTGCAGCAGCCACCTGGTCAAAGCCTCATACCTTCATCACTCATTACAAAGTCGATAGTGTCTCCAGGGACAGGGCTTCCTTTGGTTCGACTGTCCTGAAAAACATACTCCCATGAGCCACCCGAGAAAGATGGTGATTGGGACGCTACCCATCTCTAAGAATGAAGCAAATGATAGGAACAACTTCACATAAAGAAGTTATGTACTCACCATAAAGTTCCACGTGAGTTGTTCATCTTGCCTTCATTCTTACTTCCAACCCTCCTACCCCCTTCAGGTTTTTTTGAGGACCAAGATTCTAGTTTTATCATTGTTGCTTTCTCTTTCTTTTTACCTAAAAAACGTGACAAAATGGCATATGTTATTATTAGAGGCAGCAAACAAGATCTG
>NC_056731.1:1636402458-1636405185 GCF_019279795.1 Protopterus annectens | reverse complement strand
ATGAAAAAAGTATTCATTATCCTTCGTACTCCTCACCCCAACTACTACTACTAACAACATGTGTGTTATATAACCTGCATCACCCAACTACTGTCTTCTGCCTATTAGCTATCACACCTCTACTCTCTAACACACCTTAAAGCTACATTACATCTATATGAACTTTCTCTACCTACTCCACCCCAACTATACTTACTAACAACATATAAACTGCTATTCCATCCTTCTCTCCTATCACTACCTGTATTATATCTTACTATATACTCTCTCCCGCAATCTACCCTATCTCTTATCTTTTACCTCCTTATGGCCCAAATGTATAAGACCAGTTATACAAACCTACTACTCATAATAACTTTTCTAACTTCACTAACCATTCCCTATTCTTTAACCATCTATGAACACTGCTCACTTAGTGAAGTTCACCTTCCCCACCAACAAACACAATCAGTTTCTCAAATAAACTCCCACCACCACATTAACATAACCTCTACTTCCATCTATATACTTCCAAAGTATCATAGATCCACCCATATTATCTATTTCCAAGATACAACTCCCTAAATAGCTATTTTAAATTCCTAAAGACTATACAAAGACCTCAGCAACACCCTGTACTAGATGGTGACATTCATCCAAAACCTGGCCCCACTAATAAAATTACCAGGGACCCACAGAATCAAACTTCTAATTCTCTTACCCCAAGAAAACCCTCTAACTCCCTCCTGATAGCCCATCTCATCATCCGTAGTATAAACAATAAATTAACCCACCTTCATGCACTCTTAGATGTACACTCGTTTGACATCCTCTGTATTACAGAAACTTAGCTTAAGCCTACTACTCAGGACCAGGAAATCACCCCTCCTGGATATAACATTCTGAGATGTAATCGGAAAACCAAAAAAGGTGGGGCAGTAGCCATCTTCTTTAAAGCTGAACTTCAAGTTACAACCTTCAATACATACCTACCCTCAAATAGTCATGCTGAAATCCTTACTGTCAAACTTCAAATCAACAATTGTAAATCTATTTACATAATTTGCTCCTACCTTCCCCCTGGAAATAATTAGTACTATTGAAAGTATCCTCAGTTGCCTCTCCACTCATCTACCTCAGGAAACCATAGTGTTAGGTGACTTTAACATAGACTCGACTACCTGCAGCTCCCCTAATCCTACCACCCACATAAATCTTTATGGATTTTCCCAAATTATAACCACCCCCACTAGAATCCATAAGCCTAGCAGTAAAGAAAGCACCCTAGATTGGATCCTTATAAATAGCCACCATGACACATACAAACCTGCTACCCTTCCAGACGACATTGGTGACCAGTCTCTAACCTGTATAATTAAACAAAAGAAACATAGTCTCACTCTATATCTTTTCAAAACCTCATGCTCAAAAAACACTTTAATCCAGAGAACTTCCAAAATGAACTTAAGGCATGTGATTGGTCACCTCTATATCATCTTCAGCTGGATGAAGCAGTATCTTACTTCAATACAAAATTCCTACAAATCCTTGACTACCATGCCCCCTCTCTCTTTACCCGTATTAGGACCAATGTCACTCCATGGCTCACTAAAGTAACTAGGCAAAAGATCTTCCTATGTAATAAAATATGGGCCAAATGGAGAGCTTCTAAAAACCAGCCGACCATCTTTACTTAAAATAATTAAGAAACTCTACCAAAAAGGAAATTCTACTCAACAAAAGGAACTACTACCTTCACCTACAACAGACCCACCAGGATAAACTGCAAAAATTGTGGTCAGGTATTAACAAATTTCTTCAGCCAGGGCATTCTAAAACTCCCACCCCATCAAGAATTACCCAGAATAACACTAAACAAATTGCTGATGCCTTCAACAACTACTTCACCGAAGCTATTCAAAATCTAGCATATACGCTCTACCCCCTGTTAACTCTAGCCTATCAGATAGCATAAATAGCTCAGCTCCTTCTTTTCATCTACAACTGGTACCACCATCACTCATCTGCTACCTCCTTCAAAAACTCAAACCATACACCCTCTCAGCTGACCATCTACCAGCTGAATACCTACAAATAGCATCTAAAGTCATTGCTTATCCTATATCCATCCTTATAAACAGAACAAACACAGAAGGAACAGTTCCCTCCAGCTGGAAAGTCTCACACATTATCCCTCTGCATAAGGGTGGCTCTTCTACTGAGATTTCTTTCGACCAATAGCCTTACTCTCTCCATTAGCTAAAATAATGGAGAAATGTATCCACTGACAGCTACTCTTCCACCTTCTCTCTCATAATTTACTTGCTAACTGTCAGCATGGTTTTAGACCTTACATAGTACAACCACTGCCTTGCTATCCTTTTCTGACTGCATAAACAAAAATCTCAATAATAACTCTATTTCCTCTGCACTGTTTATTGACATGTCAAAAGCCTTTGACATGGTCAACCATCACCTACTTATTGACAAACTAACAGCCCTATCACTTGACCCCCAGGCAATACTGTGGTTTAAATCCTATTTAGAAAACAGAAAACAAGCTGTTCTCTGGGATAATAATTTATCAACACCCCTCCCTCTTAATATTGGAGTACCTCAAGGCTCTATATTAGGTCCCCTTCTCTTTTCTATCTTTATTAGTGATCTTAAAGCTAACACTCCACAAGCCACCAGTGTACAATATGCAGATGATTCAACTTTTAATCTGTTCTGCCAATTCCATTTCCT
>NC_056731.1:1636394958-1636397458 GCF_019279795.1 Protopterus annectens | reverse complement strand
TATCAAACAGCATGTGTATGTTTCATGTTCAAGGGGCCTATGATTTTGAAAACAGCCCAAAGTTAATCTTTATCTGCCACTGACAAAATGTATTTTCTTTGAATGTGGGTTTCAATGCTGTTTCAATGCATGTGAGTTTCAAGGGCAGATAAGTTTTAATGCTAAGTCTATTTTCATTGTGAGACTGCATTGCTTTGTTTAACAGATATCTATTAGGGTTTGTGCTGTAAAATGCAAAATAAAACTTTCAAATGAAATCTAAATCATTGCAGAAGTAAAGCAGTATGCACATTACAGTGTTTATGGTAAATGGGGCAAAATAACCAAGGAATGGGACATTGGAATGGCTGCAGGGGGGAGGTTCCATTCGACCATGATTTTATGAGGGGGGGAGAGGGTAGCAAACTCCAACAGCCCCGGTTGAACTATACCTCTCAGTTGTCCATATTTTTGCAGAATGAATAGATATGTGCTTCTTATTTTTGGTTTGTTCCTCATAAAAGTTGTGGTTTTCTAGCAAATCATTTAGGAATGAAGTCCCTAAATGACAGACATTGAGTTTCAGACATCATAACCTTCAGAAAAATGCATGCTAATGCAAGACCTGTTATTCTATCAACTGTCTTACGTTTATACAAGAGCAGTTTTTAGTAGTGTTTGTATGTTCCCCCAATATATTTGGCATTGTCCAGATTTCCTGCATTAAGAGGTTGAGAGGTACGTGCAAATCACTTTGTAGAATTAGGAATATCCAAACCTCTCAATTGTCCCCAATTTTGGCTCAAATTGTTGCTCTCCCCTAATAATCCCTCCTCAAAATGGCAATTTTGGAAGAAAACGTGGAGGGTTTACAATTATATATAACTGTAATGATCAGAGTTATAGATTACTTTTATTTCAGAAATGTATGTAGATGCTCTTATTTTGTTAGCTGCTCAAGTTAACAGTGTTAATATTAAAAGGTTGTCCCTTTTTTGGCAGGTTTCCAGCTGTATTGTGTGGCAACTTTATATTTTTGCATCACATTTTTGGTCTGTTTTTCATAAATTGTGGTTTTCTGGCAAATTAGTGGCAAGTCATTAAAGATTGAAGTTAGAAAATAATGGCAGACATTTGAGTTTCAGATTTCATACCCTTCAAAAAATTCGTACTAATGCAAGACCTATTACTGTTCTATTATCTAAGTTAATAAGAGCAGTATTTAAAAATTGTCCTTATTTTTGGGCCTGTGTCCCACTTCTAGTTCTATGTATGGCTTTGTCCAGATTTCTTGCTCTGAATTTGAGAGGTATGAGTGTCAGAGCCATCACCGTCAGCCAGATACATTTCAAATTGTGACATACGTGTTGCACTCCACTCCCCATTGTAGTTGCTCTGGATGTGTCCAAGGAAGGCAAGGAGCAGTTATGCAGTGTAAGTGTGCAGAGTATTCCCCCATCCAAGGTAGACCACAAGTACGACTGTAGCTTTTCATTTGTCCTTGATTTTGCAGAATGTTCTGGTTTTCTGTCATATTTTTATACTGTTGATTTATGCTTATTATTGAGGAAATGCATGCTGTCACAGTGCCCTTTTGCTCTGTTTAAGTAGCAGTGATTTAATGACCATCAGGTAAGCTTGTCGGAGATTGTAAGATGCAAGTAAGCTTTAATAAGCATACTGTTAAAGAATTAACAGCATTGAAAGCCTTTTCGTTGTTGCCATGCAGAGAATATTTACATAACTAGATACTGTATAAGCCTTGGGTATTGAAATGCATATGACAGTATTTGCAATAAAAGGACAGGATTACAGTATTTTCAGAAGCTCATTACATTTGTTGGATACTTGCAGTTATCCTTTGTTGGAGACTTGCAGTCATCTTTGCAGGCTTTACCCGTAAACTTAACAGAATGCCAATCTATCATGTGTGGTCCATAACTTGTGCAGGAATCCATTAAGCAATTTATCTTGAGCTTGTTTCTTGTTTGCTGTTCATTTTTAACTTTAATCATGTCTTTCCCATGAAACAAGTAGATAGTTGTGTCAGGCAGCAGGTCTTTTGGATAAGAAACATTTTTACAAGTGGGGGTATCACAGAGATTGCCACTTTCAGCATGTTACTTGGTAATTTTATAAAGTTGAATATAAATTATAATTAGAACTGCAGTGCAAGGAGTATTGGTTTGAGTTGAGTGCTGCTTGTTTTTTTATACTTTATTTTGACTGGCATTCCAGTAATGTATTTAAAAAGTAATTTATTTTTTCATGCCTCACAACCTGTTTCCATCTGGATATTAAGTAAGTTGTCATGTAGCCAATGCATCTAAATATTTTTTTTCTTCTACACTTCATTTTGTCTTGATTGAACTCTCGTAATGACTGTTTGGCACCCAGGGCAGCGTATTTAATTAAAGTTCCAGTTGTTGTGGTTTTGAGCATAGCTCCACCCCTTTCTAGTTGGTCACACCCCCTTCCCATTGGCCCCACCCATTCAGCTGTCTCCTGCAGCCCTCCTTTA
>NC_056731.1:1636099958-1636379958 GCF_019279795.1 Protopterus annectens | reverse complement strand
GGCAAGGTTCAAATGACAAATTCACGACCATAACAGGAACAGGCAAGCAAAAACTGAGGGTGATGCTACTCAATGCTAGAACTCTAAATCTCAAAATGCACTCACTCGAGGCACTCCTTAAAATGGAGAACATCGATATCTGTGCAGTGACTGAGACCTGGTTCATGGCTCCAGAGAGCACCCCTACACTACCAGGCTATAACTCATACCACACTTTTCGGCCATGTAACCTGGACCGGAACATCAAAGGTGGAGTTGTGTCCATATTCATTAAGGATATCCACACCTCCAGGCTACTTGCTCAGCATAATGCAGCTGAGGTTATCCAAGTGCAACTAACTCTGGGCAAAACTGCAATCCAAATTGTAGCTTGCTGCAGATCCCCCAAGATTCCCACTCCTCTTTTCTTGATGTACCGGAAAATATTAGGGTTCAACCAAACACCCTAATAATGGGAGATTTCAACTACCCCACCATTAACTGGGAAAACTACTCATGTACCAACTCCTTCGTTCAACGCTTTCTGGAATTCATAAACTCCAATTCCCTGGATCAGCTTATCCACACCCCCACCAGGGGCAACAATATCCTAGCTCTAGTCATTACCAACATGAGTGACCGGTGTTCCACACCTGAGGTCAATGCCTCATTGGTCCGATCTGACCATAAGCTAATTACTCTAGATATCCACATCCTGCCACCACCCCCCATTAAGGAAACCATGATAAAAAATTTCTCCAAAGCCAACTTCATGCTTCTTAAGACAGAAGTGTTGAACTTCATGACACACGTGCAGATGGACAGTACAGTTATGGCTAGTGAATCCTACACAATTGCACTTTATAAGCACTTACACAAGTGCATGGATCGTGCTATCCCAAACAGAACCAAGACGCTATCCTCCAAAAAAAGGAAGCCAGTCTAGTGGTCCCCTGCCATAAACAAACTGTACAACCGAAGGAAGAAACTATTGTAAAAGAGTAAAATCCCATGAGTGGAGGAGCTCCCTGGTCAGCCTCAGTAAGAAGCTGCGATCCCTGATAAAATCCTCCAAAGCTAGTTATGAAAACAAAATCGCCACTGATTCTAAAGACAACCACAAAGCATTCTATAGCTATGTCAAGAATCTCAATGGCAGCACTCAGATCTGCTCTGAGTTACAGCACAATGGCACTAAATATACAGACCCAACTGATATTGCCAACATCCTGGCAGATAGGATCAGTGCTAACTTTACCCCCCTCACACCCCCTAAAGAGCCCATCTCTATAACAGAAGAATGCAAAGTTCCTGTAATCACGGCTGCACAGGTAAAAAACACACTCTCCAAAGCCAAGAACACAGCATCCGTGGGACCAGACAACATCCCAGGCTGCTTTCTACATGAACTGCAGAACGAAATGACACCCCACCTAAGTACCATGTTCAATCATAGTCTCACCTCAGGCTTTGTGCCTGCTGAATGATGCACAGCGATGGTTATCCCAGTCCACAAGGGGGGAGCCACCACAGACCCAGGGAACTACCTCCCCATTATCCTGACAAGCCTGGTCTGCAAGGCCATGGAAGATATCATCATGGAACTTATAAACAAAACACTGGTAATCTCCAAACTCTGGACCCCACCCATTCGGGTTTGTAAAAGGCAGATCATGCCTCCTAAACCTGATAGACTTCTTTGAAGCAATCACCAAAGCCATTGACGAGGGTAAGGTGGTTCACACAGCCTATCTAGATCTTGCCAAGGCTTTTGACACCATCCCCCACTCTGGAATTATAGATAAACTCACTAAACTAGGTATAAATCCTTATGTCACAAGATGGGTTGCCAACTGGCTCACTGACAGAACCCACACTGTGAAAGTAGCAGACTCCAAATCCGACTTCAGACAAGTGACAAGTGGAGTACCACAGGGTTCAGTCCTGGGTCCTCTCCTGTTCGGTATCTACTTCTCTGAAGTACAGGCTAACACAGAAGGTCTTTGGCTAACGAAGTTCGCAGATGACTGCAAACTAGGAGCCATAATCGAAACTCCTAACGATGTGGACATCCTACAAAAGGGCCTCACTGAGTGACTGGTGTCAAAGCCATGGCCTCAAGCTCAAAGCCAAAACGTGCATTGTCATCCCCTTTGGTAAAAACTCTGTACCCATGAACTACAACATAGGCGGTAGTATACTTAACATTGAAAGTGTGAAAAGAGACCTTGGGACACAGGTAGACAGTAGTCTCTCCTTTGATAATCACATCGCCGCAGTAGTCAGGAAATCCTTCTACTTGGCACACCTCATCACAAAAGGTTTCCAATCCAGAAAAAAAGAGGTCATTGTTCTCCTGTACTCATCACTCATTAGACCCATTATACAGTACAACGCCCATTTTGGTATGTACCTCACAAGACATCTACAACAACTGGAAAGGCTGCAGAAATACCTCACAAAGAGGATTACTTGCCTCAAACAGATGCCGTACACAGACCGTCTCAAAAAACTCCAGCTTTACTCCGTCACATATTGCCTACTCAGAGGTGATCTCTGCCTAACATACAAAGCTGTGGCAAACCCAGAGCTGTTGGACATGCTCCACTTAAAGAAATCCCAATCCCTCCGGGCTACACGCTCTAGGGACCTAAACCTTGTCACCACAGTAAACAGAACATGCCGGAGGGATAGATTCCTGTCCCAGAGACTTCCCATACTCAGTAATAAACTACCTATCTATATCAAACAAAGCTCCTCATTAGCACTGTTCAAGAAAAATCTTGATGATTGGATGGGAAATAGGAAATTCAGCCCTGGGATAACTTCTGTGGCTCTGCTCGACAGTGGCACAGGAAAATAATTTTCTTGGGTGGCAAAATCCAGGGTACCTTTTTGGCTGGGCTTGTATAGGCCCCAGCACCAATAGCCTTGTACCTACCTATGAATCTATATATAAATATATATATAGATATATATATATATATATATATATATATATATATATATATATATATATATATATATTTATATATATATATGTGTGTGTGTGTGTGTGTGTATATGTATATATATATATATATATATATATATATATATATATATATATATATATATATATATATATATATATATATAGATATAGATATAGATATAGATATAGATATATATAGCCAACATCCTGGCAGTTAGGTTCAGTTCTTACTTTACCCACCTGAAGGGCCCATCTCTATACCAGAAGAATGCAAAGTTCCTGTAATCATGGCTGCACAGGTAAAAACCACACTCTCCAAATTCAAGAACACAGCATCCATGGGACCTGACAACATCCCAGGCTGCGTTGCACACAAACTACAAAATGAACTGGCACCCCACCTAAGTACCATGTTCAATCATAGCCTCACCTCAGGATATGTGCCCACTAAATGTCACACAATGACGGTTATTCCAGTCCACAAAGGGGGAGCCACCATGGACCCAGGAACTACTGCCCCAATAGCCTGACGAACCTGGTCTGCAAGGCTATGGAACGTATCATCATGGAACTTATAAACAATGACATTGCTAATCTCCAAACTCTGGTCCCCACCCAGTTCAGGTTTGTAAAAGGCAGATCATGTCTCCTAAATCTGATGGACTTCTTTGAAGCTGGTCACCAAAGCTGTAGATGAACGTAAGGTGGTTCACACAGCCTATCTAGATCTCACCAAGGCTTTCGACACCGTCCCCGACTCTGGAATTATAGATAAACTCACTAAACTAGGTATAAATCCCTATGTCACAAGATGGGTTGCCAACTGGCTCACTGACAGAACCCACACTGTGAAAGTAGCAGACTTTAAATCCGACTTCAAACCAGTGACAGTTGGAGTAACACAGGGTTCAGTCCTGGGTCCTCTCCTGTTTGGTATCTACTTCTCTGAAGTACAGGCCAACACAGAAGGTCTTTGGCTAATGAAGTTCACAGATGGTTGCAAACTAGGAGCCATAATCGAAACTCCTAACGATGTGGACATCCTGCAAAAGGGGCCTCACTGAGGCAAATGTCTGGTGTCAAAGCCATGGCTTCAAGCTTATTGCTAAAAAGTGCTTTGTCATCCTATTTGGTAAAAACTGTACCCATGAGCTACCACATAGGCGGTAGTCTGCTTAACACCGAAAGTGTGATAAGAGACCTTGGGACACAGGTGGACAGTAGTCTCTCCTTTGATAATCACATCGCCACTGTAGTCAGGAAATCCTTCTACATGGCACACCTCATCACAAAAGGTTTCTCATCCAGGAAAAAAGAGGCCATTGTTCCCCTCTACTCATCACTCATTAGACCCATTATAGAATACAGCACCCCTTTTGATATGTACATCACAAGACCTCTACAACAACTGGAAAGGCCGCAGAAATACCTCACAAAGAGGATTACCGGCCTCAAACAGATGCCCTACACAGACCGTCTCAAAAAAACTCCAGCTGTACTCCATCGCATATCTCCTACTCAGAGGCGATCTCCGCCTAACATACAAAGATATGTCAAACCCAGAGCTGTTGGACATGCTCCACTTAAAGAAATCCCAATCCCTCCGAGCTGCACGCTCTAGGGACCTAAACCTTGTCACCACAATAAAGAGAATATGCTGGAGGGATAGATTCCTGACCCAGAGACTTCCCATACTCTGAACAAACTACCTATCTATATCAAACAAAGCTCCTCATTAGCACTCCTCAAGAAAAATCTTGATGATTGGATGGGAGATAGGAAATTCACCCCAGGGATCACTTCTGTTGCTCTGCTCGATAGGGGCATAGGAAAATAATTTTCTTGGGTGGTGAAAGCCAAGGTACCTTTTTGGCTAGGCTTATATAGGCCCTTGGGCCAATAGCGTAGTATCTACCTATGAAGCTATGAACATGCTCTTGCAGTCATGCTCCTCAAACTCTTTAACCAAAGTTTGGATAACCACAGCAAAAAATCAGTCCAAATAAAATTGAAGAAACTAAAAAACAAAATTGTAGATCCCAGAGATAAGTTTGAACCATTTATTTTAAAAAGGTATGCAGTTTTGTTTATAACTGCGGTGGTGGTGCTGCGGTAGCGTTGTCGCCTCACATTAAGATGTTGCCCTGTTCGATACTCAGCTAGAGCGTCTTCTGTGTTGAGACATGCGTGAATGGGCGTACCTTAGTTGAAGGTTGTGCGTCAGGGCCGGCAACTCGGCATGTAAAAATCTACTGCCAATCATTAGCGGACCGGAGTTCCGCTGTGGCGACCCCTAACCCCTAAAAGCCGAAAGACACAACAACATGCACTTTTGTTTACCACAAGGAAATGTGAGCTTCAGATAAAGAATCCCTCTGAAGATACATTCATATACCTTTTTAAAATACTACCATCTAGTGGGCATAAGAATTAATTACAGCTGTTGATAAAATTAAACCAACAAATTAACTCCAAACTCTGTTTCATTAAAATTCACCTCCTTTAATTTCATACAATATATTAATAACCCTTCAACTTAATGTTGTTACCTACCAAAACAAATAAAATATATTCATACATGCATTTTTTTTTCAATAGCAGATTATTAATAGACACTTTGTCATTAATACTAGTTAAGTTAGTAGCAACAAGTAATAACTGCCAATACAACTCAGGCTTGTCCATATATGCAGACCAGTTCCCTCCTCTGTCAAAAGAAGGTACCTTTTCTAAAACAAAAACAATTTTTTTGGCATTTCTCTGAATGCTTGTGTAGTGCATTCCTGATATTACTCTTTGTTATCGCATGTATGCTGATAAATTCTATTTATAGCCTTCTCTGTTTTGCCCACATAAAATGCTGGACAAAAAGAGCATCGTGCTAAATAGACTGACCATCTAATGTTACAATAAAATGTCCTATTCAAATAGATAGTCCTCAGAAAATTACCTATAGTGAAATTTACCCTTTTGTATATTTATCTATTTATTTACATTTGCTTACTGGGAAAATATGACTGGGTAGAAGCCCATTTTGTGCAATGGTCTAGGGATAAAAGCTCCATATTATTACAAAACATTTTAAGAACAATAATTTTACAATCTTAGAAAATAAAACAAAAAAACATTTGCAGTTTAAATAGTTATAACAAATTAGTGATAATATAAAAACATTGGTTAAGACTCAATACAAATTATATGACAATCATTTAATATTTATAGCAATTTTTGACAGTTTGTAGAGAAATTAAATGTAAGTTAGTCTAATACAAACAGGAATTACAATGTGAAATGAAAGAAAAACAGGTTTATGGTATATTTAGGGAGAAGGTCAGAGAAGAGAATTTGATAGAAGTAAGTGAAGACAGACAAGTGAAGATGTATAAGGAATGAAAAGGTACTTGTTCTCATTTAGGGATATAGTTTATGCTAATTTTGAGCAAGAACAGAGCCAGATTTTAGCTAGGAAGTCTTACAGTGGTTTAGAAAGATGGCAGGGAGAGTATTGACCTGATGGATACAGGTAAGAAGTTTCAGGCTTTAGCAACCTTGTACGAGTACAGACAATGCCAGCTGATTTGATTGGTTTGTAGACAAACTGGAGATTTTGGTCACTAGATCACAATGACCAACTTGGAACATAGTTGTACAGAATGTTTTTTAATGCTGGACAGGCAGATGAATGGGGGCTAATTTTATAGGTGGTAAGAAGCTGTGTATATGTTAGTTGATGAGGCAGATCTAACCAATTTAGGCTTTTCAGTGTTATACAGTGGTGGGTTCTGAAAGGGGTATTTATTGCAAATTTACCAACTTTGTTATAGCATTCTTCAAGTTTCAATTTTTGTGAAGCATGGAGATTAGTAAGGATGGGAGTGACATAAAGAAGTGTGGGGAGGATATAAGTAGTGGCAAGTGTAGTTTTAATTCCATCAGTAAGAAAGTGTTTGGATCTGTAAAACATCCCTAGTTTTTGATGGGTTTTTCTTATGTGGTTTTGTATATGCAGGTAGAATGTAAGCTTATCATACACTATCACCCCTAATAATTTCATATGAGAAGTGACTTCAGTGGTTGTATTATCAAGAAAGAAGACTTTAAATTAAAATTTTTAATGAGAGAGGGAATTGGGGAAAAAGTAGTACTGTCTTTTTGGGTTGAGCATGAGTTGTGGGTAATAAAGCCATGCTTCAGTGTCTGTTAGAGCTTCCTGAGCAGTATTTTGGAGGTGTACCATGTTGTCAAATATGCAAATGAGAGTGGAATCATCTGCATATAGGTTCATAGGTGTGTACTAGGCTAATGGCCCTGGAGCCTTTACAAGCCTAGTCCATAGAATTGCCCTGGCTTCATGCCGCCTGACTTTAGTTCACAGTGCCTCTTTCGAGCAGAGCCACTGGAGTGATCCCCGGGGTGAATTTTCTATTTCCCATCAACTCAATAAGATTTCTCTTGAAGAGGGCCAGTGAGGTGCTTTGCTTGACATGTATGGGGTGTCTATTCCTTAGCATGGCAGTCTCTGTGTTATGAACCTGTCCCTCCAGCATGTTCAGTTGATTGTGGTAATGAGGTTGAGGTCTCTGGAGCGGTGGGATTCGGACTTCTTTAGATGTAGTATTTCTAACAGTGCTGGGGCAGACATGGCTTTGTGATTCAAGCAGAGATCACCTCTTAGTAGGCAATATGAGACAGAGAAACGCTGGAGTTTTTTTAGTCTGTCCATGTAGGACGTGTTTAAGGCCTAGGATCCTCTCTGTGAGATAGTTTTGTGGCCTCTTCAGCTGTTATAGGTGTATAGTGAGGTACATGCCAAATGGGGCATTATACTCGATGATTGGTCTAATGAGGGAAGAGTAGAGAGAGAGAAATGATAACTTATTTCTTCCTGGATGTAAAACCCTTAGTAATGAGATGTGCCACATAGAATGACTTTCTGACCACAGTGGCAAATGTGGTGGTCAAAGGAGAGGTTACTGTCAACCGGTGTCCCCAGACCTCTTATAACGCCTTCAGTGTTCAGTGGACTACCATTGATGTGATAATTTGTGGAAAATGAGTTTTTCCCAAAGGGGATGATGCATTTTTTGACATTGACCTTAACGCCAGTGCTTTGACACCAGTCATTTGTCTCAGTAAGGCCTTTCTGAAGAATGTCTGCATCACCTGGGGAGTTAATAATGGCTCCCAGCTTGCAATTGTCTGCAAACTTGGTCAGCCAGAGTCCCCCTGTATCAGCCTGGACTTCTGAAAAGTAGATGCCAAAGAGGAGAGGACCCAGGACTGATCCTTGTGGGACTCCACTAGTGACTGGTTGGCAGTCTGACTTGGAGTCTGCTACTTTCACACTGTGGGATCTATCTGTGAGCCTGTTTGCAACCCATCTAGTGATATGGGGCTGATGCCTAGTTTGGTGAGTCTATCTGTAATTCCTGAGTGGGGAATGGTATCAAAGGCCTTGGCCAGATCGAGGTAGGCTGTATGAACCACCTTGCCCTCATCCACAGCTCTGGTGACTTACTCAAAAAAGTCCACCAGGTTGAGCAAGCATGACCTGCCCTTCATAAAACCAAACTGCTTTGGGTCCAGGGTTTGGAGATTCCCCTATATACTTGTTAATAGATCCATGATGATGTGCTCCATAGTCTTAAATATCAGACTCGTCAGGCTGATGGGGCAATAGTTCCCAGGGTCTGTAGTTGCTCCCCCTTTATGGAGAGGGATGACTGTAGCAGTGTGCCATTTGGAAGGGACAAAGCTTGAGGTGAGGCTGTGATTGAACAGGGCACACAGGTGTGGTGCCAGTTTACTTTGTAGTTCATGTAGAACACAGCCAGGGATATTGTCAGGTCCCATGGAAGCTATATTCTTGGCCTTGGACAATGCAGCTTTATCTTGTGCAGCAGTAATGCTGGGTTCCTGGCATTCTTCCTATATTGTGATTGGTTCTTTAGGGGTGGAGAGAGGGGTAAAGTTGTCACTGAATATGTCTGCTAGTATGTTGGCAATATCTGTTGGCTCAGTATAGGAGGTACCATTGTGCAGTAACTCAGAGCAAATCTGGATATTGCTGTGGAGATTCTTGACATAGCTATAGAAGGCTTTGTGGTTGTCTTTAATATCTGCTGCAATTCTGCCTTCTAGGATTTTATCAAAGATCTCAACTTTTTGTTGATGCTAATAAGGGAGTTTTTCCAGCCTTGGGTCTTTACCTTTTTCTGCAACAGTTTCTTCCTTCTATTGTAGAGTGTATTAATGGCAGGGGACCACCAGATTGACTTCCTTATTATGGAGGAGAGCATCTTGGTTCTGTTGGGTATGGTTAGTTCCTTGTATTTATATACGTGTTGGTACAGTGCATTGGTGTATGATTTGGCAGTCATGCAACTGCTCTCCATTTGCATGGGCGCTGTGAAGTTAGCCACCTCTGTTTTTAGGAGCCCAAACTTAGCTTTGGAGAAGTTTTTTATGGTGGTTACTTTTGCGGGGGGTATGGGAGGGCTGTGGATTTCTGATTAGTTTGTGGTCAGATCTAACCAGGGAGGAATTGACTGTTGGTATAGAGCAAGGGTCCCCATGTTGGTAATAACCAGGTCAAGGATATTGTGCCCACTAGTGGGGGTAAGAATGAGCTGGTCCAGGGCATTGGAATTAATGAATTCCAGGAAACGTTGGGGAAGTGTATTGGTGCATTAATAGTTTTCCAATTTAATGGAAGGATAGTTAAAGTCATCCAGTATGAGGGTGTTGGGTTGGACCCTAATATTTTCCAGGGTGATTAGGAATGTGGAGTGAGAGTCTTGGGACATGGTTGAGGACCTATAGCAGGCTATGACCTAAATCGCTGTCTTGCCCAATGTTAGTTGTACCTGAAGTATCTCTGATGAATTATGCTGTGCTACCAGTCTGGAGGTGTGCATATCCTTAATGAATATGGAGACACCACCGCCTTTGGAGCTTCAGTCCAAGTTCTGGGACCTACAGATGTGGAAAGAGTTATAGCCCGGTAGTGCAGGGGTGCTTTCTGGTGCTTTAAACCATGTCTCTGTTACAGCACAGATGTCGATGTTCTCCATTTTGAGGAGAAGTTTGAGCGGGTGCATTTTGAGATTTAGACTCCTAGCACTGAGCAGCATGACTCCCAGATTGCATTTATTTATAGCTGTTACAGTGGCACTTTGGCCTTTGGAACACATCCTAAAAAAGGCACTATAGGGGTGGCAAGAGCCTTAGCCAGTATCTGAAAACCCAGGGGTGACAGATGCAGGCCATCTCTGGCAAAGCATCGAGGTCTGTTAATCATGTCCTCCCAAGCAGTCAGATACTGGACCCCCTTAGAATGACACCAGATACTTAGCCAATTATTAAAGTCAATCATTTTCTGCTTGTACTGGGGTATCATTCTGGGCAATGGTTGGAGGCTGCTGAGGGCTAGGGTCATACCTGCCTGGGTTACATAATCTGAGAGCTCCTCCATGTCTCTTTTCATGTAGTCCAGGGAGGTACATCTCAGGTCATTCACACCCACATGGACAATGATAAAGTCATACTTGTACTTGTGGAGTGACCTTAGTGCGTGTGTTATGTGTCAAATCCTGGCACCTGACAGACAGCTGACTGTTACTTTTCCTTATTGAGCCATGGGAGTGGGACATCAGTATGCCTCACTATTGAATCTCCTATGATTAGCGCATTGGGCATGATATTTTGCCATAGGGGACTTAGGTTGAGAGGCACACTGTGTAGGTGAGCTATGTGTCTTTGGATTTGTGCTGTACTGTGATGGTCGATTGTGTTTCTGCCTTGGACATCTCTGCTATTTGGGTAGGTTTCTATTGAGAGCATCCGTGAAGGTGGGTGTGTGGTTTGTGTTGTTATGTGAGGGCTGTGGTGGTGGGTGTTCTGGTGGGCTGTGTGATGTATGCGGTGTGGTGCAAGTGTTGACCATCTCTTCTTGACCAGTTATTCCGGTCTTGGATGGAGAGTGCATGGGTTCCAATTTGGATATATAGGAGCATCTCTCGCAAGTCTGAGTGTTGAGAGGTAAGTAGAGAGGGTTGTCTGTGTACATGAGGCAATTGCTACACTGCCTCAAAATGCCCAAGTTCACCAGGTTAATAGGAGAAAGTACAGAGAACTGACCTTTAGCCATGCCTGGAGGGATGGGCATTATTAATAAGTGCTGGAGCTGTTTCCTTATAGAATGTTTAGTACTGGTAGCACTTAAGTGTGCTCTACAAGAACCCTGACAAAGTGCTAACCGAATATGCTGGATAAAGTGCTAGGGGGAAGGGAACAAGCAAGATCTAAGGGGAAAAATTGAAGAGCAGACTTTCTGGTACCGGTAATAGTTTACCTTAGCTTAGCAGCACTGCACATCACACAAACCCATGCAAACACGGGTTTTTAAAGCAGAAAGTTGAAATGATATCACTGCCAATTCTTGAATCCAGGACCCTCTAATCTAGAGCCGGAGCAATGTACTACTACTCCAAATCAGGTAAAAGTCATCACTACCAAGACTTGAGCCCAGGATCCTGTGCATATTGTATTAGGGTGGCCTGTTGTGTGGATGTATACAGGGTGTTGGTGAAAATGTTAGAGGAGGGACCAAGGATAAAATCTTGTGGTACACCAGTGGTGACTGGGAGGGTAAGGAGTGAGTGTGGCATGCCATTTTACTGTCTGATGCCTATTGGTAAGGTAGCTTTTGAACCACAGAAAAGTAGGCTGAATGAGACCTTGTGAGGACATTTGAAGTAGACCTTTGCTATAAACAACTGTATCAAAGCCCTTAGGCAAGTTTAGAAATGATGTAGAGACTAGTTTGCCATTATATCTAACTCTATTTACAGTATCTATATAAGTTAGAAGGGAAGTGTTAGTACTATGGGAAGTACAGAAACCACGTTGTGTAGGGAATAGGAGTCCTTCCTGAAGGAGATAGTCTAGTGACTGTTTTTAATACATTTTCAAGTATTTTGGCAAGGGGAGATGAGATTACTATAGGTCTAAAGTTATTAATGTCTGTTGAATTTCCTCTGGATTGACATATTTATAAGGACTGAGATAGGATGAGCAATAATATTGACTGCTATTTTTAGGTACTTGCTTGGAAGGTTAACAGCTGAAGAAGAGCACGGTAAAAGTTTAAAAGTTTTATATAGGATGTGGGCAAAGGTTTGAAGGTGAAAGTGGATGAGGTGAAATGTGGCTGTTGGGCAGGGTTGGAATTAGATAATATAATAAAGATGTTTATTGTTCAAAAAATATCACTTCTGACATACACAATCATACATTTATATAAATAAAAAGAAACCATATTGACATAGGTGGAAATTTAATAAACTTAGTGTAGGAACAGTGAAAGGCCTACACAGAGAGTACAGTAGCCGTGTATATGGCCCCCCTCGGCAGCACGCCTTGCATATTAATGAAGGCACGCTACTGAGAGAGAGATGTGTAACATGGTTACAGATTCAGTGCAGGAGGTGTGTTACAGTGTCCAGAGATGAGTGTAAAACCTCCTGCACTGTTAAAGTGTCAGATGGCGCTTAAATATTAAAGTTAAATATCTTTTTTTTTTTGTGTGTGTTTGCAGGGCATGGTGCTTAGCAATTGACACGTGACAGACATCTAAAAATAGAAACCAGATACTTTTAATTTCATACAAAGGTCAAGTTTAAACATAGCTGAGCATGTTTGCATGGTGTGGTGCTAAGCAGTGCTTAAACATAGCCGAGAGCTATGTAGAAATGTATAGTAGTTCTCAACATATCCACATAGCTGAATGGTTAGAGTCATGGCCCTGTGTGCATTAGGTACACAGTTCAAATACACAGACAGACCATTAAGCTTTTATATTTGAAAGCAATATATTATACATTCTTTTTTATTGATGTATGTATTCACATTTGTTAACCAGGTTAGTCCAGCTGGGCCAGAAGCCCATAATCAGTGGAGACCCGAGAAGAAAAGATCCAGTTGCACAAATGTTTACAATACCTAAAATACACACTCCTAGATAAAGAAATTAAAATACATAAGGTCAGGAAATATAGAAGTGCAATACATGCACATAATAATAAAGTAGTAGTAATGAACAAATATATTTTTTTTAAATCTGGTTTGCTTTTAACTAAGCTCTAAGCATTGCTAAACCAAACCAAGCAGTGCTTAAACAGGACCCATTTTAGCACTGCTCAGCAAAGCACAGCCCCTCTTAACTGCTGATTTGGGCACTGCTAAGCAGACCCTGTTTAAGCAGAACTCAGCTCGGCTAAGCTGGTTTGCACACCACTAAGCATTGCCAGTTTAAGCACTGCTCAGAAGATTTGCATGGTGCTAAGTGAAGTGCTACATTTTTAAAAATGGTCCAATGGCAGCAAAGAGTGGGAAAACAGTCTTATTTAAGCTGAACATGTGGAAATACAGCCAGAATCTGTTGGAGTTTGACCCGTGCAGGAACTATGGCAGGAGTTGGAGAGGGTGCATGCTTCTGGGCACAGTGGTAGGGCATTCTGGAGTCCAGTGACATGGTTAGACTCCTAGTAAAAGACCATGACATCCGGCTGCTGCAGGGCCAATACCAGGGGTCGGAATACAAATCAGAGGTCTGGGAACAACTGACATGCAACCTCACCAGTGCAACTGGTATCCCTCACACGGCTGTACAGGGTCATCACCATTTTGACAACCTGAAGCATTGGAAGGGGGATCTCTTGGCCACTTGGATCCAAGATGCTTGGGATGACAATGTCGCACAAGTTTGTAAGTATTTTTTGCATTGTTTTACTAATAAATAATCTTCATGTGTGATAGGTATGCATAATGGTGTGTTTCTCTCCCCACAGCTGCAGAGGAGAGAGCTCACAACCTGGAGGCCCATGCAGAGCACCTGGCCAGGTTGCACTGTAAGTGTGATGAGTACAGATATATCTTGCAATCTATAATAATATAAATAAGGAAGAGTATAGTAATAACTGCCATTAGGTATATTCTGTTTTGAGTGTACTACAATGAATGTGGTCATAGACCTGGACTGATATAAGTGAGTAATGCCAGATACAGTTCAATATAGTTGAAAGCATGAAACCTGCTAATGTTAAGGAAAGAAAGTTACTACTGCATTAATAATGTTAAGAAAATAAAAGTTTATACTGTAGTAATACTTTTAAGGTAGAACTGTTAATGAAATAAAGTTACTACTGCATACATTGTGGAATAACAGCTGTCTTTAAACACCTGCATTATTTAAAGTGTTCATCAATAAAGACTGTTAGATGTATACCAATCACTGTTTTATGTCACCCCTAATAAAGCTGTGTTGTGCAAAATGCATTTTGAGCTTGTTGGTCAAGAAATCTAGTATTACAAGTGCTGTGAAGTAAACATGGGAATAATACCATGAAGTGACTGAAGGTTAGCCGATAAAGAACTGTTTACCTAAAGTGTAGATGTGCAGCTGTGTTACAAGATATAATACATTATATTTGTTCTGCACTAAGATTTGAACCTAGAATATGGCTAAGGTATAATAGTGCGTTTATCTCAGGATTGTCTTGTATTAACCATTGCATTTCATCTATATACATTCCTGATCTTAGGTGCACTGCTGCAGGCGAGTATGAAAAGGTAATAGCTGTAGACTACAAATATACTATCTGCAACTATATATGGGTCAGGTAGCCAACCCAGCACTCCAATATGGTCTGTACACTTCACACATGTTCCAATTCACTAGGGGTTAAACGTGTACACCTGCATTCTAAGTATTAATACACAATTCACCTACTGTCTCTGTCATGCATGAATCTCATGCATGTGTGTTCAAGTGTCACTGCAGTCTTATATAACACTCTACCTCTATTACCAGGTCACAGTTTGTTACCAGGTGATCTCTAAGCATATATTAGTCAATCAATATTCAACAGTGGCTCAGTACCTCAGTGTGATAAACACTAGGTATGTTATACATTTTGTCACACACAGACCGGGGTTCAAATCAAACTACAAGTACTACTAAATATTAATAGAAGCTGTTATGTATTAACACATGTTCGACCCACAGGAATTACAGGTAAATAAATGGCTGTAGCAGCCATTCAAAAGGGTTACTAATGTGTGTGTCCAGGTGTAACAGAGTGTTAACAGCATTGCTCAGGGAGGTGATAAGACTGCAGTAATTAAAAAAGTCAACAAGTACAATACTAATATGAGTTATTAAAACAAAACTGTTTAATCTTGGTATGGCTGTATGCCTGTTGTGTCTGTGAATGCCTGCTGATAGTCTAACCCCATGCCTGTCAAGGACAGCATGATAAGAATAAATTCTCTGTACTGTACATGATACATGTCTCTCAAGTGTCACGCTGTCATGGACTGTGATCACTGTTGCCAAATCCCTGGGACACATTTAACAGCCACTTGATTTATCTCAATAGTACAGTCACACTACATCAGTAGACAGTACATCTTGGTAATTACATATGTTTCCCTGACATGTAATAGTCCCCTGTAGTGTGTGTACCTGTAGGGGTTACAGCTTGGCCCATACTGTCCCGTGCGGATAGCTTGAGAGGTATGTATGTGCTACAGGGCACTTGTATACATAACTTAAGGGCAGACCTATAGAGTATATAAAAATTCTGTTGCAAACAATAGAGCCTATACTGGTAATAATGGCATATATTTCTCTCTCCCCCACTCCTTATCTGTGTCATAATTTACTATTCTTATACATTGGGTATGGTTTACTTTTAAGATATGTTTTCAAAACCTTATGTTGGGCCTTTTGTTTTATTGTTATGTATACAATGGTTGCACACGGACACACCTTGTTGAATTACCTATGTTGTTGGCCTTATGCTGTAACTGTTACTGGCATGTTGTTGCAATACTGACAGTTATAACACTTATTGTTGTGTTCCATATGCTATGTAATCTTATGTTTCTGGGTTAATTGGAACAACCTGGCATGCTTTTATAACTTATGTTTAAATGTTCTGTTCATTACTAAACTATACACTTTGAAAAAACCTCAACACCATAGCTCAACTGGGTAGGCCGGTTCCCATGGATCCACCTACCCTACCTCAACTGGCTGTGGCACTGGGTCCAAGCACATCTGGGACCCAACCTGGAGCTGCCCCCTCTGCTAGTCCTGCACCACCTGCGGGTGGAACTGCCTCAGGGGATGGGGCTTGTTCCCCCCGGGAGCAGGCACAGAGAGGGAATGGTCACCCAGTGACAGCTGCCAGGCATGGAGTGCAGGATCATGCAGCAAGGGTTTGACAATCAACTACAATTGACTGAGGGCAGATTGGCCAACCTGAAGGGACAGGCTGGCATTGGTTCCCAGCCCCCAGCACAGCCACCTTTGGGGCTGTGAAGGAGCAGTGGTGACTGCCCATGGGTGAGAATCTCAGTTGCACTGCTGGCAAATGGGAGCACATAGCCCTCTGATTCCACAAAACCCTCCCCATATAAGGTGTTTACCCCCTCATGTGTCATACATCTCCCCTCTCTGCTGTCTTGTCTGTTTGCAAATGCTACCTCTCCTACTCAACTTACCTCCCCACACGTACCTATATCCTTTCACCAACATTCCACTCTCTCCTTAAAAAAAATCAGTATTTGTCACGAAAAAAAAATATCGCCCCATACATAACTCTCCATTTCTCCCCCACATACATTGCCCACAATCAATCATTACAGCAATTAATTAACACAGTTATGTCACTCACACACCTCTCTCTGTGTTGTGAGGCTTCAAATTCCAAATTGTCCACAACCTACACAGCTGTTGCTGTACAAGAAATGGAGAGCTATGGTCCTTTCCTACACCCATCCTGCACATCCCTACCTGCCTTTCACATTGTTTTTCTCCCTGCTTACTCTGATTTCACCACTTTTCTATTGCCCCTTTTTCTCTTCTTGTTTTGGAAATAGTGCAGGTTTGAACAGAGCTAAGTGCCATATCATGCAAACCTGCTGAAAACTGCTTTAATCGCCTGTCTTTCTGACATTGTTCTGCACATCAGCAAAATGATTACCCCCTGACATGGCTCAAACCCGGGACCCTGCCAACAAGGGCATAGTGCATTAGGCCACTCAGCCCTGAAGACTAACATGTTCCCATAAACATATCCTGAATATCAATGATACACATCAGCAAAAAATTCACGCCTGCCAAGTCTCGAACCCAGGACCTTGTTATTTACAACATAGTGCATTAGCCTACTAGGCCACTCAACTCTGAAGAATGACAGGTGTTTCCATACACATATCCTGAGTATCAGTGATGCACATCAGCAAAAAATTCACCCCTGCCAAGTCTTGAACCCAGGATCCTGTCAGCTACAGCATAGTGCACTAGGCCACTCGCTCTGAAAAATAACAGGTGTTTCCATACACATATCCTGAGTGCCAGTGACACACTGCTTGTACATATAATGGGGAAAATGACAGTGTACTTGGGTCTGTGATGCAGACACCAAACCAGTATACAGCCAAATAAATGCTGATGGATGTATGTGAGGCCTACAATATCAGGTAGAGCTGACAACTGCACAGAATGTTGCAGAATGTCCGCAGTTATGCCTCCTACTTTTGGCACAGTTGTCTCAAAACCTATTCTGTGTGCTGAAGTACTGGCAAGTCAGTAAAGATTGAGATTAGAAAATCATCACAGACAGTACTGTGTCACACATCATACCCATCCGAACACACATGTTCATGCCAGTCCTGTGTAACAGACTGTATGCATGCACATATGTCTTACAAATATACCTGCTATAGTATTGACTCAGTAGCTGAATCTGTTACATTCCTAGCATGCTTTACATTTTGCCACCCATAATTCTGGCTTCCATTCCAGTCTGTTGGATGTCAAGTACGTGCTTGTCAATATGACAAATAACTGACTGAGACGTGCACTTTTAAGCAGAACCACATACTGCTACTGCAGTCATCCCTAGAATGCTGTACATTTTGCCACCCACAGTCTTGGCATCCATTCCAGTCTGTTGCATGTCAGGTACATGCTTGTCCAAACAACAAATACATGACTGAGCCCTGCAATTTTAAGCAGAACCGGTTGCTGCTACTGCAGTCACTGCCACCCATATTAGCATGGCAAAGGCCTATAGGTTGGGACACACTTCACAAATATGTATAGGCATCATAAATGTCACCTACCACTTTCTGGATGGCACTATTACATAACATATGTACCTGAGGCACATGCTTTACCTGGACTGTTATGAGAACCATCACCCTGGCTGTTCTGTGACAGCAGAGCTGACACTGCTCCCTCAATTACATATACAGCTTGCCGTCCCCCAAAGTGTTCACAATCCCCAGTATGACTCCTGGCCAGAATGCAGCAGCTGCAGCCTGGAACATATGCAGCAGTATGTTCAGCTACCTGCTACAGACCCATCATATCTCCCAAACAACTAGAACAGGGGATCCACATAACACCTGTACAGAAAAGATTGGGGGGAATGGTCAAGTGACAGGGACGTGTGTCACAGTCTTCCTCTACAAACATACACAGCTGATTGACCAGCAGCTACTGCAGTAGCATGCATATTCTGAAGCAAATGACGTATGACACTCACATCTGCCTGTCTCTTTACTGACCTCAACCCATATTGTTTAATAGTAAGCTGCCACCTAATCAGAAAGTCCATTCACAACAGCCAAACATAGCATGCCAAACTGTGGACATCTCACATGAATCCAGACAGTGGACAATATTTTTACCTACCCTCTATGATGCTGTAGTCCCCACACCACAATAATGTCCTTCTTACAGGCCAGGAAAAGTGCCAAGGCCTACATGAGGGCCTTAAATATAGCACTGTGTTGCCATGCCACTGGGTAATGAAAATGCAACCCAGCTGTTCTGGTTGCAATTAGCAAGTGTGAACCACAGATTGGTGCACAGGCAATCACCTGTTCATGAACATTACCTACAAAAGGCAAGCTGCTGCCTATGGTAAACAGGTCTGTGACTTTCCTTATGAAGACAGACTGCTTATCCTAGCATTATAGAACAGGATTTTTGCACATAAAAGAGTACAGCACTATACCAGGTATGTAATAGAATTCCCCATGTGATGGGATGCAGATGGGGGGATACAGTCACGGGAAATAAGGATTACAATATTAGGTCTGTAGTACATATCTTGGAATGACATGTTGCTGTTAGTCAGCTGTTCAGCACCTACAAACTTCCCTTTTTCCTCTGTCTGCTGTGACAGATCACAGCTCTGGCCCCTGAATCCCTCCAGCAATGGTCAGCTCATGTACGAATGCCACTGGATTGTGTACTACACAATAGTGACAGTAAGTAGTGGTAGGTACAGCTGGAATATCATATGATGTAATGTCAACCTGCTCCTCTGTCTGTGAATGTCACAAGCAGTTCAAACAATGTCTAGGTGTCCCTGACAGTTCCTGACATATCCTGGCTAGCTCACTGTGTACTCCACACCTGTATCTCATCTCCTGAGAGTTATGGCTAGCATACCTGTTGACCCTCTACAGCAGAACAGCGGGTTATAGCTGGTAGTAGTGGGAGGACACAGGCTCCGACTCAGCAACAGAGTATACATATCGAGCATACAATGTAAGTGAATGAATACATTACCAGATATTAATGTACAGTGACTATTTTCTGAGGAGTCTGGTGTCTGACAACCAGATTCCCCACAGTCTAGAAACAACCATTACGTATTGTCCAATTGTTTTCCAAACATCCACATTTCTCTGGCAGAGGGTCCACATATATCAGCCACACGTACACATTCTGCAAACATCTGTGTACTGCAGATGTTGGACACCTACAAGGAGGATACTCTACAGCACATTTGCAGTGCTGTCTGTATTTGTGTCGCATAGATGTTGCTGGACTGTCCCCATACACTTGTAGTACCACTCACCTATTTGTCGGATGGTGGCTGTATGACATGGTACTGGAATATCACCCATAGGGGGCACACCACAGTAGATGGCAGTGATGGGTTTGGACACACAACACAGTCCATCACAGCACACAGGGCCATAACTTGCATACCTAGGATCATATGAGGTTACTAAGCTACTGGCCCTGAGGCCCTCATAAGCCTAGCCCAGAGTTTAGCCTATGTGTATGCAAGTCAGCACCTGATGCCTCAGTCCAAAAAGGACACGTGGTATCCCAAGGGTGTATGTCCTGTTAACCATCCAGTTATCCAGGTTTTACTTGAAAAGGTGTAAATAGGTACTCTGCCTGATATGGAAAGGGTGTCCATTCCACAGCTGGGTGAGTTTGTGGGACACCAACGGACATTAACATCAAATTATGTGAACTGGAAGCCAAGCTGAGTAAGGTACGTAACATACAGGTAGATAATGCCTATCTAGCTGAGTGTATCAAAGTGCAGCATGTACCTAAAGGTCTCAGGATGAGTAAATTCCCTAATGGACTGGTGGTGGGCCAGCAGGAACTTGTGAACTTTTATCCATGTTTGATCAGCACAGAATTGAACTTTTACATTTTATCATTAAATTGAATAATAACAAGGTGAAAGCCTTATTTGATGAAGTGAACATTTTAAATAATGATGTTTTAAATTATGTGACTTTTAATAATATGGTGACTAAGTATGACAATATTCTTGCAAAAATAGAGGGGCAGGTGAAGGACAATATTGCTAGGAAACAAAAGAAATTTAGGAGGGATGAGCTAGAATACAGACACAAGGAAGCCTACCTACTACCTAAAAGTTATTATGGGGCACCTAGTAACACAAACCAAGATACTAATAATGGAATGAACAGCATACTTGATAGTAGGGATGTAGAAAGGGGTGACATTCATTTTGAATTTAACCACACAGAAGTGGATGAGGTATTTGATGAGGATTACCCAGCACTTCACAGATCGGAATGTATTTACAATCAGAATAGGAACAGACAGACTTTTTTAGGGAATCAACCGAGTCCAAGGGGCAGGATCCCAAAGGAGTGGAAGACATTCTGGAACAAAAGAACCAGAATCACTACTAACAAATTTTCAAGATTCACAGTCTATTATTTCTAGTTTTGATGGTAAATTGCTTAGTTACAATGGTTTTAACATCTTTAATTACACAGCGGAGGTAATAGGGAAAGAGCATTTCAAGTTATTTGAAATTGCATTTAAGTTTGTGCTGACTAACACTTCGAATATATCTAATGTGCTTATTGAACTTAAATTATACACTTGGAAGCTAAATGTTCAATTATTTTTTCAAGGTGACACTGTGGAAACAGGTTTTAACAACAAATTTAAGAAAAAGAGCATATTTCATCCCAGACTTCACCCTATGTTGCAACATTTTGAATGAATCTGTTCGAAAGAAATTTTTCAAGAACATTCTAAACATAAAAATAGAGTTTATAATATTTCTAAAGAAGATGCGACATTATTAAAAACTTGTGGACATCTGATACTATTCGTACGATGAAACTGGACAAAGGGGGTGGGGTGGTTTTGGTAGATAAGATCAATTATGTGAATGACCTTACACTTTTGTTGCAGGACACCAATAAATATACTGTTGTTTCATTGAATGAAATACATGTAGCACACAGGAAGTTACAGTTATTCTTAGAGGACAATTTATATCAAGGGGTGATTAACGAAGAATTGTACAACTTTTTGCAGAATGAAAACCCACCATTCCAACAGTGTTCAGAATTCCCAAGGTCCACAAAGATGTCCATCACCCACCATACAGATTAATAGTAGCCGGGCACAACAGCTCGACCTACGCTATGGGGGTATTTGTGGACCGTTTTGTAAAGAAAATACTTCCTTCTTTCAACAAGGTGATTGTAGATTCTTGGGATTTTCTGACTAGAATCAAGGAGGAGTGGACCTTTTTGGCTCAATTCCTCATGATGTTGGCCTAGAATTGTTTAATGAAGCATTAATACAACATTCCAACTTGAGTAACACCATGAACAATTTTGTGACAGAATTGGAACAAATACTGATAAAAAACTTTATATCTTTTGAGAATGAATATTACAAACAAGTGCAAGGAGTTGCTATGGGAGCTAGTTGTGCCCCCATTTATGCAAACTTAGTGATGGCAATGTGGGAACACAGATATGTTCTCACTTCTGAATTCTCTAAACAATGGGTTATTTATGTCCGATATTTGGACAATATTTTTTATTGCTTGGAAAAGAGATGGACAATATGCAAATCAGTTCGTGGATTACATGAACAGTATATGTCCTTATTTCAAATTTACTCATGTTTTTGATAATGTTATAGATTATTTAGATGTAACCATTAATTGAGATCTCCAGCTCAACAGATTTGTTTCCAAGGTATTCTATAAACCTACTTATTCGAGCGGTTTCTTGAGGTTCAACAGTCAACACCCTTATCATATTAAAAGGAACCTTGTTAGGGGGCAGATGATAAGGGAAGCAAGAATGTATTCCACTTTGAATAATTTCAAAGTGGAATTGGGAAACCTTGTAGAGCTGTTTAAGGCACGGGGGTACCCAGAACCACTAACCCATGAATTGGGTTTGGAGATACTTGAAGGATGGGGCACTAAGTTTATCCCCCTATTAGGTACTTCGGATAGCCACTTCTTGATGCACACTGGAAACAGACATGAGAACAATCTTCAAGATAATACAATTCCAATGAATTTCAGACAGTCTATCTTGACACAATTTGGCCCATTTGGTTTAAAAGTCAGGAAGATTTTAGAGAAAAACTGGGCAATCCTGGGTATTAATAATGAACTTTTGGAGAAGTTAGGGTCTCATCCAACATTTATTCACAAGATGGGTAACAACATCAAATACCTCTTGGAACACCCCTTAAAAAAAGGTGTCGGGGAAAAAAGTACGAGACCATGTGGGATGTGTGCAGAATGTGTTTACATACTGAGAGATCAGGTAGTAAGGATAGGTGAACCATTGAAAGAGATTAGATTGGCAGCGGGTAATTGTGGAAGAAAAGGGTTGGTGTACATTGGCATGTGAAGGATGTAATGGCTTTTACATTGGGAAAACTGAGAGGGTTCTTGGAAGAAGGATATATGAACACTTGTATGCTATAAGAACTGCCAACATTAACAACGCTTTGTATAAACACATATTAACCTGCCCCTCATTTACTGCATATAGATTTGGGATTTTAGAAATTGTGGAGAAAAATGCCAGGGGGGGGGTAATTGGCACAATAAAATTGAGGAATGTGAACTGCTATGGCAATTGCATTTAAATGCATGTGAATTACCTGGGATTAATGAATTAGCTTCTATAAAGCCCATTTTAGTTGCCAGAGCGGAAGTCTTATGAGACATCACATTCTTAAAATTTTGTAAGCATGTAATTAGAATTGTATATTAGTGTAATTTCACTTCAAAAGTTAATTATTTGCCTAATTACAAAGGGTATATAAAGGTGCTTAATGAATTAGACTATGTATTTGATAAAGTCTGCATGTCGGCAGACGAAAGCGCTTATACTTGGAGTGTACTTTTGTAATAAAGACTGTCGTTTTTATCAACTGGTTTTGAAACTTTTTCAGAGGGAATACAGCTCCATCAGTGGATTTCTGTTTTTTTGGTTGAGAATTTTTTATCCACTGACATGCTTGTTTTGTTCCAGCATACAATGTAAGTGAATGAATACAGTACCAGATATTAATGTACCATGACTGTTTTCTGAGGGGTGTGGTGTCTGACAACCAGATTCCCCATAGTCTGGAAACAATCATTACGTATTGTCCAACTGTTTTCCAAACATCCACATTTCTCTGGCAGGGGGTCCACATATATCAGGCACACGTACACATTCTGTAAACATCTGTGTACTGCAGATGTTGGACACCTACAAGGAGGATACTCTACAGCACGTTTGCAGTGCTGTCTGTATTTGTGTCGCACAGATGTTGCTGGACTGTCCCCATACACTTGTAGTACCACTCACCTATTTGTTGGATGGTGGCTGTATGACATGGTACTGGAACATCACCCATAGGGGGCACACCACAGTAGATGGCAGTGATGAGTTTGGACACATAACAACATAGTCCATCACAGCACACAGGGTCATAACTTGCATACCTAGGATTATACGAGGTTACTAAGCTATTGGCCCTGAGGCCCTCATAAGCCTAGCCCAGAGTTTAGCCTATGTGTATGCAAGTCAGCACCTGATGCCTCAGTCCAAAAGGGACACGTGGTATCCCAAGGTTGTATGTCCTGTTAACCATCCAGTTATCCAGGTTTCACTTGAAAAGGTGTAAATAGGTACTCTGCCTGATATGGAAAGAGTGTCCATTCCACAGCTGGGTGAATGTGTGGGACACACATCTGACCTGTCAACAAGCCCTGTTGATGTCACAGACCAGGTTGAGGGCATGTGTGCGGGTTAATAGAGTGGAGCTTGACTTGCAGTTATGCAGCAGTCCCATCAAGGTGGAGTCTGTGATTGCCTTGTATGCCAGACAGAGGTCACCTCTGAGGACTCTGTATGAAACTGGGTAGAGGGATGGGCTTATGGCCTGTGTATGGTAGATGTTTGAGGCCCTGTTATTTCCTGGTGAGGAACCTCTGTGATCTCCCCAGATGCATGTGCTTTGTGAGGTACATGACGAAAGGGGCATTATATTCAATAATGGGCCTTATTAGGAGGAATACAGGGATATTATGAACCCCATGTCCCTGGATGACATACCCTTACATATGAAGTGGGCCATGTAGAAGGCTTGCTTACAGCAAAAGCAACATGGTCAAATGTCATGTTGCCATCACCCTGTGTGCACAAATCCCTCTCGACTGATTGCAGGCTTAGGATGTTGTTGGTAATGTGATAATATATGGAGTGTCATTCTCCCCAAAGGGAATGACACTGCATTTTGTGGTATGCAGCCTGAGGCTATGTTTCTAGCACTAGTCATGTGTCTGCGTGAGACCCTCTTGGCAGATGTCCACATCATTAGGGAATTTGTTGACAGCACCCACCATGCATTCTTCTGCAAACATGGCCAGCCATAGCCCACTGGTTGTGCCCTGCACCTCAGAAGGGTAAATCACACACAACAGAGGCCCTAACACAGAACATTGGGTTATGCCATTAATTATGGGTTTACTGCTTGAGGTAGCTTCCCCTATGTGGACTAGGTGGGTTCTGTCAGTGTGCTAGTGTGCTACCCATCTAGTAACATATGGACTGATGCCTAGTTGAGAGTGTATATCTATTATGGCCAAATGGTAATACTGGCAAAGTCTTTGGCCAGGTCAAGGTAGACAGTGTGCACTGTCTCCCCCTCGTCCATGGCTTTGGTGACTGTGTCAAAGAGGTCAACCAAATGTAACAGGCATAATCCCCCCTTGACAAAGCCTAACTGTGTGTGATCGAGTGTGTGAAGGTCATCAATATCCTTGTGAATGAGGTTCATTATAAACTGTTCCATGTCCTTGAGGCTCAGCCTATTTAGGCTGATGGGTCTATAATGTGCCGGATTGGTGGACGCCCCACCTTAGTGTAATGGGGTGACAGTGGGTGTCCTCCACTCGGCTGGGACAAAGGCAGTATTCAGACTTTGGTTAAATACAGTGCCTTATGGTGCTGCAAGGTCATACTTGGGGTCATGTAGGATGCATACTGTGATATGCTTGGCTCCCATGGTGGCTGTATACCATGACTTTGAGATGGTACTGATGATCTGTTCCCTACATATAAGGGGAAGGTACTGGGGATGTCCTGATGTACTGACTGGGGGGACAGGGGGTGAAGCTTACATTGATTCTGTCAGACATCAAGTATGCTATACCTACAGCACTTGTATATCTGGTATCCTTGACCACCAGTACTGAGCAGATTTGAGTGCTTCCTTTGATGTTGCAGACATATGTGAAGAAGGAGATATGATTGTCTGTAGTGGATGTCGCCAATGTGGGCTCGGGGATTGGTTTGCAGGATTCCAGTAGTGCTTGTATTTGCTTGTTGAGGCTAAGGAGACATTGCTTCATATCGGGCACCTGCTCCTTCTTTGTCTCAGACAGCAGTATGTCATCCCAGTTATAGACACTATTTATTGCAGATGTCCACCAGACAGGTTTATGTATCTTTGCAGAGGATGATGTAATCCTTTCGGGTACACCTGACTCCATGGGGTATATATTAGAACATCAAAGTTTCAAAACTTTGAATGTTCTAATATCGAACCCTATTCAGCAAAAGCTGAAAATATCGAAGCAACAGAAAACCACATTTTTTCCTAGGGAAAGAATTCGGTTGTCCGTTTCTGTTGCTTCGGTATTTTCAGCTCTGTGGTGGAAAGTTACGGGTCAGGTTCAAGTAAGTGTGCGATTGAGTGCGGGTTAGGTTAGTTAGGGTTAGGGTGCAGGTTAGGTATGTGTGCGATTGTGTGGAAGTGACGGTTAGGGCGGGTTAGGTGAGTTATTTGTGGACATGAGGGTTAGGATGGGTTAGGTGAGTTAGGGTTAGGGCGTGGGTTAGGTATGTGTGCGATTGTGTGGACGTGAGGGTTAGGGCGGGTTAGGTGAGTTAGGGTTAGGGCGCGGGTCAGGTAAGTGTGCGATTGTGTGGATGTGAGGGTTAGGGTGGGGTAGGTGAGTTAGGGTTAGGGCGCGGGTGTGATGAGTGTGCGATAGTGACAGACCTTAGGGTTAGAGTTTGGGTTAAGGTAAGTGGATATTTAGTGGTGTGTGTATAGTTTAGTGTAGAGTTAGGTGTAAGATTTTAGGTGTATGTGTATGGATTGCTGTTTGTTTGGTGTGCTTGTGTTGTGTGCATGTGTTTTGGAACAGCGAATTCTTTCCCTAGGAAAAAATTTGCTGTTCTCTGTGTTCGATGTTTTCAGCTTTCGCTGAATAGGGTTCGATATTAGAACATTCAAAGTTTTGAAACTTTGATGTTGTAATATAGACCCACTCCATATATCTATACAAATGCACATATAGTGCTGTTGTGTATTTGTGGATATTGGTGACAGTTTCTACAGAGGGGATGGGGACTACAAAGCTGTTTATAGCATCCCTCAGAAGGCTGAATTCAACTTTGTTTGTATGTCTGACCCTAGCTAGATGGTTATTGAGGGAGATGGTGACTGCAAATGTGACCGCTTTATGGTTGGTTTGACCACAGAGGATGATACTGTAGGGTTGCTGCAGTGGTTACCCATTTTGTTTAATAACAACTCCAAGAGACCTTCACCTCATGTGGGGGTAGCACCTGCTCCAAAGTGTTTGCATTTTCACTGTTGATGGATCTTTGGGCATTTGTGTGCTGGCATAAGTATGTCTTCCAATGTATGTTTTGGTAGTTAAAGTCACCCAGGATCAGGGTACAGACTCGAATCCTGATAGAGTTGATCAGGTCCATATAGGCAGAATGGGCTTCCTGGTCACATGTGGGGGGCCAGTAGCTACCTATGATTTGAATAGGTGTCTTGGCAATAGTTAACTGGCCCTGCAGTGTCCCCTGTGCATCTTATTGTTTGAACAGCCTGGAGGTGTGTATGTCTTGCATAGCTAGTGAAACTCCATGTCCCATGGCTTTACTGCCCACACCTTTGGGTCTGACTGTATGATCGGATTGTTGACCATGTAAGGCTGGGGTGCACTCTGCAGCTTTGAACCATATACCTGTGACTGCACAGATGTCAGCATTTCCTAGGGTTAAGACTGCTTCCAATGAGGGCAGATTCATGTTTAGACTCCTAGCGTTTAGCAGCATTGCCTTCAATTTGTGATGTGCTGACAGTTGTATGTTGGTAGTGTTAACCTCACCACTTTTCCTATTAAAGGCACTATGGGGTGACAAGAGCCATTGCCAGATGCCTGAAGGCCAGTTGAGACAGATGGAGGCTATCTCTGGACAAGCATTGTGATCATATCATCCCAGGCTGTCAGGTACTGGATCCCCCTGGAATGGCACCAGAAACCAAGCCAATTGTTAAAGTCAATCATTTTCTGAATGTATTGCAGCATGATTCTGGGTGACAGCAGAATGTTGCATGAGACTAGGGACATACCTGCCTGAGACACACAACATGCTAGCTGCTCAATCATGTCTCACTACATATAGTCCAGGGAAGTATGGCTCACATCAGCCAAGCCAACATAGATTGTGACAGACTCATAACAGTACCTGTTGTTGAGAGACAGCAGTGCATATGAGATATGGCAGATTCTGGCACCTGACAGACAAGTAACTGTGATCTTCCCTATATACAGCCTGGTGATAAGCACATCTGTGTGTCTCACAATGGATTCTCCTATGACTAATATATCTGATTTATGGTGATGCCTTTGTGGTTGTGGAACACATGTGTGGCTATGTGTGGTATGTGCTGTGGAGGGCTGTGGAATTCACATATGCCTTTGCCTTGGAGGTCTCTTTTGTTTGTGGATGTGGATGTTGAGCATCTCTGCATATGTGAGTGTGTGTTGTATAGGTGTGGGTGGTGTGTGAGGTGTACTGATTGTGTTGACAACCTCTTCGGTGCCATATATGTGGGCCTGAGAGGGAGAGAGCATGGACTGTAGTTTCCTAATGTCATTGCATCTCTCACAAATTGTGTTTCTTGATGGTGTTTGTAGATGGTTGTCCGTGTACATGAGGCAGTTGCTACATTGTGCCAGGATGCCCATATCAACCAGACTGGCAGGGGAAACTGTAGGACATTGTCCAGCTGTATTTTCCAGAATCTGAGGCAGGTAGGCCAGGGAGAACTAAGGGGTGGGTCTACAGTCCAGGTGCTTAAAACCAAAGTAGGAGGCTCACACTACTGCATACAATGTAGACAGGCTATAAACAAGCAGTAATAGGCGCAACCAAAAAGATGCAGTTGAACACCTTAGAGAACATGCAGCAAGTAGCAGGAAACAGTAAGATCAGGAGGGAAACACTTGCTGATAGCCACATACATGCTGCATTGATAGATGGCAAGGTATGATGTGGGAGTTATTAGAGGATAGTGATGGAAAATATAGATGTGCATGGTGTGTACATAATAGAGAGCAATGTATGTGGTCCTGTGTTGTGTTCCCACTTGTCTTTCAGGAGTGATGTACAGACATAAGAACCCACCATTTTCATCAGTGGAGAATGATGCCATACTTAACGGACTGAGACTCCATCACCAGATCCTGCTGTCGAGGAGTGGCTATAATTAGCAACAATGCATTGCAGTGTGGGCAGACCTTATGGCATCAGTAAATCACGTCGGGATACAGGAAAGGAGCTATGAGCAGGTCCGACACTGGGCCACCAATATGATAAATAATGCATGGCAAAGGGCTACAGCTGTGGCCAGGGACCATGCTGGCATAGTTGGAGGGCCTGCAACACAAAATCCACTATCGTCCACAGAGGAGTTCCTGGCAAACCTGGGTTCGGACACCAGCTCGCAAAGATCCATCCCCCCATATATCATGGAGGTGGGTGGCACAGCTTCCACAGTGGAGGAGCATCCACGTAAGCCTCCTGTGGTCATCACTTTAATACTGTAACAGTCATAGTGGCAGCCTCTGCATACCTGTACATGGATGTCAGGTCAATGTGCATTGGGGGGGTTGTAATGCACATGCATGTGCACACAGTGTGAATGTCAGCAATGTGGGCAGTTCATACTGTACATGTTGATATATGCACATATTATCCTGTACCAATGCCACATTTGTGTCTGCTGACAATACCTCTCCCCCACAATTTCATAGGTACGTCTGGTGTGGCCAGAGTCCATCATCCCATAGCCTTTGAGTGTAAAACTGTTTTCTTATGGCTCATCTATACCTACGCATGTTAAGGGATGCCAGTTTGCCATGGACACAACTGTTAAGCTTAGCTATATTGCAATACTTGGATGTTCAGTTGTGGAGGAGTTCACTGCAGTGCAGTACATCTGTAATTACAGTAGCATATTTGCAGAAGCTGTAACATATTTGCACCTATTTTTGTGAAGGTCTAGGTAGTCTGCTATAAAAGGGGGCATTACTATGGTGGAAACGGGTGCACTATGTTTTAGTTGAAGGTCCATCACATACACTGACATGTCGCTTATCTCACAGGTGTATAGTACTGGCAACATTAACTGGACATAGTTGCACTGCATGTTGTTAAGGGCTTGTCTTGTCTGTGTCTGTTGTGGTCTGCTTGTGTGTGGTGCACAGAATCAGTAATAAGGTGTGGTATGCATAATGCATTTGTGGCAGCTGTGTGTGGATCAGCAGACATAATAGTGCAGGAATTAATGTAGTCTTGTTGTCTTCCTCCTCACAGGTGACCATGGGGGCTGGAGTGTTAGTGTCTCATTGGACTCTGATGATGATAGTGAGGCATAGGTAGGGTTGTTGGGGGCTGAATATGTCCCATGGGTTGACATACCACTTCCTCCCCAATGTTCCCACACACAGTCACCATGACCACACATACCCATCTCCTGCGGCCACAGATATTGGATAGTCAGGTGTGGCCACTATGGCATCTGTGACTGTAGACACTAGCCATAGCCAGAGAGCTGGTGAGGTCCCACACAAGCAGATTGACAGGGGTGCTTCAAGGAGGACTTCTGCCCATCCACCACGTCAGAGGTGTCACATCACATGTCACTCGATGCATGTTTTCGGTCCATCACAGAGGCACAGGCATGTACCCAGCTGATGCCCATTATCATTAGGGTCACTGCAATATTATTCCAAACAAACTAAAACAATGAGTGAGAAGGTCACTGAAAAAACAATCAGTAAAAACAAAATGAAAACTCCAGCAAAGCTAGAGCTTCCACTAAGTGACCTCCCAAACATCTTGTATCAGAGGCACATGGGATATATGCAAATGATCCTTATGAACATCAGGTGTTTCAGCTAATTGGTGATTCTGAATGCCCATGACTTGGTTTGTCATTTTATTGGACAATTTCAGGCCAATAAAGCCAAACCTCACTATGCAGGAATCATAGAAAAAACTCACTAAGCTAGGCATCAATCCCTATATCACTAGGTGGATTGCAAACTGGCTCACAGATAAAACCCACAGTGTGAAAGTAGCTGAATACAAGTCAGACTGCAGACCAGTCATGAGTGGAGTCCCACAGGGTTAAATCCTGGGTCCTGTCCTGTTTGGTATCTGCTTCTCTGAAGTCCATGCCAACACGAAGGGACTCTGGCTGATGTAGTTTGCAGACGATTGCAAGTTGGGAGCTATTATTAACTCCCGAAGTGATGTTGACATCCTACAGAAAGGCCTTACTGAGACTAACGACTGGTGTCAGAACCATGGCCTTAAGCTCAATGCCAAAAAATGTGTTGTCATCCTCCTTGGGAAAAACCCAGTTCCCTTGAATTACCACATCATTGGTAGTCCACAGAACACAGAAGGTGTTATAAGAGATCTGGGAACACAGGTTGACAGCAACCTCTCTTTTGACCACTGCATTGCCACTGTGGTCAGAAAGTTCTTCTATGTGGCACATCTCATTGTTAAGGGTTTTGCATCCAGGAAGAAAGAGGTCATTGTCTCCCTCTACTCTTCCCTCATTAAGCCAATCATCGAGTGCATTGCCCCATCTGGCATGTACCTCACTAGACACCTGCAACAACTGGAGAGGCTGCAAAAGTACCTCGCAAAGAAGATCCTAAGTCTTAAACACTTGTCCTATATGGACAGACTCAAAAAACTCCAACTATTCTGTCTCATATCACCTACTTAGATGCAATCTCTGCTTGACTTACAAAGTCATGTCTGACCCAGCTCTGTTAGCAGAGCTACATCTATAGAAATCCCATTCCCTCCGCACCACATATTTAAGAGATCAACCTCATTACCACAATCAACAGAACATGCTGGAGGGACAGGTTCATAACCCAGAGACTGCCCATGCTATGGAATAGACTTCCCATATGTCAAGCAGAGCACCTCACTGGCCCTCTTCAAGACAAATCTTGATGAGTGGATGGGAAATAGAAAATTCACCCTGGAGATCACTCCAGTGGCTCTACTCAACAGAGGCACTAGGGACTAATGTCAGGTGGAACGATGCCAGGGTAATCCTTTGGGCTAGGCTTGTAAAGGCTTCAGGGCCATTAGCCTAGTACACACCTATCAACCTATCAACCAATCAATGCAGGGACATGCAAATATGTGTTTGATGTACAGGGTGAGTATAGTACAGTTAATGACAGTTTGTAGTGCAGTAGTGTTATGCCCTGTAAGGTGCTGTCTACTGGCATGTGTCATGAGTACACATCAAAGTATATGCACCTTTGTTCCATGATGCTACATTGGTGTTGTTATTGCTGACTTACTGTTGTCTCCCAGACCTTTTCTTTTTCTGTTCCAGGTGTCTGTGTGTCTACACCATGAGGACCTGGTGCCAATACAGTGGATCAGGATGGCACTGTGGCAATGCAGAAATGTGACTGTATATGTGCATGGTTACCCTTTGTGTATATGTGTAGAACAATGTGTCAGGGACAATGGGGGAAGACAGCGTAATCTTGCATGCATACCCCTTGACACAGCATGCTACTCTTGATACATATCACCTGGGAGTTCAGTCAGATCATAGGTTTATAGGATCATAGAAGGTTACTAGAGTAATGGCCCTGGGTCCCTTACAAGCCTAGCCATTAGTTTATCCCCAACAGAATCATCAATCAGCACCTGTTGCCCCTGTCATTGAGGGACACGGGTAGGACCCCTGGGACAGATTTGTAGTTTCCCATCCACTCATGGTTGCACTTGAAGAGGGTCTGTATGGTACTCTGTTTGACATGTATGGGAAGTGCATTCCTGAGACAATGCAGCCTCTGGGAGACAAACCTGTCTCTCCAGCAGGTTGTGTTGATGTCACATATCAGATTCAGGGCTCTCATGCTGGTAATGCGTGAGGAGGTAGACTCACATATATGGGGCAGCTGTTGAAGGGCAGGGTCCAAAATTGCCTTGTAGGCATGACACATCCCACCATCTGGCAACCTGTCTGATACCGAGTGGAGCACTACTGATTCCAGCCTGTCTACATGGGATAGGTTGTGGAGGCCATGGATTACCTTTGTGGGTATTACCATGGCCTTTCCATAGGTGCAGATGTCTGGATAGGTACATACCAAATGGGGTGTTATACTAAATTATTGGTCTACTGACTGATGACTATACAGAGGTAATGACCACTTTTTTTCTGGATGCAATCCCTTTATCTATGAGGTGAACAACATACAAGGCTTTTCTGACCACTGCTACTACATGATGGTTGAATACATTATCCACCTGAGTACCCAGGTCTCTCAACACAAGTTGTGTGTTTAGGGGGTTGCCATTGATGGGCAAACAGTGGGGCCGTGTCCTTGCTGAATGGTATGATGGTACATTTTTCTGCATTTAGCTTGAGGCCATAACCTTGCCACCAGTCTGTACTTGTAAGACCCTGTTGCAGTGTGTTAACATCATTTGGTGGGTCAGTGGTAGACAGCACAAAACTTACAGTTGCCACAGCCTTGGTCAGTAACAGCTTTGGTCAGTACCTACAAATGTGGGTGGTGGTGGTTAGCATTCATGCCTAGATACATGTGGGTTATTTAGGATAGCAACTACTCACAGGGCCTCAACATGTATACATATTGCACACACATAGGCAAGACAGACTAGGGTTGCCGCCTTATCAAATGCCCAATGTGGGACACTTCTTGTAGTATTGTGAGAGCTGGCAGGACAAATCATACCCACTGCAAATGCAAAGGACAGGGCTTCTCTTTTTTTTTTCCAATTTGACAGCTTATTTTTGTAGCATTTGCCTAGATTATGCTATTTCTCATAACATTAAGGTGTTTCAGATGTAAATGCTTTATGCAACTATTACACAAATGTAGGAAATGTTTGTTATCTTACACTCTTGGGACATATGTATTGTTTTAGTTGTTTGCACAGGATACACCTGGCCAAACATGGACTGCAACCTGCACAATGGGACAGGTGGTGGCCCTAACACAGTCACACTGCTGCAAGGGGATATAAGTACACACACACACACACACACACACACACACACACACACACACACACACACACACACACACACACACTCATGAACTACCCTTGTTGAGAGTAGAACTCCTACCTGTCTAGTTGTACATACTATAGTGCTACATACATATAGCATGCACCACAGAGCTTATATGTTTTTGCAGTGTCTGCCACTACTATTCAGGTGGATGACATCTGCAGGCACTGTAAAGGTTGCTACTGGGGGTGTTAACAGGTTTTCACAGGCCCTTAAAATGGTATAACCATTATACACGTGTGCACACACACACACACACACACACACACACACACACACACACTCATGAACTACCCTTGTTGAGAGTAGAACTCCTACCTGTCTAGTTGTACATACTATAGTGCTACATACATATAGCATGCACCACAGAGCTTATATGTTTTTGCAGTGTCTGCCACTACTATTCAGGTGGATGACATCTGCAGGCACTGTAAAGGTTGCTACTGGGGTGTTAACAGGTTTTCACAGGCCCTTAAAATGGTATAATCATTATACACGTGCGCACACACACACACAAAAGACAGCCACACTGGTGCAAAGGAATATACATACATACACACATGCATACACTCACACAGTTGCCAGTTTCGAGATTAGACTCCCTACCTATCTAGTTATATACACTATAGTACTATGTACTTATCGCATGCACCATGGAGCTATTGTGTTTAGAGAGTGTCTAACTGTGCTTCTAAGGTGGATGACATCAGTTGGGCCTGAATAGTTTGTCAATGGGGGTTAACAGGTTTGCACAGGCCCTTAAAATAGTATAACTGTTGCACACACATAGGAAGGACAGCCACACTGGTCCAAGGGGATATGCATACAAACACACATGCACTCAGAGTTGCCAGTTTTGATATTAGAACCCCTACTTATCTAGTTATATACACTAAAGTCCTATGAACGTATCGCATGTGCCATCGTGATATTGTGTGTGGAGAGTGTCTAACTGTGCTTCTAAGGTGGATGACATCAGTAGGCCCTGAATAAGTTGCCAGTGCAGGGGATAACAGGATGGCACAGGCCCTCAGAATGGTATAACTATTGCACATACACACGGGCAAGACAGCCACACTGTAGCAGGGGATATGGCTACACACACATATATACACTCACACAGTTGCCAGTTTTGATATTAGAACCCCTGCCTATCTAGTTGTATATACTCTAGTGCTACGTATTTATTGCATGCACCACAGAGCTTATATGCCTGGAGAGTGCCTAAGTGTGCTTCCAAGGTGGATGACATCAGCAGGCCCTGTAAAGTAAGTCAATGGGGAGGTTAACAGGTAGGCACAGGCCTTAAAATATATTGGCATTGCACACACATAGACAAGACATACACACTGCTGTAAGGTGATATAATTACATACACACACACACTCAGTGTTGCCATTGCTGGGATTAGACACCCTGCCTCTCGAGTTGTATAAACTATAGTGCTACATACTTATCACAGGCACCATGGAGCTTATGCATTTGGAGAGTGTCTGCCACTGCTGTTGGGGTGGATGACATCAGCAGTTGTTGACAGGGAGGCCACTGTTGTGGAAGACACTAGTCACAGGGCCATCCAATGAGTGACCATTGCACAGACATCGGCCTGTTGGGCATGTGTATACTGCTGTATGTGGAATATCTATACACACACACACACACACACACACACACACACAAGGTGGCTGATGTGAGATTAGAACCCCTACCTATCTACTATTATGCATTACAGCTCTCCGTACTAATTGCACGTGCCACTGTGGGAGGTTGGCATAATAGTTAAGGTGTTTGCCTTATAAACCAAAGGTGCAGGAGGCTAGGCTTAAAATGGCCCACAAAGGCAGTTAGCCTAATACTAATGAAAACTGTTATTGTTGATTGGATAATTGGGCTAGTTTCTGTTCTATGCCTTTTATAGCTAAAGTTTAAAATCAAATATACCTGTTTGCTGAAGCTGTTCTAAGCTGCAGAGAGACTGACCTACTGCCTGCTGTGATACTGGGAAAAGATAAGTGTTCATTTCCAATTGTCTCTGCCCTTCTCATTTAATACACCTCTCTGTAATCTGTACAGCTGTTTTACTGTCCATTTTATTGTGTGATAGAACTAAATATCTGTTACTGTTGTGACCCTCAGTTTACACTGAAATCTTTTGTCTAGAGGCCTGTCTTGTTTTCTTTGTGGCAGAGAGAGAATTGGACTGGTTTAATCTGGCTAGGGACATTCCTGCAAAGCTGTTATTGTTGATTGGATAATTGGGCTGGTTTTTGTTCTCTGCCTTTAATAGCCAGAGTTTTACATCAGATATACCTGTTTGCTGAAGCTGTTCTAAGCTGCAGAGAGACTGACTGTGATATTGGGAAAAGATAAGTGTTTATTTTTAATTGTCTTTGCATATCTCATTTAATACATATCTCTGTAATCTGTACAACTGTTTTTCTCACCCACTTGCCTAGTTCTTGTGGTGGTCTTAAGTCTTGGTGGCTCTGAGTTGCCAGCCTCTGGTATAAAGTTGCTATTGGACACTCCCCCCAGTCACATTACATCAGCTCATTCTACTGTTTATAGTGAGAATTTAGCAAAGGCCCACCCCTTTAACTTCTGAATATTGAATTATCTCATTATCTTCTGTCTCTTCACTTTCTACTAAAAAAAACAAACCAAAAAAAAAACTGTTTCCTGCCTTTTCTGTAACTAGTCTAGTCCAGATCCAGATTTGCTGTATCTTGGACTGTTTGTAAGCTTCTGAGATCTGCTAGTTCTCTCCTGTCTTGCACTTTTACTAGCTTATTAGTCTAGCACTTTACCAGACTTCTTGTAGCAATTATTGTAGCACACAAAAGTGCTACCAGCACTAAACGTTCTACAAGGAAACTCCAGTACTTATTATTAATGCCCACCCCTCCAGGCATGTCTAAAGGTCAGTTCCCTGTACTTTCTCCTGTTAACCTGGTGAACTTGGGCATCATGAAGCAATGTAGCAACTGCCTCATGTACACTGATAACCCTCTCCTCTTACCTCCCAATACTCAGACTTGTGAGAGATGCACTTATATATCCAAATTGGAAGCCACACACTCTCCAGCCAAGACCGGGATAGCTAGTCAAGAAGAGGTCAACACTTCCACCACACCACATGGAACATATAGCCATCCAGAAAACACACCAGCACTACCTTCACATAAAAACACAAACCACACATCCACCTTTGTGGAGGCTCTCAATAAAAATCTACCTAAACATCAGAGACATCCAAGGCAGAAATGCACTCAACCACCATAACACAACACTAATCATGAGACACATAACCCTCCTAAACAGTGTGCCACTCAACCAAAGCCTCTAAGACAAAACAGCATGCCCAACACACTAGTCATGGGTGATTTGATAGTGAGGCACACTGATGTCCCACTTACTATGTTTAAGGAGAAAGTAACAGTCAGCTGCCTGTCAGGTGCCAGGATCCACCAAATAACCCACGCACTCAGATCCCTCAACAACAGGTACAAATATGACTCTGTTTTGAGTGTACTACAATGAATGTGGTCATAGACCTGGACTGATATAAGTGAGTAATGCCAGATACAGTTCAATATAGTTGAAAGCATGAAACCTGCTAATGTTAAGGAAAGAAAGTTACTACTGCATTAATAATGTTAAGAAAATAAAAGTTTATACTGTAGTAATACTTTTAAGGTAGAACTGTTAATGAAATAAAGTTACTACTGCATACATTGTGGAATAACAGCTGTCTTGCAACACCTGCATTATTTAAAGTGTTCATCAATAAAGACTGTTAGATGTATACCAGTCACTGTTTTATGTCACCCCTAATAAAGCTGTGTTGTGCAAAATGTATTTTGGGCTGTTGGTCAAGAAATCTAGTATTCAAGTGCTGTGAAGTAAACATGGGAATAATACCATGAAGTGACTGAAGGTTAGCTGATAAAGAACTGTTTTCCTAAAGTGTAGATGTGCAGCTGTGTTACAAGATATAATACATTATATTTGTTCTGCACTAAGATTTGAACCTAGAATATGGCTAAGGTTTAATAGTGCATTTATCTCAGGATTGTCTTGTATTAACCATTGCATTTCAGCTATATACATTCCTGATCTTAGGTGCACTGCTGCAGGCGAGTATGAAAAGGTAATAGCTGTAGACTACAAATATACTATCTGCAACTATATATGGGTCAGGTAGCCAACCCAGCACTCCAATATGGTCTGTACACTTCACACATGTTCCAATTCACTAGGGGTTAAACGTGTACACCTGCATTCTAAGTATTAATACACAATTCACCTACTGTCTCTGTCATGCATGAATCTCATGCATGTGTGTTCAAGTGTCACTGCAGTCTTATATAACACTCTACCTCTATTACCAGGTCACAGTTTGTTACCAGGTGATCTCTAAGCATATATTAGTCAATCAATATTCAGCAGTGGCTCAGTACCTCAGTGTGATAAACACTAGGTTTGTTATACATTTTGTCACACACAGACCGGGGTTCAAATCAAACTACAAGTACTACTAAATATTAATAGAAACTGTTATGTATTGTTAACACATGTTCTCCCCACAGGAATTACAGGTAAATAAATGGCTGTAGCAGCCATTCAAAAGGGTTACTAATGTGTGTGTCCAGGTGTAACAGAGTGTTAACAGCATTGCTCAGCGAGGTGATAAGACTGCAGTAATTAAAAAAGTCAACAAGTACAATACTAATATGAGTTATTAAAACAAAACTGTTTAATCTTGGTATGGCTGTATGCCTGTTGTGTCTGTGAATGCCTGCTGATAGTCTAACCCCATGCCTGTCAAGTACAGCATGATAAGCATAAATTCTCTGTACTGTACATGATACATGTCTCTCAAGTGTCATGCTGTCATGGACTGTGATCACTGTTGCCAAATCCCTGGGACACATTTAACAGCCACTTGATTTATCTCAATAGTACAGTCACACTACATCAGTAGACAGTACATCTTGGTAATTACATATGTTTCCCTGTCATGTAATAGTCCCCTGTAGTGTGTGTACCTGTAGGGGTTACAGCTTGGCCCATACTGTCCCGTGCGGATAGCTTGAGAGGTATGTATGTGCTACAGGGCACTTGTATACATAAATTAAGGGCAGACCTATAGAGTATATAAAAATTCTGTTGCAAACAATATAGCCTATACTGGTAATAATGGCATATATTTCTCTCTCCCCCACTCCTTATCTGTGTCATAATTTACTATTCTTATACATCAGGTATGGTTTACTTTTAAGATATGTTTTCAAAACCTTATGTTGGGCCTTGTGTTTTATTGTTATGTATACAATGGTTGCACACTAACACATCTGGTTGAATTACCTTTGTTGTTGGCCTTATGCTGTAACTGTTACTGGCATGTTGTTGCAATACTGACAGTTATAACACTTATTGTTGTGTTCCATATGCTATGTAATTTTATGTTTCTGGGTCAATTGGAACAACCTGGCATACTTTTATAACTTACATTTAAATGTTCTGTTCATTACTAAACTATACACTTTGAAAAAACCTCAACACCATAGCTCAACTGGGTAGGCCGGTTCCCATGGATCCACCTACCCTACCTCAACTGGCTGTGGCACCGGGTCCAAGCACATCTGGGACCCAACCTGGAGCTGCGCCCTCTGCTAGTCCTGCACCACCTGCGGGTGGAACTGCCTCAGGGGATGGGGCTTGTTCCCCCCCAGGAGCGGGCACAGAGAGGGAATGGTCACCCAGTGACAGCTGCCAGGCATGGAGTGCAGGATCATGCAGCAAGGATTTGACAATCAACTACAATTGACTGAGGGCAGATTCGCCAACCTCAAGGGGCAGGCTGGCATTGGTTCCCATCCCCCAGCACAGCCACCTTTGGGGCTGTGAAGGAGCAGTGGTGACTGCCCATGGGTGGGAATCTCAGTTGCACTGCTGGCAAATGGGGGCACATAGCCCTCTGATTCCACAAAACCCTCCCCATATAAGGTGTTTACCCCCTCATGTGTCATACATCTCCCCTCTCTGCTGTCTTGTCTGTCTTGCCTGTTTGCAAATGTTATCTCTAATACTCAACTTACCTCCCTACACGTACCTATATCCTTTCACCAACATTCCACTCTCTCCTTAAAAAAAATCAGTATTTGTCACGAAAAAAAAATATCGCCCCATACATAACTCTCCATTTCTCCCCCACATACATTGTCCACAATCAATCATTACAGCAATTAATCAACACAGTTATGTCACTCACACACCTCTCTCTGTGTTGTGAGGCTTCAAATTCCAAATTGTCCACAACCTACACAGCTGTTGCTGTACAAGAAATGGAGAGCTATGGTCCTTTCCTACACCCATCCTGCACATCCCTACCTGCCTTCTACATTGTTTTTCTCCCTGCTTACTCTGATTTCACCACTTTTCTATTGCCCCTTTTTCTCTTCTTGTTTTGGAAATAGTGCAGGTTTGAACAGAGCTAAGTGCCACATCACGCAAACCTGCTGAAAACTGCTTTAATCGCCTGTCTTTCTGACATTGTTCTGCACATCAGCAAAATGATTACCCCTGACATGGCTCAAACCCGGGACCCTGCCAACAAGGGCATAGTGCATTAGTCCACTAGGCCACTCAGCCCTGAAGACTAACATGTTCCCATAAACATATCCTGAATATCAATGATACACATCAGCAAAAAATTCACGCCTGCCAAGTCTCGAACCCAGGACCTTGTTATTTACAACATAGTGCATTAGCCTACTAGGCCACTCAACTCTGAAGAATGACAGGTGTTTCCATACACATATCCTGAGTATCAGTGATGCACATCAGCAAAAAATTCACCCCTGCCAAGTCTTGAACCCAGGATCCTGTCAGCTGCAGCATAGTGCACTAGGCCACTCGCTCTGAAAAATAACAGGTGTTTCCATACACATATCCTGAGTGCCAGTGACACACTGCTTGTACATATAATGGGGAAAATGACAGTGTACTTGGGTCTGTGATGCAGACACCAAACCAGTATACAGCCAAATAAATGCTGATGGATGTATGTGAGGCCTACAATATCAGGTAGAGCTGACAACTGCACAGAATGTTGCAGAATGTCCGCAGTTGTGCCTCCTACTTTTGGCACAGTTGTCTCAAAACCTATTCTGTGTGCTGAAGTACTGGCAAGTCAGTAAAGATTGAGATTAGAAAATCATCACAGACAGTACTGTGTCACACATCATACCCATCCGAACACACATGTTCATGCCAGTCCTGTGTAACAGACTGTATGCATGCACATATGTCTTACAAATATACCTGCTATAGTATTGACTCAGTAGCTCAATCTGTTATATTCCTAGCATGCTTTACATTTTGCCACCCATAATTCTGGCTTCCATTCCAGTCTGTTGGATGTCAAGTACGTGCTTGTCAATATGACAAATAACTGACTGAGACGTGCACTTTTAAGCAGAACCACATACTGCTACTGCAGTCATTCCTAGAATGCTGTACATTATGCCACCCACAGTCTTGGCATCCATTCCAGTCTGTTGCATGTCAGGTACATGCTTGTCCAAACAACAAATACATGACTAAGCCCTGCAATTTTAAGCAAAACCGGTTGCTGCTACTGCAGTCACTGCCACCCATATTAGCATGGCAAAGGCCTATAGGTTGGGACACACTTCACAAATATGTATAGGCATCATAAATGTCACCTACCACTTTCTGGATGGCACTATTACATAACATATGTACCTGAGGCACATGCTTCACCTGGACTGTTATGAGTACCATCACCCTAGCTGTTCTGTGACAACAGAGCTGAAACTGCTCCCTTAATTACATATACAGCTTGCTGTCCCCCAAAGTGTTCACAATCCCCAGTATGACTCCTGTCCAGAATGCAGCAGCTGCAGCCTGGAACATATGCAGCAGTATGTTCAGCTACCTGCTACAGACCCATCATACCTCCCAAACAACTAGAACAGGGGATCCACATAACACCCATACAGAAAAGATTGGGGGGAATGGTCAAGTGACAGGGACGTGTGTCACAGTCTTCCTCTACAAACATACACAGCTGATTGACCAGCAGCTACTGCAGTAGCATGCATATTCTGAAGCAAATGACGTATGACACTCACATCTGTCTGTCTCTTTACTGACCTCAGCCCATATTGTTTAATAGTAAGCTGCCACCTAATCAGAAAGTCCATTCACAAAAGCCAAACATAGCATGCCAAACTGTGGACATCTCACATAAATCCAGACAGTGGACAATATTTTTACCTACCCTCTATGATGCTGTAGTCCCCACACCACAATAATGTCCTTCTTACAGGCCAGGAAAAGTGCCAAGGCCTACATGAGGGCCTTAAATATAGCACTGTGTTGCCATGCCACTGGGTAATGAAAATACAACCCAGCTGTTCTGGTTGCAATTAGCAAGTGTGAACCACAGATTGGTGCACAGGCAATCACCTGTTCATGAGCATTACCTACAAAAGGCAAGCTGCTGCCTATGGTAAACAGGTCTGTGATTTTCTTTATGAAGACAGACTGCTTATCCTAGCATTATAGAACAGGATTTCTGCACATAAAAGAGTACAGCACTATACCAGGTATGTAATAGAATTCCCCATGTGATGGGATGCAGATGAGGGGATACAGTCATGGGAAATAAGGATTACAATATTAGGTCTGTAGTACATATCTTGGAATGACATGCTGCTGTTAGTCAGCTGTTCAGCACCTACAAACTTCCCTTTTTCCTCTGTCTGCTGTGACATAGATCACAGCTCTGGCCCCGGAATCCCCCCAGCAATGGTCAGCTCATGTACGAATGCCACTGGATTGTGTACTAGACAATAGTGACAGTAAGTAGTGGTAGGTACAGCTGGAATATCATATGATGTAATGTCAGCCTGCTCCTCTGTCTGTGAATGTCACAAGCAGTTCAAACAATGTCCAGGTGCCCTGACAGTTCCTGACATATCCTGGATAGCTCACTGTGTACTCCACACCTGTATCTCATCTCCTGAGAGTTATGGCTAGCATACCTGTTGACCCTCTACAGCAGAACAGCGGGTTATAGCTGGTAGTAGTGGGAGGACACAGGCTCCGACTCAGCATCAGAGTATACATATCGAGCATACAATGTAAGTGAATGAATACAGTACCAGATATTAATGTACTATGACTGTTTTCTGAGGGGTCTGGTGTCTGACAACCAGATTCCCCACAGTCTGGAAACAGTCATTACGTATTGTCCAACTGTTTTCCAAACATCCACATTTCTCTGGCAGGGGGTCCACATATATCAGGCACACGTATACATTCTGCAAACATCTGTGTACTGCAGATGTTGGACACCTACAAGGAGGATACTCTACAGCACGTTTGCAGTGCTGTCTGTATTTGTGTCACACAGATGTTGCTGGACTGTCCCCATACACTTGTAGTACCACTCACCTATTTGTTGGATGGTGGCTGTATGACATGGTACTGGAACATCACCCATAGGGGGCACACCACAGTAGATGGCAGTGATGAGTTTGGACACATAACAACACCGTCCATCACAGCACACAGGGCCATAACTTGCATACCTAGGATCATACGAGGTTACTAAGCTACTGGCCCTGAGGCCCTCATAAGCCTAGCCCAGAGTTTAGCCTATGTGTATGCAAGTCAGCACCTGATGCCTCAGTCCAAAAAGGACACGTGGTATCCCAAGGGTGTATGTCCTGTTAACCATCCAGTTATCCAGGTTTCACTTGAAAAGGTGTAAATAGGTACTCTGCTTGATATGGAAAGAGTGTCCATTCCACAGCTGGGTGAATGTGTGGGACACACATTTGACCCATCAACAAATCCCTTTTGATGTCACAGACCAGGTTGAGGGCATGTGTGCGGGTTAATAGAGTGGAGCTTGACTTGCAGTTATGCAGCAGTCCCATCAAGGTGGAGTCTGTGATTGCCTTGTATGCCAGACAGAGGTCACCTCTGAGGACTCTGTATGAAACTGGGTAGAGGGATGGGCTTATAGCCTGTGTATTGTAGATGTTTGAGGCCCTGTTATTTCCTGGTGAGGAACCTCTGTGATCTCCCCAGATGCATGTGCTTTGTGAGGTACATGACGAAAGGGGCATTATATTCACTAATGGGCCTTATTAGGGGGAATACAGGGATATTATGAACTCCATGTCCCTGGATGACATACCCTTACATATGAAGTGGGCCATGTAGAAGGCTTGCTTACAGCAAAAGCAACATGGTCAAATGTCATGTTGCCATCAACCTGTGTGCACAAATCCCTCTCGACTGATTGCAGGCTTAGGATGTTGTTGGTAATGTGATAATATATGGAGTGTCACTCTCCCCAAAGGGAATGACACTGCATTTTGTGGTATGCAGCCTGAGGCTATATTTCTAGCACTAGTCATGTGTCTGCGTGAGACCCTCTTGGTAGATGTCCACATCATTAGGGAATTTGTTGACAGCACCCACCATGCATTCTTCTGCAAACATGGCCAGCCATAGCCCACTGGTTGTGCCCTGCACCTCAGAATGATAAATCACACACAACAGAGGCCCTAACACAGAACATTGGGTTATGCCATTAATTATGGGTTTACTGCTTGAGGTAGCTTCCCCTATGTGGACTAGGTGGGTTCTGTCAGTGTGCTAGTGTGCTACCCATCTGGTAACATATGGACTGATGCCTAGTTGGGAGTGTATATCTATTATGGCCAACTGGAAATACTGGCAAAGTCTTTGGCCAGGTCAAGTTAGACAGTGTGCACTGTCTCCCCCTCATCCATGGCTTTGGTGACTGTGTCAAAGAGGTCAACCAAATGTAACAGGCATAATCCCCCCTTGACAAAGCCTAACTGTGTGTGATCGAGTGTGTGAAGGTCATCAATATCCTTGTGAATGAGGTTCATTATAAACTGTTCCATGTCCTTGAGGCTCAGCCTATTTAGGCTGATGGGTCTATAATGTGCCGGATTGGTGGACGCCCCACCTTAGTGTAATGGGGTGACAGTGGGTGTCCTCCACTCAGCTGGGACAAAGGCAGTATTCAGACTTTGGTTAAATACAGTGCCTTATGGTGCTGCAAGGTCATACTTGGGGTCATGTAGGATGCATACTGTGACATGCTTGGCTCCCATGGCGGCTGGATACCATGACTTTGAGATGGTACTGATGATCTGTTCCCCACATATAAGGGGAAGGTACTGGGGATGTCCTGATGTACTGATTGGGGGGACAGGGGGTGAAGCTTACATTGATTCTGTCAGACATCAAGTATGCTATACCTACAGCACTTGTATATCTGGTATCCTTGACCACCAGTACTGAGCAGATTTGAGTGCTTCCTTTGATGTTGCAGACATATGTAAAGAAGGAGATATGATTGTCTGTAGTGGATGTCGTCAATGTGGGCTCGGGGATTGGTTTGCAGGATTCCAGTAGTGCTTGTATTTGCTTGTTGAGGCTAAGGAGACATTGCTTCATATTGGGCACCTGCTCCTTCTTTGTCTCAGACAGCAGTATGTCATCCCAGTTATAGACACTATTTATTGAAGATGTCCACCAGACAGGTTTATGTATCTTTGCAGAGGATGATGTAATCCTGTCGGGTACACCTGACTCCATGGGGTCTATATTAGAACATCAAAGTTTCAAAACTTTGAATGTTCTAATATCGAACCCTATTCAGCGAAAGCTGAAAATAAAGAAGCAACAGAAAACCAAATTTTTTCCTAGGGAAAGAATTTGGTTGTCCATTTCTGTTGCTTCGGTATTTTCAGCTCTGTGGTGGAAAGTTATGGGTCGGGTTCAGGTAAGTGTGCGATTGAGTGCGGGTTAGGTTAGTTAGGGTTAGGGTGCAGGTTAGGTATGTGTGCGATTGTGTGGAAGTGACGGTTAGGGAGGGTTAGGTGAGTTATGTGTGGACATGAGGGTTAGGATGGGTTAGGTGAGTTAGGGTTAGGGCGTGGGTTAGGTATGTGTGCAATTGTGTGGACGTGAGGGTTAGGGTGGGTTAGGTGAGTTAGGGTTAGGGCGAGGGTCAGGTAAGTGTGCGATTGTGTGGACGTGAGGGTTAGGGTGGGATAGGTGAGTTAGGGTTAGGGCGCGGGTGTGATGAGTGTGCGATAGTGACAGACCTTAGGGTTAGAGTTTGGGTTAAGGTAAGTGGATATTTAGTGGTGTGTGTATAGTTTAGTGTAGAGTTAGGTGTAAGATTTTAGGTGTATGTGTATGGATTGCTGTTTGTTTGGTGTGCTTGTGTTGTGTGTATGTGTTTTGGAACAGCGAATTCTTTCCCTAGGAAAAAATTTGCTGTTCTCTATGTTTGATGTTTTCAGCTTTCGCTGAATAGGGTTCGATATTAGAACATTCAAAGTTTTGAAACTTTGATGTTGTAATATAGACCCACTCCATATATCTATACAAATGCACATATAGTGCTGTTGTGTATTTGTGGATATTGGTGACAGTTTCTACAGAGGGGATGGGGACTACAAAGCTGTTTATAGCATCCCTCAGAAGGCTGTATTCAACTTTGTTTGTATGTCTGACCCTAGCTAGATGGTTATTGAGGGAGATGGTGACTGCAAATGTGACCACTTTATGGTTGGTTTGACCACGGAGGATGATACTGTAGGGTTGCTGCAGTGGTTACCCATTTTGTTTAATAACAACTCCAAGAGACCTTCACCTCATGTGGGGGTAGCACCTGCTCCAAAGTGTTTGCATTTTCACTGTTGATGGATCTTTGGGCATTTGTGTGCTGGCATAAGTATGTCTTCCAATGTATGTTTCGGTAGTTAAAGTCACCCAGGATCAGGGTACAGACTCGAATCCTGATAGAGTTGATCAGGTCCATATAGTCAGAATGGGCTTCCTGGTCACATGTGGGGGCCAGTAGCTACCTATGATTTGAATAGGTGTCTTGGCAATAGTTAACTGGCCCTGCAGTGTCCCCTGTGCATCTTATTGTTTGGACAGCCTGGAGGTGTGTATGTCTTGCATAGATAGTGAAACTCCATGTCCCATGGCTTTACTGCCCACACCTTTGGGTCTGACTGTATGATCGGATTGTTGACCATGTAAGGCTGGGGTGCACTCTGCAGCTTTGAACCATATACCTGTGACTGCACAGATGTCAGCATTTCCTAGGGTTAAGACTGCTTCCAATGAGGGCAGATTCATGTTTAGACGCCTAGCGTTTAGCAGCATTGCCTTCAATTTGTGATGTGCTGACAGTTGTATGTTGGTAGTGTTAACCTCACCACTTTTCCTAATAAAGGCACTGTGGGGGTGACAAGAACCATTGCCAGATGCCTGAAGGCCAGTTGAGAAAGATGGAGGCCATCTCTGGCAAAGCATTGTGGTCTGTTGATCATATCATCCCAGGCTGTCAGGTACTGGATCCCCCTGGAATGGCACCAGAAACCAAGCCAATTGTTAAAGTCAATCATTTTCTGAATGTATTGCAGCATGATTCTGGGTGACAGCAGAATGTTGCATGAGACTAGGGACATACCTGCCTGAGACACACAACATGCTAGCTGCTCAATCATGTCTCACTACATATAGTCCAGGGAGGTATGGCTCACATCAGCCATGCCAACATAGATTGTGACAGACTCATAACAGTACCTGTTGTTGAGAGACAGCAGTGCATATGAGATATGGCAGATTCTGGCACCTGACAGACAAGTAACTGTGATCTTCCCTATATACAGCCTGGTGATAAGCACATCTGTGTATCTCACAATGGATTCTCCTATGACTAATATATCTGATGTATGGTGATGCCTTTGTGGTTGTGGAAGACATGTGTGGCTATGTGTGGTATGTGCTGTGGAGGGCTGTGGAGTTCACATATGCCTTTGCCTTGGAGGTCTCTTTTGTTTGTGGATGTGTATGTTGAGGATCTCTGCATATGTGAGTGTGTGTTGTATAGGTGTGGGTGGTGTGTGAGATGTACTGATTGTGTTGACAACCTCTTCGGTGCCATATATGCGGGCCTGAGAGGGAGAGAGCATGGACTGTAGTTTCCTAATGTCATTGCATCTCTCACAAATTGTGTTTCTTGATGGTGTTTGTAGATGGTTGTCCGTGTACATGAGGCAGTTGCTACATTGTGCCAGGATGCCCATATCAACCAGACTGGCAGGGGAAACTGTAGGACATTGTCCAGCTGTATTTTCCAGAATCTGAGGCAGGTAGGCCAGGGAGAACTAAGGTGTGGGTCTACAGTCCAGGTGCTTAAAACCAAAGTAGGAGGCTCACACTACTGCATACAATGTAGACAGGCTATAAACAAGCAGTAATAGGTGCAACCGAAAAGATGCAGTTGAACACCTTAGAGAACATGCAGCAAGTAGCAGGAAACAGTAAGATCAGGAGGGAAACACTTGCTGATAGCCACATACATGCTGCATTGATAGATGGCAAGGTATGATGTGGGAGTTATTAGAGGATAGTGATGGAAAATATAGATGTGCATGGTGTGTACATAATAGAGAGCAATGTATGTGGTCCTGTGATGTGTTCCCACTTGTCTTTCAGGAGTGATGTACAGACATAAGAACCCACCATTTTCATCAGTGGAGAATGATGCCATACTTAACGGACTGAGACTCCATCACCAGATCCTGCTGTCGAGGAGTGGCTATAATTAGCAACAATGCATTGCACTGTGGGCAGACCTTATGGCATCAGTAAATCACGTCGGGATACAGGAAAGGAGCTATGAGCAGGTCCGACACTGGGCCACCAATATGATAAATAATGCATGGCAAAGGGCTACAGCTGTGGCCAGGGACCATGCTGGCATAGTTGGAGGGCCTGCAACACAAAATCCACTATCATCCACAGAGGAGTTCCTGGCAAACCTGGGTTCGGACACCAGCTCGAAAAGATCCATCACCCCATATGTCATGGAGGTGGTTGGCACAGCTTCCACAGTGGAGGAGCATCCAAGTAAGCCTCCTGTGGTCATCACTTTAATACTGTAACAGTCATAGTGGCAGCCTCTTCATACCTGTACATGGATGTCAGGTCAATGTGCATTGGGGGGTTGTAATGCACATGCATGTGCACACAGTGTGAATGTCAGCAATGTGGGCAGTTCATATTGTACATGTTGATATATGCACATATTATCCTGTACCAATGCCACCTTTGTGTCTGCTGACAATACCTCTCCCCCACAATTTCATAGGTACGTCTGGTGTGGCCAGAGTCCATCATCCCATAGCCTTTGAGTGTGAAACTGTTTTCTTATGGCTCATCTATACCTAGGCATGTTAAGGGATGCCAGTTTGCCATGGACACAACTATTAAGCTTAGCTATATTGCAATACTTGGATGTTCAGTTGTGGAGGAGTTCACTGCAGTGCAGTACATCTGTAATTACAGTAGCATATTTGCAGAAGCTGTAACATATTTGCACCTATTTTTGTGAAGGTCTAGGTAGTCTGCTATAAAAGGGGGCATTACTATGGTGGAAACGGGTGCACTATGTTTTAGTTGAAGGTCCATCACATACACTGACATGTCGCTTATCTCACAGGTGTATAGTATTGGCAATATTAACTGGACATAGTTGCACTGCATGTTGTTAAGGGCTTGTCTTGTCTGTGTCTGTTGTGGTCTGCTTGTGTGTGGTGCACAGAATCAGTAATAAGGTGTGGTATGCATAATGCATTTGTGGCAGCTGTGTGTGTGTGTGTGTGTGTGTGTGTGTGTGTGTGTGTGTGTGTGTGTGTGTGTGTGTGTGTGGATCAGCAGACATAATAGTGCAGGAATTAATGTAGTCTTGTTGTCTTCCTCCTCACAGGTGACCATGGGGGCTGGAGTGTTAGTGTCTCATTGGACTCTGATGATGATAGTGACCATAGTGAGGCATAGGTAGGGTTGTTGGGGGCTGAATATGTCCCATGGGTTGACATACCACTTCCTCCCCAATGTTCCCGCACACAGTCACCATGACCACACATACCCATCTCCTGCGGCCACAGATATTGGATAGTCAGTTGTGGCCACTATGGCATCTGTGACTGTAGACACTAGCCATAGCCAGAGAGCTGGTGAGGTCCCACACAGGCAGATTGACAGGGGTGCTCCAAGGAGGACTTCTGCCCATCCACCATGTCAGAGGTGTCACATCACGTGTCACTCGATGCATGTTTTCGGTCCATCACAGAGGCACAGGCATGTACCCAGCTGATGCCCATTATCATTAGGGTCACTGCAATATTATTCCAAACAACAAACTAAAACAATGAGTGAGAAGGTCACTGAAAAACCAATCAGTAAAAACAAAATGAAAACTCCAGCAAAGCTAGAGCTTCCACTAAGTGACCTCCCAAACATCTTGTATCAGAGGCACATAGGATATATGCAAATGATCCTTATGAACATCAGGTGTTTCAGCTAATTGGTGATTCTGAATGCCCATGACTTGGTTTGTCATTTTATTGGACAATTTCAGGCCAATAAAGCCAAACCTCACTATGCAGGAATCATAGAAAAACTCACTAAGCTAGGCATCAATCCCTATATCACTAGGTGGATTGCAAACTGGCTCACAGATAAAACCCACAGTGTGAAAGTTGTTAGAGTGTGCTCAACAATATACTAAGGTTGAAAGTAATTTTGCTGCAATTATGCAACATAAATAATGTATAAGATAAAGCTTGCTTAAATGTAGAAATAGAGTTTAGTAATATGTAATCAGCATCCATACTAAATTACCATGGCTTGGAAAAGGAATCTGCTGAATGGACATTTTTCCCTTACAGACACAAAACCGGATGTATGCAAGAGCAAAAATACAAAATCTGCTTTTAAAGAATGGACATTTTTCCCTTACAGACTCAAACAGGATGTATGCAAGAACAAAAATGCAAAATCTGCTTTTAAAGAACAATGACATGTTATTCTGCATATAAAAAATGGACACAATATGTTTCCTAAAATAACAGGATGGACACAATATGTTTCCTAAAACAACAGGATATGTTTATGACACTGTGACAATGTGTTTTCTCAAAAATATGTTTTTCTGCATGGAAAAACAGGATATGGCACAAGAACAGATGTTTTTTATACAAAGATCCAAATAAAATACAGGATCTTCACACTGTCAGAAAAGCTGATCTCTGACAATGTGTTTTCTCAAAAATATGTTTTTCTGCTTAAAAAACAGGATATGCTTATCAGCATTGGCACAAGAACATATGTTCATATACACAGATCCAAATAGAATACAGAACAATGTGTTTCCTCAAAAATATGTTTTTCTACATGGACATCAGGACACTGTTACAGGATATTCACACTGTCAGAAAAGCTGGTCTCTTACAAGACATTGTTAAACAAGGAAGCTTAGTATTGTTTCTACAGGACTAAAACTGTATATAAAGAGCTGTATAAATCCAGTTATGTTAGAGGTATGATAGGGACACAAGTCCTAAGGTAAATGTTATATCTCTCACATCATCTGTACTATATGAGAAGTAAAGTTGGAACAGTACTTTTAAGCTGCAACGTGGTTCCGTTTGATTTATTATAAAAAGTTATTTGTTACTGCTCTCTAAAGTTGATGCTGCAAAGTATATTCTCTCATCAGTGTATATTCTGCAAGTTTCTGTATGCAACAGACTGTGAATGCAAATATAACCAGACTTTGAATTTTAGCAGAATCCAGCCAGCAAGACTGAGTGTCTTAAGAACACTTCAAATCCATCACACCAAGCAGTAAGCAGCTCCATATAATTTTTTCAATGGCAAGCTAGCCTGCATTTGAACCTATAATCTGCATTCAAACACAGGAGGAGTGATGGTAAGCCCTGCATAGGGTCACTTCAGTTAAAATGCAGTAACTAACATTTGTACATATGTGTCAATTCTGAACAGAAGTATTCCAGTTTATGCAGCTTGCAGTAGTACAGTTTTTTAGACTTCTACATCCGGAGTGAGACTGAAGTTCCAGTCGCAGTGCCATAATTTCGCTAAGAAAAGAGGAATATCCACTAGCACAGCAGTCCGCTGCCTGTTGTGCTTTCCCAGCTTCTCAAGTGACTTTGAAAAATTTCCAGCCATCTGCAACAACAGCCTGATCACCTGTTTTCTTGCTCACTGGTAAGATTTTTTTTCTACGTCACATTTTTTTTTAGTATGGATGCTATCAGGCAGAATTCTAGCAAATGTAAGCCAAGTTTTACTCTTAATGTAGCAGAGCAACCAGATAAAATATGGAGTAAATTGCAATGTTGGTATACACAACACATTAGTAAGTGTAAAACCTTGTTAGGGCAAGTTGACATACCAGCATTATGTAAGTGGATTGTAACATTTGATTGGTATTTGCAACAAAAAAATGAAGTATATCATAGTAAATGTTTATTGTGTGATTCAAAGGAAACTGCATTTTGTGTAATATGCCATAAACAAGTATTGCATGATATTGCTAAAAAACTAGACTCTGCAGACAGATCTGTTCATGATAAAGAATTAATTAATAATACGCAGTTTTCATTATATCCAGATGTAAAGCAGTTATGTCCTGTCAGTACATTAATTTCTGAATTACAACAGCAATCAAATCTGTTATTGACAGAGTCCCCTGTAGATCTTGTAACTCCCTTTAAAAATTATGTACAAGCATGGAATGATGCCACGGCTACACATACAGATGAGGACAGAAACAAAGTTTATGATACATTGACAGAAGACTTTAATAAGTTTTTAAAAGAGAAACAAAATGAATTTAAAATGTTCAAAACTGACATTCAAGATCTCTGTCAAAAGGGCATAGGAGCTCTGCAGTCAACAGAGGAATCCAATAACAGGTATCATATATCCCTTAAACACTTACAGGTAGAAATGACAGACCTTAAACAGCATCTGAAGGAAAAGGAAGAAGAATTAGATGAATTAACAGAGGCTAACCTCCAAAATACTATTTTGATATCCCAGCTTAAAGAAGAGTTGAAAAACACAAAACCAGTCCAAATTATAGAACAGGGACAGGGAACCACTACAGATTTATATACACAGTCTAGATTATTACGGAGTTTACCACAGTGGAATGATAAAAAAGGCATATTTTATAACATGCTTACATTTGAAGAATGGGTGGCATATACAGCAGGATCTGATATATGGACAGATGCATTACTTAGATGTTTCTGGATTTTCATTCCCAAATGTTTTAAAACTTTCATACAATTAAAGCAAGATGATTATCAGTTGAACACTAAAGTAGGACGTATGACAGCCATTTTAATGGCATTTACACAAGGGCAGCCTCTCACAGCCAAATTATTAGATAATTTTAAAATTACTATCACAGATAAATTAATGGAACAAAGTGATCATTTTAGACTTGCATTTCAAATCATATATAAAAAAACAGACAGAGACATGGGAAAAAGAGACATACAAAAACAGTTAATACATTGCTTCTTAGAACAAATCAAAGGGGTTCCAGGGGATATTAAATGTATCTACGAAGAAAATTCTGATACCCTCACTTTTTTGGTACAAAAACTAATGAGGGGACGGACTATGGCCGATGATGGGACTTTATACTCACACCATATCTTTGCATGTGAAGATAATAGTGAGCCATTTGAAGTAATTGGTGAAGTCAAAAACAGGGGAAGGCAAAGATGGTGTGACCAACTACCAGCAGAAAGAGCTGTGTCAGCACCACCAGATCCTGCCTCTATGCTTGTAGTACCAGGATCAAGCACAGGTAATGAGCAAAAGGCACCAACATGCTTCTTTTGTAAAAAAATAGGACACGTTAAGCAAAATTGTGATCATTACAAAGCCTGGCGCAAAAAGAAGGAAGAACAGGGAGTGTTTCCAAAAAGAGAGCAAACAAATTTACAAGAAAAGTCAGAAAAGCAGGCTCATGTACAAAAACCTTACAATATTAGTAAAAACAGTTATAAGAGTCATCAATATACAAGGAAAAAGGAAAGTATGCCCGGTAGATTTTCAAACAGTTTCACCTGTAAATCCGAAACATTTGATAGAACAGGCAGAAGGAATAGCTAGGCAACAGTTAAAAAAAGAGATTGAAAAACCTAAATATGTAGATCATTCAGACACAGAAGAAGATGACAAACAAAAACATGAGGTGTGTCATATTGCATTTGATAATAAAGGAGAGGATGAGTGGATTTCCTTACAATAGGGATGTGCCCCCCCCTACTCTGGTATCTTTCCTGACTACCTTTAAAAAGGGTTGAGATGGACGATTTGGGTAGAGTGGTCACTGTGGAAAAATGTCTTAATAGACACAGGAGCAGCAGTATCTGTCACAAACAGACAGTTACCAGTAAATCCTATAAAAAAGGTTTGCATTTCAGCATTTAATGGCACAGGATGCTATGCAGTGAGTAGCCAAAATGTGGACATAAAGTTTAGTCAAGAGGGACAAATATGGAAGGGTGCATTTTTAATGCATCCATCTTGCACAAATACCATTATTGGTATGGACATTCTAGGACCTTTAGGCATAGTAATTGATTTACCTAATGAAATTCTGTGGATGGGAGACAAACAACAAAGAGAGGAAGAGCAAAATACAGGTTGCTATGCAATCTCTCTACCTGACAAACCTGAAAACCTACAGGCTATATAAATACAGACAGTGAGGATGTATGGAAGCATTTACAACAGCAATTCCCAAATCTATGGTCCAAGGGTCCCAGTGATTGTGGGAAACTAGAAAGCCCAGTAGGAATAGGAAGTGATCAGGACTATATACCACCTTTTCAAAAACAATATCCTATTCCTAGGGAAGCAGAAGAACATATGGAAAAATGTATTGCAGAATGGGAACGAGAAGGGATTATACAAAAAGGCAACAGTCCTACAAATTCACCAATCTGGCCAGTTAAGAAAAAAGATGGTAGTTATCGTCTTGTTATTGATTTACGAAAGGTTAATCAATATACCACTCCTAGAGCACACTTGATTCCAGGAGTCCCAGAGTTGGCTGCACATATTAAGCCACAAAGTAAGTGGTTTACAGTAATAGATTTAGCAAATGTTTTTTTTGCAGTGCCACTCAGGAAAAAAGATTGGCCAAGATTTGCCTTTACATTTAAAAACCAGCAATATGTTATGACAAGGTTGCCACAAGGGTTTCAAAACAGTCCAGTTATTTTTCATCAGACAGTAGGATTCATTCTACAACATTTGGAAAAGGATGATTCAGTAATACATTACATTGATGATATTTTAATTCAGTGAGAAACAGTAGAGGAGCATGTACGGCTTCTTAAGAGAGTTTTTCATACTCTACAGCAAGCAGGGTTTAAGGTTAAAAGTGAAAATATTCAGTTTATGACACAAAAAGTTAAGTTTCTAGGTACTGTTATAAAACCAACAGGAAGATCTCCTTGCCCTATACATGTACAAGGCATTTTACAAATGGAAAAGCCACTGACTATAGCAGACTTACATAAATTCATGGGAATCATGAATTACAATAGGGAATTTATAGAGGATTATGCAGCCGTGGCTGCTCCCCTATACAAAATGTAAACATGAACAAAAGAACACCTTTTTAGAGTGGGGATCTCATGAAGAGGAGGCATTTTCACAGATAAAAATAAAACTAGCACAAGCTACAGAACTAATAGTGCCCACTCCAAGGTTACCATTTGTGTTACAAGCAGCAGCAGGAAAAAAAACACTGTCTGTGGTACTACTACAGGAATGGCCACATGGTAGTGACAACAGAATGGAAAAAACATTACGCCCAGTCACTTTCTTTAGCAGAAAGATGACTCCAGTGGAATTGGGTTACCATCCATGTATACAGCAGTTATTAGCCATTTACTGGGGTATTAAACAAACCGAATATTTGACCGTATTTTCCAGCATTATAGTACAAACACCACATCAAGCTGTAAAAGCTTTGATAGACAGTTTTGAAATGAATAAAATTACAGATGGTATTAGTCAGGCAGTCTTTGCAAAATGGATGGCACTTTTTGGAATGAAAACTGTTACTATACAGACAGGGATAAATACCATTTGTCAAACCATATGGGATATGAAGGAAAACAGCATAACTGTTTAGAAAAGATAATGTCACCTGAGGTGCAATTTTTAGCATCTGATTTTGATCACTTTAAGCCATCCATCTTTGTGGATGGAGCACGATATTGGGACCAAGGCAGATACTGGACAGGATTTGCCATAGTTCCAGAGAATCCACAATTGGGTTCTCCTGAACTAACCAAGTTACCAGGGCATATGTCAGCTCAAAGAGCTGAACTGGAGGCAGTATTGTATGTGCTAAAGTATTACAATCCTATTAACATTTTTTCAGATAGTGCTTATATAGTAAATTCTTTAAGACTACATATGGAAACCTGGGTAAGATGAGGATTTGTGGATAGTGTAGGTAAACCATTACGGCATGCTGAAGTATTAAAAGACATATATAAAGTTATAACAATGTCAAAACAACAAGGACAGTATAGCATCTTAAAAGTAAAAGCACATCAAAAGCCAACCAGTGAAACTTACAGATTAAATGTGTTAGCTGATACCTTGGCCAAACAAGCAGCACAAAATGGAAAAGAACTTCCAGAATATGAGTATGCCAATGTAGAAGTTAGTGTCTTAAAAGAGCTAGATAAAGAATCAATAGAGAAAGACCTTGTAAATATACAAAAACAACAGGGCTTAAAAGAAGAAACCGATCAGTGCAGATTGGCAGGTATACCACCAAAGGAGTACTATGCATACACGACCTCCAAAGGGTTACAGTTGCCATATGTACCATTTCAGTTGGCACGCCAGTTGGTCAAGTTAAATCACCAAATACTGGGCCATATAGGAACTGATACGTTATGGGCAGTTGTAAAAGAAAAGTATTGGAACCCAAATTTAAAAAAGGTCTGCAAACTGATTATAGAAGAATGTTTAATCTGTCTTCAGGTAAATGCTAAAAGCAAAAGGCCTCAGTTACATCGAAAGTACAGCCAGCGGATGGGCCATGGTATGCAGTTCAAATAGATTATGCAGGTCCATTACCAACAACAAAGGGAGGTTACAGATATCTACTAGTAGTAGTGGACGTCTTTTCAAAATGGGTAGAAGCAATTCCTACCCAAACCATGACAGCAAAGGCAACAGCAGAAGCCTTATGGAAAAATATTTTCTGTCATTGGGGATGGCCACGGGTTATAGAGTCAGACAATGGCCCACAGTTTGTTAGTGATCTCATTAAACAAATGTGTAATTTGTTAGGCATACAGCAAAGGTTTCATGTACCATACCATCCACAATCTAATGGCATTGTAGAACGATGAATCGGACGTTAAAAGAACGTATAAAAAGGCATGCTTGGAAAAGGGCAATACATGGGTACATCATCTGCCTGGTATTTTAATGGGTATTCGAGCAACACCAAACAGCAAAACAGGTATTTCCCCATATGAAATAATGACAGGCCACAAAATGCCCATACAATTACCATTTGATCCAGATTTACCTAATGGTAGGCCCATGCTAGAAATTAGCAAACATCAGGAATGGCTAAAACAACTTACTAGTATATGTGACTATAATGCAAGGGAGCAAGCGTTCCATCTATGGAAAAAGGTGCCAATAATACCAGCTGAAGAAAACCTTCCCTGTGGAACCAAAGTATTGGTAAAACATTCCAAATGGAAGGACCATGGGCTAGCAATTGGCAAGGCCCTTTTGAAGTAGTGGAACAAATTGGACCATTAGTGTACAAAATCAAAGGAAAAAAGAAAAACAGAACAATGTTGGTACATAAAGATCAACTAAGAATGATAAAAAATAGTGAACAATGTAAATCTGATTAAATGTATTCTTTTGTAGGTTTCCAACAGAGAAAACCCTAATGAAATTGACATGGTTTAAAGTGCATCCTTTTGGAAATCCAGTTTTGGATGACCAAAAGCAAAATGATTCAACAATGGAATTTCTATTTAAAGGATGTTTTTTTTTAAATTGATAATAGCTATTATACTAACTATTATTGTATCGCTTAGTATTAAATTATACTTACAACTTGTTAATCAAACTGTAAAGTTACATAAGAGAGAGAGTAAAGAAATGTGGAAAAATGAACAAGACTGGTCACCATCTTTTAACACTTTCTTAGCAAGACAATGTTGGTATGCAAAAAGCATGAATGTTTCTAATTGTTGGGTATGTAGTTTAATACCAAAAATAACAGGGGTAATGCCTCTAATACCTATTCCACTAAATTCTCTTAGTAGTTGGAGAGTATTAATAAATGAAACAGGAGATCAAGTTATAAATGTACAATTACGTAAAGCAAGAGTACAGTTATCTGCTATAGTACAGGGATCACATGTTTTCAACAAAATGGAACTGTTCCAGTGGGTAATAGCAATTGTATTCAAACAATTGAAATGATAAATTTTCACAACCACATACCAGTACGTGGAGTATTTTCTCATGGTTTTCCTATTTTAATACCAATTAAGGGTCAGTTAATATTAAGTGACACAGCAGTATTTCACTTTTCACAAAATGACAAAATGACTGTAAAACTAATATTACATGTTGGAGAAGTAAAACAGATAAAAACTTTACAGTTGTACATGATAAAACTCCTACTATGGGGCAAGTAAATGGCAGTCTGGTAAATAGCAATGTTGCTCTATCAGATGGGTTATATTACATCTGTGGTAAATATGCTTATAAATGGTTACCAAAGGGATGGGATGGCACCTGTTATATAGGATTAGTGGTACCAGCAATGCATCATGTAAAAGAGTTACCAAAAGGAAACATTAGGAATACAAAAAAGAAAAGGGATATATTACCTGTAATTGAAAGTCCAGAAAATCCAGTAGACACCTTAGATACATCACGTATATATCATCAAAATCTTGATTATATTAAATTAAAAGATATGGATTTAGGAATATGATGTAATCTCTGGAGCAGGTATTTTCCCTTGGTACGGGGCTGCAAAAGCCATCTGGGAACTGAGAAAACTATCTAAACTAGTTGAGGTATTGGCAAATGCCACTTTCAATGCAGTCCTTGACATCACTGTCGAAATGACAGCAATACGAACTATGGTTTTGCAAAATTGAATGGCATTAGATTACATATTAGCATCACAAGGGGGTACATGTGCTTTAATAGGAGAACAATGTTGTACATTTATTCCAGACAAAACAGAATCTGTAAAAGCACATTTAGAAGTGATTGCACAAGTGTCTCAACATACTAGGAAAAACTGGAATGATAACTGGAGTGAATGGTTTAGTAATCTATTTACAGGATGGACAGGAAAAATCACTGTATTTTTAATTTCTTTTATTGTTATTGTAATGCTTGGTTGCATATTATTTACATGTATTAAAGTCTGCTTAGCAAAAGCTAGTCAAGTTACTGTTGTTAATTGTCATAATGAAAAAGTATTACCAAATAATGCTGAATTTATTTCTCTAGTTTAAAATAAAAAAAGACGGAATTGTTAGAGTGTGCTCAACAATATACTAAGGTTGAAAGTAATTTTGCTGCAATTATGCAACATAAATAATGTATAAGATAAAGCTTGCTTAAATGTAGAAATAAAGTTTAGTAATATGTAATCAGCATCCATACTAAATTACCATGGCTTGGAAAAGGAATCTGCTGAATGGACATTTTTCCCTTACAGACTCAAAACAGGATGTATGCAAGAGCAAAAATACAAAATCTGCTTTTAAAGAATGGACATTTTTCCCTTACAGACTCAAACAGGATGTATGCAAGAACAAAAATGCAAAATCTGCTTTTAAAGAACAATGACATGTTATTCTGCATATAAAAATGGACACAATATGTTTCCTAAAATAACAGGATGGACACAATATGTTTCCTAAAACAACAGGATATGTTTATGACACTGTGACAATGTGTTTTCTCAAAAGTATGTTTTTCTGCATGGAAAAACAGGATATGGCACAAGAACAGATGTTTTTATACAAAGATCCAAATAAAATACAGGATGTTCACACTGTCAGAAAAGCTGATCTCTGACAATGTGTTTTCTCAAAAATATGTTTTTCTGCATAAAAAAACAGGATATGCTTATCAGCATTGGCACAAGAACATATGTTCATATACACAGATCCAAATAGAATACAGAACAATGTGTTTCCTCAAAAATATGTTTTTCTACATGGACATCAGGACACTGTTACAGGATATTCACACTGTCAGAAAAGCTGGTCTCTTACAAGACATTGTTAAACAAGGAAGCTTAGTATTGTTTCTACAAGACTAAAACTGTATATAAAGAGCTGTATAAATCCAGTTATGTTAGAGGTATGATAGGGACACAAGTCCTAAGGTAAATGTTATATCTCTCACATAATCTGTACTATATGAGAAGTAAAGTTGGAACAGTACTTTTAAGCTGCAACGTGGTTCCGTTTGATTTATTATAAAAAGTTATTTGTTACTGCTCTCTAAAGTTGATGCTGCAAAGTATATTCTCTCATCAGTGTATATTCTGCAAGTTTCTGTATGCAACAGACTGCGAATGCAAATATAACCAGACTTTGAATTTTAGCAGAATCCAGCCAGCAAGACTGAGTGTCTTAAGAACACTTCAAATCCATCACACCAAGCAGTAAGCAGCTCCATGTAATTTTTTCAAAAGTAGCTGAATACAAGTCAGACTGCAGACCAGTCATGAGTGGAGTCCCACAGGGTTCAATCCTGGGTCCTCTCCTGTTTGGTATCTGCTTCTCTGAAGTCCATGCCAACACGAAGGGACTCTGGCTGATGTAGTTTGCAGACGATTGCAAGTTGGGAGCTATTATTTATTTATTTATTTTACATTTGTTGACCGGGCTAGTCTAACTGGATACATGTCCATTTTCAGTAGAGGCCCGGGGAGAAAAGCTCTAAGCATAAGAATAACAATATAACAAAAGCAAATAAGTAAAATAGAGTAATAAAGCAACAGTACCATAGTAACATGGGTAAAATGAGAAAAGCAAATGGGACTAACAAACAGTGACTAGAAAACATTTGGGCAAAAGCTAGACCAGACATAAACAAGCAAATGCACTAGACAGCACCAGGGCAATTGCAGAAATAACAAAGTTCCCAAATCCTATCAAATTACTAAGAATAAAACAAGAGGAGAGAAATAAGTTTTGGAGGCAAGAGGGAGGGCTAGGGTTGAAATAGGAGTGAAATACAGGTTTCAGTCTGGGTTAGCCCAAGGACAGAGCCACTTAGTTTTTAGATGTTCTTTTGTTTGGTTTTTGAATTGAGAAGCAGATGCTAGGGTAGATAGTTCAGGAGGGAGCTGATTCCATTTTTTTCCTATAGTGTTTGAGAAAAGAGAGTCACCAGCTTTGTTGTTTGATTTAGTTAAGGAGACAAGTAGTTTATTTGCAGAACGTACTGTAGCCAGGTTTTTATATGGAGAGATCAGATTAGAGAGGATGGGGGTATTGTTTGGGTGGTATAAGATCTTTTGTGTCATAAGTAACTGTTGCCAGAGTATATGGTTCTGTAATTCTAACCATCCTAGTTGTTTAAGGTTAAGGCAGTGGTGTGTTTTAAAGGGAGAGCATGTGATGAATCTAGCAATACTATTATAGCAGGTAGATAGTTTGGAGATGTTGTTTTTTGAAAGGTTGGTATATATAGCAGAGGCATAGAAAAGGGTAGAAATGAGGTGAGTTTGTGCGATAGTTTGCCTGGCTGAGGGTGTAAGGAAGGGTTTGATTCTGTAGAGGGTACCAAGTTTTTTGTTAACAGTCTTTATGGTGGAGTTAATATGGTCATCAAAGTTAAGATGATTGTCGATTGTGACACCTACTAAGTGGGTGGTAGTATCTGGTGCTATATTAGTAGCATTATTGGAGGTTATAGAGAAGAATGGAGTGGGTGACTTATGAGTTGGTGTAAAAAGTAGTAGTTTTGTTTTCTTTGGATTCAGGAGAAGACGATGTTGCATGAACCAGTTTTCTACTTCTTGGAATACAGTTTGGGTTAGGGATTGGAGTGAGGGTATATTATTGGTAGTACAGATTAAGGTAGTGTCATCTGCATATTGGATGCAAGTGGCATGGGGTATGTTCAAGTGGAGATCGTTAATAAATATGGAAAAAAGAAGTGGACCTAAGATCGAGCCTTGAGGGACTCCAATATTAACAGGAAGTAAGGAAGACAAATTGTTATCCCAGAGTACAGCTTGCTGTCTATTTTGAAGATAACATCTGAACCATTGTAATGCTTGTAGGTCGAGAGAAAGGTGCTTTAGTTTTTCAAGAAGTAGGGTATGATTAACCATATCAAATGCTTTTGACAGGTCTAAGAATAGTGCAGAGGAAAAGGAGTTATTATTGCGGTTTTTGTTTATAGTGTCAGTGAAGGAGAGAAGAGCAGTAGTAGTACTATGAAATGGTCTAAAGCCATGTTGGCAGTTGGCTAGTAGGTTGTTTTGTAGAAGGTGGTTAAGAATTTGTTTGTGAATACATTTTTCCATTATTTTGGCTAATGGGGAGAGTAAGGCAATAGGTCGGTAGTTAGAGAGGTCAATTGAAGTTCCACCTTTGTGTAGAGGGATAATATGTGATATTTTCCATAAGGTAGGGATTTTGCCTTCAGTGATGGTTCTGTTAATCAGGATAGATATGGGGTAGTCAATGGCTTGTGCAGCAATCTGTAGGTATTCAGATGGGAGATGGTCAGCGGATGGGGTACAAGGTTTTAGTTTGGTAAGAAGTTTGTAAATAAGAGATGTTGGAACAGGGTGTAAATGAAAGGTTGGGGAAGAAGTATTAGAGGTATTCAATTGTGAAGCAGGTAAAGGTGGTAGAGAGTTTGCTAGAGATTGAATGGCTTCTGTAAAGTATTTATTAAAGGCATCAGGGATTAGGTTGGAATTATTTTGGTTGAAACCTACAGGGGTGGGAGTAGTAGTGTTTCCTGGCTGAAGAAGTTTATTAATTCCTGACCAAAATTTTTTTGGTGTATGTTGTGAAGTTAGTTGGAGGTTTAGGTAGAAGTCTTTTTTATCCCTAAGGGTATCTCTCTTGGTAGCATTTCTTAATTGTTTGAAGAGAAGGTGATCAGATGGGCATTTGGTAGTTCTCCATTTAGCCCAAATTTTGTTTCTAAGTAGCATTTTCCGCCTAGTTTGTTTAGTTAGCCAAGGGGCAGATTTGGTTCTTATTCTAATGGAGCGGTATGGAGAATGGTGATTTAGTATTTGAATAAAGTTAGTATTAAAGTAGGTTACAGCCTCATTAAGTTCCAGATATGTTAGTGGTGACCAATTACATGCTTTTAGTTCGTTTATAAAACTGTCAGGATTAAAGTGTTTTTGAGCGTGAGGTTATAAGATTAGGAGTATTTGGAATGTGAACCTTTTGTCTGATAATGTAAGTAAGCATATGGTCACTGATATTATCAGGAAGGGTTCCTGGAGTATAGTTGTTAGGATGGCTATTGATAAGGATCCAATCAAGGGTAGATTCTTTACTGTTAGGTTTGTGAATTCTAGTAGGAGTAGTTATTAATTGAGAGAAGCCAAAAAGATTTAAGTGGTTAGTTGGGATCAGAGAATTACAGGTGAGCCAGTCAATGTTAAAATCTCCTAGTACAATGGTCTCTTGGGGAAGTTGAGTAGATAGGTAACTAAGTAGGTGTTCAAGAGTACTAGTGTTGTTTCCAGGGGGAAGATATATACAAAATAAGTAGATAGATTTGGAGTTGTTTAATTGGAGAGTGACAGATAATATTTCGGCTTTGGTGTCAAGTAATGGGATAGTGTTAGACAGGGAAATCTGGAGATTGGTTTTATAGATAATAGCAATTCCTCCACCTTTTTTGGTTATGCGGTCATGTCTAAGGATGTTGTAACCTGGAGGGGTAATTTCTTGGTCTAGGGTGGATGGTTTTAGCCATGTTTCTGTGAGACATAAGATGTCAAAAGAGTGCAGGTGTAGGAGAGCATGAAGGTGTGAGATTTTATTATTGATACTTCTAATGTTGAGATGAGCTATTAGGAGGGAGTTATGTGCTTTAGATAATGTGGAGTGCACAGGTAAAGTTATATTATCTAGGATATTGGAATTATGACCATTGGGGCCTGGGTTTGGATGAATATCACCATCTGAGAGGAGATGACAATGGTGAAGTAGTTTTATATTCAAGATTTTATTGAGGTTAATCAAACTCTTTTTAGAGGGGAGGTATGTTACATGTGTTACTCTATGATATTTTGGGAGTATGTAGTTAGACATAGAGGTTATGTTACAGTGAGTAAGAGTGTTGATACAAGTATAAGATAGAGTTTGTTGGACATTATGGTATTGTTTAAGAGTAGTAAGGTTTTCCATGAAGGTGAGGGGATAGGGTATGGTTAGAGAGGCTGTAATACAAGTTAAGAGAAGTAACTGTGTGAGAATAGTTCTTTGTGTTATAGCCATTGTAGAGAGTAGTTGTTGGAAGAAAGTAGGTATAGTGTGTATGTACGGTTAAAAAGAAAGGTAAGAACGTTACTAGAGGATAAGGTGGGTCAAAAGTATAAGGTTAGATAAGAGAAGGATGTAGTGAAGGAATTGGAAAGGGACGTAGTTAGAGCAGAGGATGGAGTAGTAAAGCTAATAGGGGTGTGGTTCAGGTGTGAGATAGAATTAATACTGGCAGGTATGGATAAGGGAGTATCTGGTGTTAAGGGGTTTGTAATTGGTTGAGAGGTTAGTGGGGTGTGGCTAGTGAAGTATAAGTGTAGGAGTAGTGGGGGTGGGTGGGATATGGGGGTAGGGTAGGGGAGCGTAGCGGGGCAGACCAAAGTAAGAGGAGCAGTGAGAGGAAACAATCAGTAAGGAGGAAGGTAAGCACTAGAGACAGTAACAGAGTAGCCAAGGTGAGAGTCAGAAGAGGAGGACATAGAAAGAGAGGGGAAAAACCTGGGAGAGTAGAGGAGAGAGTTAGGTAGCGAGTTGTATAAGAACTAGGAAGGAGAATGGGTAGCAGGGTTAAGAGGGCTTTGTCAACAGAAAGAGAAGAGTGCTGCAAGCATATAAGCTTCAAGGAGGGTGGTGGGGTAGCAAAAGAAATGAGATTACAGGTGGGTGATGAGTGCCATCTAGTGGCCAAATCTATAACAGCTATAAAGAGATGGAATCAGTGCAATATTAAGGTAAAGTAGGGTAGTGGAAAGAGTGGTGTAACAAGGCAGAAGGGTAGCTGTGGTAGTAGGGGGCAAAAGGTAGAACAAAAGATAGTTAAACCAGGGGGGTATGGCTGCTGGCAGATATGGCAGGAGAAGTAGTGCACCTTGGAGGTGCTGGGGTTAGATATTTAGTAATAATTAAGCTAACAAATAATTTGTTTGTAACATACAATAAAAGTAGCTGTGGCCTTTAGTCCAAGGGCTGCTGGGTTACCCAGGTCACAGAAACACTCAATCAGGCTTAAGTATGTGGGTTGAGCTGGTCTTGGAGTCCAGAAGGGCACAACAAATGTGGAAAGGTGAGAATAGAAGCTATGCAATGAATAAAAGTAGCTGTGGCCTTTAGTCCAAGGGCTGCTGGGTTACCCAGGTCACAGAAACACTCAATCAGGCTTAGGTAGGTGGGTTGAGCTGGTCTTGGAGTCCAGAAGGGCACAACAAATGTAGAAAGGTGAGAATAGAAGCTATGCAATGAATAAAAGTAGCTGTGGCCTTTAGTCCAAGGGCTGCTGGGTTACCCAGGTCACAGAAACACTCAATCAGGCTTAGGTAGGTGGGTTGAGCTGGTCTTGGAGTCCAGAAGGGCACAACAAATGTAGAAAGGTGAGAATAGAAGCTATGCAATGAATAAAAGTAGCTGTGGCCTTTAGTCCAAGGGCTGCTGGGTTACCCAGGTCACAGAAACACTCAATCAGGCTTAGGTAGGTGGGTTGAGCTGGTCTTGGAGTCCAGAAAGGCACAACAAATGTAGAAAGGTGAGAATAGAAGCTATGCAATGAATAAAAGTAGCTGTGGCCTTTAGTCCAAGGGCTGCTGGGTTACCCAGGTCACAGAAACACTCAATCAGGCTTAGGTAGGTGGGTTGAGCTGGTCTTGGAGTCCAGAAGGGCACAACAAATGTAGAAAGGTGAGAATAGAAGCTATGCAATGAATAAAAGTAGCTGTGGCCTTTAGTCCAAGGGCTGCTGGGTTACCCAGGTCACAGAAACACTCAATCAGGCTTAGGTAGGTGGGTTGAGCTGGTCTTGGAGTCCAGAAGGGCACAACAAATGTAGAAAGGTGAGAATAGAAGCTATGCAATGAATAAAAGTAGCTGTGGCCTTTAGTCCAAGGGCTGCTGGGTTACCCAGGTCACAGAAACACTCAATCAGGCTTAGGTAGGTGGGTTGAGCTGGTCTTGGAGTCCAGAAGGGCACAACAAATGTAGAAAGGTGAGAATAGAAGCTATGCAATGCTATACAAACTAAACGCCAGGGATCGCTCAGCAGCCACGCATGGTGAAAGGAAGTAAAGATCACTCCCAAAGTGATGTTGACATCCTACAGAAAGGCCTTACTGAGACTAACGACTGGTGTCAGAACCATGGCCTTAAGCTCAATGCCAAAAAATGTGTTGTCATCCTTCTTGGGAAAAACCCAGTTCCCTTGAATTACCACATCATTGGTAGTCCACAGAACACAGAAGGTGTTATAAGAGATCTGGGAACACAGGTTGACAGCAACCTGTCTTTTGACCACCGCATTGCCACTGTGGTCAGAAAGTTCTTCTGTGTGGCATATCTCATTGCTAAGGGTTTTTCATCCAGGAAGAAAGAGGTCATTGTCTCCCTCTACTCTTCCCTCATTAAGCCAATCATCGAGTGCAATGCCCCATTTGGCATGTACCTCACTAGACACCTGCAACAACTGGAGAGGCTGCAAAAGTACCTCACAAAGAAGATCCTAGGTCTTAAACACTTGTCCTATATGGACAGACAAAAAACTCCAACTATTCTGACTCATATCACCTACTTAGATGCAATCTCTGCTTGACTTACAAAGTCATGTCTGACCCAGCTCTGTTAGCAGAGCTACATCTATAGAAATCCCAATCCCTCCGCACCACATACTTAAGAGATCAACCTCATTACCACAATCAACAGAACATGCTGGAGGGACAGGTTCATAACCCAGAGACTGCCCATGCTATGGAATAGACTTCCCATATGTCAAGCAGAGCACGTCACTGGCCCTCTTCAAGAGAAATCTTGATGAGTGGATGGGAAATAGAAAATTCACCCTGGGGATCACTCCAGTGGCTCTACTCAACAGAGGCACTAGGGACTAAGGTCAGGTGGAACGATGCCAGGGTAATCCTTTGGGCTAGGCTTGTAAAGGCTTCAGGGCCATTAGCCTAGTACACACCTATCAACCTATCAACCAATCAATGCAGGGACATGCAAATATGTGTTTGATGTACAGGGTGAGTATAGTACAGTTAATGACAGTTTGTAGTGCAGTAGTGTTATGCCCTGTAAGGTGCTGTCTACTGGCATGTGTCATGAGTACACATCAAAGTGTATGCACCTTTGTTCCATGATGCTACATTGGTGTTGTTATTGCTGACTTACTGTTGTCTCCCAGACCTTTTCTTTTTCTGTTCCAGGTGTCTGTGTGTCTACACCATGAGGACCTGGTGCCAATACAGTGGATCAGGATGGCACTGTGGCAATGCAGAAATGTGACTGTATATGTGCATGGTTACCCTTTGTGTATATGTGTAGAACAATGTGTCAGGGACAATGGGGGAAGACAGCGTAATCTTGCATGCATACCCCTTGACACAGAATGCTACTCTTGATACATATCACCTGGGAGTTCAGTCAGATCATAGGTTTATAGGATCATAGAAGGTTACTAGAGTAATGGCCCTGGGTCCCTTACAAGCCTAGCCATTAGTTTATCCCCAACAGAATCATCAATCAGCATCTGTTGCCCCTGTCATTGAGGGACACGGGTAGGACCCCTGGGACAGATTTGTAGTTTCCCATCCACTCATCATGGTTGTGCTTGAAGAGGGTTTGTATGGTACTCTATTTGACATGTATGGGAAGTGCATTCCTGAGACAATGCAGCCTCTGGGAGACAAACCTGTCTCTCCAGCAGGTTGTGTTGATGTCACATATCAGATTCAGGGCTCTCATGCTGGTAATGCGTGAGGAGGTAGACGCACATATATGGGGCAGCTGTTGAAGGGCAGGGTCCAAAATTGCCTTGTAGGCATGACACATCCCACCATCTGGCAACCTGTCTGATACCAAGTGGAGCACTACTGATTCCAGCCTGTCTACATGGGATAGGTTGTGGAGGCCATGGATTACCTTTGTGGGTATTACCATGGCCTTTCTAATAGGTGCAGATGTCTGGATAGGTACATACCAAATGGGGTGTTATACTAAATTATTGGTCTACTGACTGATGACTATACAGAGGTAATGACCACTTTTTTTCTGGATGCAATCCCTTTATCTATGAGGTGAACAACATACAAGGCTTTTCTGACCACTGCCACTACATGATGGTTGAATACATTATCCACCTGAGTACCCAGGTCTCTCAACACAAGTTGTGTGTTTAGGGGGTTGCCATTGATGGGCAAACAGTGGGGCCGTGTCCTTGCTGAATGGTATGATGGTACATTTTTCTGCATTTAGCTTGAGGCCATAACCTTGCCACCAGTCTGTACTTGTAAGACCCTGTTGCAGTGTATTAACATCATTTGGTGGGTCAGTGGTAGACAGCACAAAACTTACAGTTGCCACAGCCTTGGTCAGTAACAGTTTTGGTCAGTACCTACAAATGTGGGTGGTGGTGGTTAGCATGCACTCAACATGTGCACATATTGCACACACATAGTCAAGACAGACTAGGGTTGCCGCCTTATCAAATGCCCAATGTGGGACACTTCTTGTAGTATCATGAGAGCTGGCAGGACAAATCATACCCACTGCAAGTGCAAAGGACAGGGCTTCTCTTTCTTTTTTTTCCAATTTGACAGCTTATTTTTGTAGCATATGCCTAGATTATGCTATTTCTCATAACATTAAGGTGTTTCAGATGTAAATGCTTTATGCAACTATTACACAAATGTAGGAAATGTTTGTTATCTTACACTCTTGGGACATATGTATTGTTTTAGTTCTTTTCACAGGATACACCTGGCCAAACATGGAGTGCAACCTGCACAGTAGTACAGGTGGTGGCTCTAACACAGTTACGCTGCTGCAAGGGTATATACAGACACACACACACACAAACACACACACACACACACACACACACACACACACACACACACACACACACACACACACACACACACACACACACACACACACACTCATGAACTACCCTTGTTGAGAGTAGAACTCCTACCTGTCTAGTTGTACATACTATAGTGCTACATAGATATAGTATGCACCACAGAGCTTATATGTTTTTGCAGTGTCTGCCACTACTATTCAGGTGGATGACATCTGCAGGCACTGTAAAGGTTGCTACTGGGGGTGTTAACAGGTTTTCACAGGCCCTTAAAATGGTATAACCATTATACACGTGTGCACACACACACACACACACACACACACACACACACACACACACACACACACACACACACACACACACACACACACACAAAGGACAGCCACACTGGTGCAAGGGAATATACATACATACACACATGCATACACTCACACAGTTGCCAGTTTCGAGATTAGACTCCCTACCTGTCTAGTTATATACACTATAGTACTATGTACTTATCACATGCACCATGGAGCTATTGTATTTAGAGAGTGTCTAACTGTGCTTCTAAGGTGGATGACATCAGTTGGGCCTGAATAGTTTGTCAATGGGGGTTAACAAGTTTGCACAGACCCTAAAATAGTATAACTGTTGCACACACATAGGAAGGACAGCCACACTGGTCCAAGGGGATATGCATACAATCACACATGCACTCAGAGTTGCCAGTTTTGATATTAGAACCCCTACTTATCTAGTTATATACACTAAAGTCCTATGTACTTATCGCATGTGCCATCGTGATATTGTGTGCGGAGAGTGTCTAACTGTGCTTCTAAGGTGGATGACATCAGTAGGCCCTGAATAAGTTGCCAGTGCAGGGGATAACAGGATGGCACAGGCCCTCAGAATGGTATAACTATTGCACATACACACGGGCAAGACAGCCACACTGTAGCAGGGGATATGGCTACACACACATATATACACTCACACAGTTGCCAGTTTTGATATTAGAACCCCTGCCTATCTAGTTGTATATACGCTAGTGCTACGTATTTATCGTATGCACCACAGAGCTTAAATGCCTGGAGAGTGCCTAAGTGTGCATCTAAGGTTGATAACATCAGCAGGCCCTGTAAAGTAAGCCAATGGGGGGTTAACAGGTAGGCACAGGCCTTAAAATGTATTGGTATTGCACACACATAGGCAAGACATACACACTGCTGCAAGGGGCTATACTTACACATACACACATTCACTGAGTTGCTGTTGCTGAGATTAGAACCCCTACCTATCTAGTTGTATATACTATAGTGCTACATAGTTATTGCATGTGCCATGGAGCTTATGTGTCTGGAGAGTGTCCAAGTGTGCTTCCAAGGTTGATGACATCAGCAGGCCCTGTAAAGTAAGTCAATGGGGGGGGTTAACAGGTAGGCACAAGCCTTAAAATATATTGGCATTGCACACACATAGACAAGACATACACACTGCTGTAAGGTGATATAATTACATACACACACACACACACACACACACACACACACACACTCAGTGTTGACATTGCTGGGATTAGACACCCTGCCTCTCTAGTTGTATAAACTATAGTGCTACGTACTTATCACAGGCACCATGGAGCTTATGCATTCGGAGAGTGTCTGCCACTGCTGTTGGGGTGGATGACATCAGCAGTTGTTGACAGGAAGGCCACTGTTCTGGAAGACACTAGTCACAGGGCCATCCAATGAGTGACCATTGCACAGACATAGGCCTGTTGGGCGTGTGTATACTGCTGTATGTGGAATATCTATACACACACACACACACATACACACACACACACACACACAGACACACACACACAAGGTGGCTGATGTGAGATTAGAACCCCTACCTACCTACTATTACACATTACAGCTCTCCGTACTAATTGCACGTGCCACTGTGGGAGGTTGGCATAATAGTTAAGGTGTTTGCCTTATAAACCAAAGGTGCAGGAGGCTAGGCTTAAAATGGCCTACAAAGGCAGTTAGCCTAATACTAATCAAAATTGTTATTGTTGATTGGATAATTGGGCTAGTTTCTGTTCTATGCCTTTTATAGCCAAAGTTTAAAATCAAATATACATGTTTGCTGAAGCTGTTCTAAGCTGCAGAGAGACTGACCTACTGCCTGCTGTGATATTGGGAAAAGATAAGTGTTCATTTCCAATTGCCTCTGCCCTTCTCATTTAATACACATCTCTGTAATCTGTACAACTGTTTTACTGTCCATTTTATTGTGTGAAAGAACTGAATATCTGTTACTGTTGTGACCCTCAGTTTACACTGAAATCTTTTGTTTAGAGGCCTGTCTTGTTTTCTTTGTGGCAGAGAGAGAATTGGACTGGTTTAATCTGGCTAGGGACATTCCTGCAAAACTGTTATTGTTGATTGGATAATTAAGCTGGTTTCTGTTCTCTGCCTTTAATAGCCAGAGTTTTAAATCAGATATACCTGTTTGCTGAAGCTGTTCTAAGCTGCAGAGAGACTGACTGTGATATTGGGAAAAGATAAGTGTTTATTTTTAATTGTCTTTGCATATCTCATTTAATACATATCTCTGTAATCTGTACAACTGTTTTTCTCACCCACTTGCCTAGTTCTTGTGGTGGTCTTAAGTCTTTGTGGCTTTGAGTTTCCAGCCTCTGGTATAAAGTTGATACTGGACACTCCCTCCAGTCACATTACATCAGCTCATTCTACTGTTTATAGTGAGAATTTAGCAAAGGCCCACCCCTTTAACTTCTGAATATTGAATTATCTCATTATCTTCTGTCTCTTCACTTTCTACTAAAAAAAAAACAAAACAAAAAAAAATCTGTTTCCTACCTTTTCTGTAACTAGTCTAGTCCAGATCCAGATTTGCTGTATCTTGGACTGTTTGTAAGCTTCTGAGATCTGCTAGTTCTCTCCTGTCTTGCACTTTTACTAGCTTATTAGTCTAGCACTTTACCAGACTTCTTGTAGCAATTATTGTAGCACACAAAAGTGCTACCAGCACTAAACATTCTACAAGGAAACTCCAGTACTTATTATTAATGCCCACCCCTCCAGGCATGTCTAAAGGTCAGTTCCCTGTGCTTTCTCCTGTTAACCTGGTGAACTTGGGCATCATGAAGCAATGTAGCAACTGCCTCATGTACACTGATAATCCTCTCCGCTTACCTCCCAGTACTCAGACTTGTGAGAGATGCACTTATATATCCAAATTGGAAGCCACACACTCTCCAGCCAAGACCGGGATAGCTAGCCAAGAAGAGGTCAACACTTCCACCACACCACATGGAACATATAGCCATCCAGAAAACACACCAGCACTGCCTTCACATAAAAACACAAACCACACATCCACCTTTGTGGAGGCTCTCAATAAAAATCTACCTAAACATCAGAGACCTCCAAGGCAGAAATGCACTCGTCCACCGTAACACAACACTAATCATGAGACACATAACCCTCCTAAACAGTGTGCCACTCAACCAAAGCCTCTAAGACAAAACAGCATGCCCAACACACTAGTCATGGGTGATTCGATAGTGAGGCACACTGATGTCCCACTTACTATGTTGAATAAGGAGAAAGTAACAGTCAGCTGCCTGTCAGGTGCCAGGATCCACCAAATAACCCACGCACTCAGATCCCTCAACAACAGGTACAAATATGACTCTGTCACTGTACATGTGGGTGTGAATGACCTGAGACATACTTCCTAAGACTACATGAAAAGAGACGTGGATGAGTTCTGGGATTATGTAACCCTGAGCAGCCTCCTACCATCACCCAGAATTATACCACAGTAAAGGCAAAAAATGATTGATTTCAACAATTGGCTAAGTTTCTGGTGTCATTTTAAGGGGATCCAGTATCAGTCTGATGGGGTGACATGATTGACAGACCTCAAAGCTTTGCCAGAGATGGCCTGCATCTGTCACCCCTGGGCTTCTGGATACTGGCCAATGCTCTTGCTACCCCTATAGTGCCTTTTTTAGGTGGTGTTCCAAAGACCAAATTACCATGGTAATAGCTACAAACAAATGCAATCTGAGGGACATGCTGCTCAATGCTAGAAGTCTAAATATCAAAATGCACTTGCTTGAAGCACTCCTTAAAATGGAGAACATCAACATTTGTGCTGTAACAGAGACCTGGTTTAAGGCAGCGGAAAGCACCCCTGCACTACCAGGCTATAACTCATTCCACACCTTTCGGCCCCAGAAATTGGACCAAAGCTCCAAAGCGGTGGTGTTTCCATATTCATAAAGGATGTGCACACATTCAGACTGGTTGCCCAACACAACATATCAGAGATACTTCGGGTGTAGCTAAGATTGGGTAAGACAGTGATTCAAGTCATAGTCTGCTATAGGTCACCAACCATGTCCCAAGACTCACATTCCTAAGCACCATGGAGACTATCAGGATCCAACCTAACACTCATACTGGACAACTTCAACTACCCCTCCATTAACTGGGAAAACTACTTATGTACCAATTCACTTACCCAATGTTTCCTGGACTTCATTAATTCCAATGACCTGGACCAGCTCATTCTTACCCCCACTAGAGGTAGCAACATCCTTGACCTGGTCATTACTAACATGGGCGACTGTTGCTCTATACCAACAGTCAATTCCTCCCTGGTTAGATCTGACCACAAACTAATCACCTTGGAAATCCACATCCCACCCCCCCCCCCACAAAGGTAAACACCATAAAAACCTTCTGCAAAGCTAACTTTGGGCTCCTGAAAACAGAGGTGGCTAACTTCATGGCACCCATGCAATTGGAGAACAGCTACATGATTGTCAAATCATACACTAATGCCCTGTATAAACATGTACACAAATGCATGGATCTTGCCATACCCAATAAAACTAAGACGCTCTCCTCCAAAAAAAGTAACCCTATCTGGTGGTCCCCTGCCATAAACAAACTCTACAACAGAAGGAAGAAACTGATGCAGAATAAGGTGAAGTCCCAAGACTGGAAAACTCCCTTATCAGCCTCAACAAAAAGTTGAGATCCCTCATCAAATCCTCTAAAGCTAGCTATGAAAACAGAATTGCAGCAGATAGTAAAGACAACCACAAGGCCTTCTATAGTTATGTGAAGAATCTCCATGGCACTTCCCAGATTTGCTCTGAGCTGTTGCACAATGGCACCTCCTATACAGAGCCAACAGATATTGCCAATATACTGGCTGACAGATTCAGTGACAACTTTACCCCTCTGTCCCCCACCAAAGGACCAATCACAATACCAGTAGATTGCCAGGCACCCAGTATTACTGCTGCACAGGTTAAAACATAACTGTTCAAGACCAAGAATACAGCTTCTATGGGACCTGACAGTATCCCTGGCTGTGTTCTATATGAACTACACAGGAACTGGCACCTCACCTATGTGCCCTGTTCAATCACAGCCTCACCTCAGGCTTTGTCCCTACCGAATGGTGCACTGTTGCAGTCATTCCTCTCCACAAAGGAGGAGTGACTACAGACCCTGGGAACTATCGCCCCATTAGCCTGATAAGTCTGATATGCAAAGCTATGGAATGCATCAGTATGGGCCTAATAAACAAAGATATAGGGAATCTCCAAACTCTGGATCCCACACAGTTTGGTTTTCTGAAGGTTAGATTATGCCTGCTCAACCTGGGTGATTTCTTTGAGTCAGTCACCAGAGCAGTGGATGATGGCAAGGTGGTTCATACAGCCTACCTTGATCTGGCCAAGGCCTTTGATACCATTCCCCACTCAGGAATCATCAAAAAACTCACTAAGCTAGGCATCAACCCCTATATCACTAGGTGGGTTGCAAACTGGCTCACAGATAGAACTCACAGTGTGAAAGTAGCTGACTCCAATTCAGACTGCCGACCAGTCATGAGTGGAGTCCCACATGGTTCAGTCCTGGGTTCTCTCCTGTTTGGTATCTACTTCTCTGAAGTCCAGGCCAACATGAAGGGACTCTGGCTGACAAAGTTCACAGATGATTGCAAGTTGGGTGCCATAATTAACTCTCCAAGTGATGTTGACATCCTACAGAAAAGCCTCACTGAGACCAATGACTGGTGTCAAAACCATGGCCTTAAGCTCAATGCCAAAAAATGTGTCGTCATCCCCTTTGGGAAAAAAATGGTTCCCATGAATTACCACGTCGATGGTAGTCCACTGAACACAGAAGGCATTATAAGAGATCTGGGAACACAGGTTGACAGCAGCCTCTCTTTTGACCACCACATTGCCACTTTGGTCAGAAAGTCCTTCTATGTGGCACATCTCATTAGTAAGGGTTTTGCATCCAGGAAGAAAGAGGTCATTGTCTCCCTCTACTCTTCTCTCATTTGGCCAATCATCATGTACCTCGACACCTGCAACAACTGGAGAGGCTGCAAAAGTACCTTACAAAGAGGATCATAGGCCTTAAACACTTGTCCTATATGGACAGACTCAAAAAACTCCAACTATCCTGTGTCTCATATCACCTACTTAGAGGCGATCTCTACTTGACTTACAAAGCCATGTCTAACCCAGCTCTGTTAGAAATGCTACATCTAATGAAATCCCAATCCCTCCATACTACACGCTCCAGAGACCTCAACCTCATTACCACAATCAACAGAACAAGCTGGGGGGACAGGTTCATAACCCAGAGGCTGCCCATGCTATATAATAGACTTCCCATCCATGTCAAGTGGAGCACCTCACTGGCCCTCTTCAAGAGAAATCTTGATGAGTGGATTGGAAATGGAAAATTCACCCTGGGGATCACTCCAGTGACTCTACTCGACAGAGGCACTGGGAACTAAGGTTGGCTGGCATGAGCAAAGGGTAATCCTTTGGGCTAGGCTTTAAAGGCTCCAGGGCCATTAGCCTAGTACACACCTATGAACTGGTTACAATTGGTGTACAAGTGGCTGCAGCACTACATCACTCTATGCCTTTCTGTGTGTCTCCCCCCCATCTCTGTCTCATGTGATATATATATATATATATATATATATATATATATATATATCTCCATATAAAACTCTACAGATCCATATATATCATATATGTGCCACATACTGACAGATAAGGGTAATCATGTCTGATGGGGATAGGGAGAGACAGGTATACATAGCTGTCTATATGCACAGAAATATATAGACATTCTATAGTCAGATGTGGCTTCAGACATGGGCTGAAATTAGCTAATTAGCTACATGTAGGAGCATGCCCAGTGTGACCATTAGTACTTACAAGAGGACTCCAGGGCAGACCTACCTGTACTCCAGTCCAGGATATTGTGTGCTACAGCCAGTTGGCTGCTGCACCTGATTAAACAGTTCAGCACCTCCCTGATATAATGCCTGAGGGATTTCCTGGCTATGTGCCGCCCATAATATCTGACTCATATCTAGGGTGTGTACAGAGTGTATTAGACTGAACAGGGTTTCGCATCATATGTCTGGCACATTTTACATAACAATGTGATTTCCTGGCACATCAGTGGCAGATCATTGTAAATTAATGTGAGGAACCGCTGATAGACATTTCGGTTACTGACCCCGTACACTGCCGGAAACCCATTTTACTGCATGAACTGTTCTGTTCTGCACTTTCTGCAATTGTCTGGCCAGTAGTTCTTCCTTCTCCTTATATGTGGGCCTTTGTCCTGCTCTGCTCCAGTTCCTGGCTTTCTCTACAGTTGCTGCTCTATGTAGTTGTAGGTATACTGTGACTGGGGTATGAGATGTAACACCACACACAGGGTTACAGGCTTCACACCTCTGACCGTACCTGTTTTGCAGGATGTCTAACATTGTGCCCCATATGTCTGTTCTGGTGCTCAGACAGTTTCTGTTGTACTGTTATTATAAGGCTCCATGGTGCCCATACCTCAACCTCTTAGAGCCAGAGATCTGGATGAAGCCATATATAAAAGTGGGACACAGGCACAAACATAGGGACAAGTGTTTAATATTGCTCTTACAAACTTAGACAGTTGGCAGAATAACAGGTTTTGTATTAGTATGAGTGTTCTGATGGGTATGAAGGCTGCATCTCAACTGTTTGTCATTATTTTCCTCACATCAGCCTTTATTGATTTACCATTAGTTTGCCAGAAAACTGCAATGTTATGAAAAATGGACCATACATATGAGGCAAAAATGTGGACATTCTGTGACACTCTCTATATTTGAGGGTGATTGTGCCCACTGACTTGCTGTAAGTACTGACACAGTTACATGATGGACTTTACATCCTGGTGCTACTCTGACTTGTTACAACCTGCTGTTCTACTAGCCAGCATCTAGATTGCTCAGAGCTGTGTACTGTCCATATCTGTGTCACCCTGTATCTCCATTGTCTCTGGCTTTATCCAGCTTTCTTGCAGTAACAAATAGTGACATATGGACAATCTGTAGAACTCCTACCATAGGAGTAGCTCACATGCAAAATAGTAGGCGCAGCCAGTATTAAACCATGAACACCATCAACCATGGCAATGTACTTAGCCCACTAAGCCATGACATGGTGTGGTTTAATTCCTGACACTATCAACCACAGACATACATAGCACATTGACTCCTGCATATTGTGAAAATGGAACTTGTCACCAGGTTGATTGGAACAGCCATGGGACTGTGTGGTCTGCTGCTATTACCTTGCAAACATAATGTTACTGCAGTTGTGTGGGAACATGGGTGTATTGGGGGTTAGGAACTCTAGCATTAACAGTCAAGCATCTGTCCTTTGACCCCGCTGTTTGTAATTTTCTCGCATAGTGCAGTGGACTTTGCTGACTTGGGGCCTACTGCATATTACTGGCTGGGCAGTACTGGGCAGAGAGTTCCTGTTGTGCCACATAGCTGTCAGTTGTCTACAGCTATCCTGGTAGCTCACTCTATTCCCTTGCATACACGTGGCAGGTCCATACATATGCTGCCATAGTCTACTATCCTATACATTTGTTGTACAGAAGAGTGACTTACCTTGTGCCTGCAGCAGTTGAAAGAACAGTGCTATAGGGGCTGACTCTGTTGGATGCATGCAGTACACATCCAATACATGGCAAGGTACAGGTTGTGTGGTGTGGCTGGCATTCTTTTTACTATGTATGTGAGTCAGAGTGAGGTGTTAGTCCCTAGGTCCCTAGGATGTCAGTGCATGTGCTATGCATTGCCTCTTTGCCAAGGCCAGGGCATACTGGGCATGCCTACATCTGCCTACAGGGATAGGATGTAGGGGTTCCTCCTTCAAGTCCCCCTGTGGCTGTGGGGACCTTGGCAATGGTGGTGAACTGTGTCTCCCTTCCTGTGATATTCCTGCTGCAGCTGTTTCTGCAGGATCATATTGTGTAGCATGGCACATACTCTGAACATGTGTGCACATGTGGCTGGAGAGTACTCCAGGGCTTCACCAGATATACTGAGGCAGCGGAACCTTGACTTGAGCAGCCCAAACACATGCTCTATGATATTCCTAGTTTGTGGATTTGCCTCATTATGGCATTCTTTGGTAGGTGCACATGTGCATTTCTGATGGGTGTCATCATCCATGGTTCCAGTGCATAGCTAGCATCCTCCAGTAGATGGCCGTACTGGATGTCCCCCCTGGAAAATGTCTGGTACAGCTGTGATGTGTGCCAGATGTGGGAGCTGTGATAACCGCCAGGGCTGCCAGCATACACATGCATGATAATATCCTGAGCACTGCACATGACCTGGCAGTTGATGGAGTGCTACCCCTTATGGTTGACGTGGACTCTACCCGCCTCACTGACTGATGCTTTGATGTGCACATGAGTGCAGTCTATGGCACCCAGTACCTCAGGGTAGTATGCTACATGGTGGAAGAGATGCATATTGCTGGCCCTATCTTCAGGGGTGCGGGGTAAATGTATGTGCTCACTGGCATGTGTTTGCATGGCAGCCAGGAACTGGTGGAGTACCCTGGAAGCAGATGCCTGTGAGACCCCCCATCATATCCCCTTTAGGTCTTTGAAAAGTGCCTGTAGCTAGTATTCTTAGAGCTACACATACCTTTGTTTATTTCCACTGGGATGGGTTCCCCTCTGTTGGCTCTGGGTCTGAGTTGAGGGCGGCAAAGCACAGTGAGTTCTTGTAGTATGTCCTTGTCCATCCTGTAGCACTCTACTCTCTCCAGCTCATATAGCTCCTGAAAGGTTACCGTGGGCCTGAACACTGTTCTCCTTTTCAGTCTAGGCCTGTTGTCAGCATCAGCATCAGCATTGCCCTCAGCTCCTAGAAAATGCAGCTGTAGCAGAGCAACAGCAGTCCCTATCATTTTGTCAGTTAAAACTTTTCAAGTGTATACTCCAGTGGTGCAGAGTATGTGGGAAAAATTAGATTGTAGGGTGTATGCATTCTTTATAGTGGTCTGCTGCAGATGCAGCCTGTGTGATTGGCTGACTGTGATGCATTCCACCTGCCAGGTTTATCACTGAAGGTTTTGAATGGTTCAGTGTCAGTGGAATAGGGCTTATCAGTCATTTATACTTGATTGGCTTTCCCAGGCTATGTCCTTTTTTTTTTATTTATTTCACTGCTAAGCACTGCGGTGCAGCATGCGCAAACCTGGGGCACTAGTATAAACAGTGCTCAGCAGTTTGGACACACCCCCATGCATAGGCATTGTCAGCTGAGCTTAAACCAGCTAAAACATCTGCCAAGGGGCTAAACACAGCTTAGCAGCACAGGACATACACCCCTGCTTAGCTGTGCTTAGTTGAGCACAAACAGGTACCGCTGAGCTCCAGTCCATTTAAATATAGCATGGCACCCCCCCTCTTGATGTTGGCTACCTGTTCTACTACTACCTACATGTTTCTAGCCCTACCACGGGTTGTATCTGCGGACACAGTAGCCTTTTTTTCTATTTAGTAATCCCAGCTCATTTGCATGCTGCTACTTGAATATACCCTGGATACTTCATTACTCCAGGGCCTGCCTCCTTAGCAACCACTGACTCCTGCCATTGTACACTGTGCATGAGGGCGCTATAATGCATTATTTCTACAAATGTGTTATTTTCAGTTTTTCATTTTAATTATTTTTTTTTTTTTGCCTAGCAGCATGTTTGCATGTTGCTGTGTGCCGCACAAACGTAATATATGTATTAAAAAGTATATATTTTTTTAATGACTTGCATTGCTTTTTGGACTCACTGGTCATAGTTTTGGCCTTTTGCATTTCTCTGCACGTTTTTTTTTCCATGTACATTTCTGACACCAACACGACACCTACACAAGTGCCTTTCTGCTTATTGGATTGCAAATCACCCTCATTTATATGGGTTTCACCAACTTATGAGGTGATCTGCATTTCATGGACACTTCTATATCTGTATGCTCGTGCATGCTCCTTTGCTCTGCTTATTGGATCGCTCATTGTCTGGTTTCCATGCTGGGGCCATGCCACTATGCCTATATGGTTTTATTGAATTCCCCCTATAATCTTAGTTGCAAGCATTTTACATCACTTATAATCTACCCAATCATTGTCAGTCAAACATTACATGGCTCATTCAAATCCTGCTTTTTAAATTTCATTCCTCTTCTGTGTGTGTATTGTTCCTACAATTCCCATTTTCCTATACAATTTGCTCTTACTCTTTTCTAAAGATCCCAATTCCAGTTGTTTTATCTCTGTTAATATATTCACTACTTCTAGTACAGCTGGTTTAGATGTTGATTTCCATTTTCTAGTAATTGCTTTCCTGGCAGCCACCATAATTAGACTCAGCAAGGCCTTACTATCAATAGGCAACTCCGAATCTGTATCATAGCTGAGAAAAATCATTTCCATAGTTACAGCAATTTGATCACCCAGTTTCTCTAATAGAGTAATCTGCAGGGAATTTTTTAAAGTCTGCAAAATCAATACACTCCCAGAAAATATGTTCCCAATTATCTTTTCCTTCCCCATCACACATTCAACGTTTGTCTACCTGAGGAAAAATTCTTGGGAGTCTACTTGAGGTACAATAATATCTATGTAAACATTTTCAAGCAAAAATTGTAAATCTTTCAGATTTTGTTGCATATTTGGAAGATAAACATATACCCCACTCCCACTGTTTCTGTGTGAATTGCTTATACAATCTCTCTTCCCAATCCTTTCTAACCTCCTCTGATTGATTCTAATAGTTGTTATGCAATATTTTATATCCTCTACTAATTATTCATTTTTTAACAGCAGCTTCTTTTCTATATTCTACTAAAAACCCTACCAGTGCTAGTCTTTTGTAGGACCCCCTATTTCTTTCTCTTTGCCTATACTCTGATATCAGTCCTTGATAAGCAAGGCAATCACTAACCCACAATCCAAAGTAATTCTTAGCATCTTCTCTTTCTATTACCTTTACCTCTCTAGTTATTTGCTCCCAATACCTTGGTTCCTTTGCCAATTTTCTCCAATAAATTCTAGCCCACCTGCCTTTTGTCTGTTACCCCTAATTGCGAAATCTCCTTTCTCCATTTCCATGTTGGCTTAGCTCTTGGAATACTTTCTGCTACTTTATGAATATAATATTCTGTATGATTATTATTATTCTCTTTAAAGGTCTGCATCCAAAATCCCATTCTCTCTTTGTTTCTTGAGCTTCCCCCATTTCATTATCATCCCTTTCAACTTTGAATTATAGGTTCTGATTGTGCTATATATAAGAGCCTTAACTGTGTAGCTGTAAAATACCCCTTCAAATCTGATAATTACAGTCTGCCTTGTTCTATTGGAAGACCTAGTTTATCCCACTTGACTCTTGCTGTCTTCCCATCCCAGATAAAATCCTTTAGCTCCTATCCACAACTTCTTCTCTGGTTGATAAAAATATGACTGACCTGTGTATAAGATTAAAGATACTAAAAACATTTTAACTGCTCATATCTTAATCTCCATATCCATATAACAGAGCTTACAGTTTCTCAGTTTTTGGATTACCTTTGTTTAGTCTCTTTCTACATATCCTTAGCTGCCACACCCGAATCACTTTTAATCTATACTCCTAAATGCTTCATTTGATCATGTCCCCATAAATATGGATATTGCTGAACCAGTTCATGTGTGAGCACATAATTTACCATTATTGCCTTTCTTTTAGCTTCATTAATTTTGTATCCTGAAAAGATATGAAGTTGTCTCAAAATGTTCTGCAACACTGTAATGTCCTTTTCTGGTTTTAACAGGTGTAAAATAATGTCATCTGCAAATAGAGTCAGCTTTTCTAGACTACCAGACCAATTATATCCTTGAATGTCTGAGTGCCTTATTTTCTTTGCCAATGGTTGGTTGGGATTAGATGCTAAAGAATCTTTGGTTAAAGATGCTGTACTATTTATCAAATATGAGTTATTGGGAGTGGGGCTTAGGCTGAATTTTTGGCTGGGTTGTAAGGTTTCTTTAATGGATTCCCAAAACTTTTTAGGGTTGTGTTTACTGTTATTCTGAAAGCTATTATAGTATAGTTTTTGTCTTCATTTATTTGCTTTTTAGTATGATTGCAAAGCATTCTAAAGTTTTCAAGATATTGAGGTGTTTTATATTTTTACCATTCTTCCCATGCTTTTTCTGAATCTTGCATTAGAATTGTATTCTTTTTTTTTAGCCAAATTGCATTACTTATTTTTAGTGTCTTCCTTCTAGGAGGTTTGACGCTATTTAGGATATTTAGAAAAGTTGTATTGAATTAATTTACGGGCTCTAGTAAGGGGTGGATTTTAGGAAGTTTCAGTTAAGAGATAGTGTAGTAATGAACAATTCTGGATTAAACTTGGAAAGGTTGCATGTTGTTTTATAAGTATGATGTTTAACTAGATATTTGAGGTGTCTGGTCGTATATATTGGGAGATGATCGCTGAGACAGTCTGACATTGTACTTGTCATGGTTATCCAGTCTGATAGGGAACTTGATGTCTTGCTATAATATGTGGGGTTATTAATTAGTAGTTTGAAACCATATAAGTTCATGCTAGATGAAGACAAGTTAGAATTTATGCCCATCCAATTACAGTCAGATCACCTATTAGTATTTTACTTGTAGAAGTGTTATGGATATCTAATGTAGGATATCTTCCAGTATAGCTGTATTGTCACCAGGAGGGATGTAAAGGACAGTAATACATGTTTGTTCATAACTGTTTGTTTTAAGGAAACCAATAAGAGGATCTGTTGAACTGAATTTTGTTATTGGTTTGCTGTAAGGGGAAATGTAGGTGTTTAGAAATATTAAAGCAATTCCACCACCTTTCATTTTTATATGGTCATTACAGATTATATTATAGCCAGGAGGTATAACTTTGGAGTGGTTTATGCTGGGTTTAAGACAAGTTTCAGTTACAGCAACAATGTCAGGTTTATGTTGGACAATCCAGGCATTTAGTTAAGCAGTTTTATTTTTTATGCTTCTAACATTTATTGCATCAAAAATTAGATCATCAAGGTTGGGGACTGGCTGCTGTTGGATTAGAGAAGTGTATGGGACAGAATTATCTTTGTGTTCATTGCGATAGGCAGAGCCAGGATTAGGGTGTATATTTCCTGCTAGAAGGAATTTTAGCATATTGGGGAATTATGCATACTTGTTTTTGGGAGGATTCTTGTACTTAATTTTGTTTTAGTTTGAGTTGAAGTGCAATTAAGCAGTCTGTGTTTGGAATAAAGGTGAGGGGCGATATTAAATAGATTTGCTGCAATATGTGGCAAGTGTAAAGAAGTATGGCTAGCTGGTTGGGACAGAGTTGGAGAGATGTTGAGACATATTATTAAAATTGGTAGGATGAAATATGGCACAGTAGGAGAAAAATAGAGGATAAACTGGACAGTAGCATAATTAAGTTCATGAATCTATATTTTAAAATGTGAGGTAGTGGGGAAGTAGCAGTGAAGAAGGAAACAAGAAGTTGCAAGTAGTAAGAAATTCAGTGATGGTAGATTCTGAAAGCTGGTAGACGGTGGGTAAGAGAAAAGTATTTTCTAAAAAAGAAGAGAAGTTGCCCTGATATCTTCTCTGGAATGTAAGGAATAGAGTGGTATGAAAGGCTAGATTCTAATAATGTAGTAAAAATAATAAGAAATGAGGGTTTATTTGAAAAAGTAAAAGATATAATGTGGAATAGATAGGTACTATTTGGAAGGGCTGTGATTATGAATGACTATAGTGCAAAGCAGTATTGGAGGGTGAAAGATGGGAATGGGGCTAAAAATTAAATGGAGGTAGGGAAGTAGGAAGCAAGAAGCAGAAGTGTATGTCTAGAATTAGTTAGGTCATTTGGGGAAGGTTTTTGAATAAGAGTCACAAGTGAAATGTGTATGTAAGAAGCATGTTAAAGTAAGAGGGGGTGGGTGGGAAGTGGGGTAAGGTAGTGGGCTTCCCACCCTCACAACAAATTATAACAAAGCAATTAACAAAGAAATATGAAGTAAAACAGGTTTTCTGTCATTTCCCGAGGCTATATAACTGGCATATATAGTCTACAGGTCAAGAAAAAGGAGACTGTGGCCAACTTAGTAAAAGGTCCTTAGAGTGCACGTATTATTTCACAGAGATTGTCAATCACAGAGCAGGCATGTATTTGACAAATTAAAGTTAATAGACAGCAATGTTCTTCATGATAAATGTGCTTACATTATGTAATGACAAACTTCTCAGTAAACTTGTAGGAGTAGGGCCTAGTGGCAGAGCTCCTGTAGTATCAAGGTCAGAGGTAGTGACTGCTGGCTATTATACAATGACAAAATTCTCAGTAAACTTGTAGGAGTAGGGCCATGTGGCATAGCTCCTGTAGTATTGAGGTCAGATGTAGTGACTGCAGGGTATTATGCAATGACAAAATTCTCAGTAAACTTGTAGAAGTAGGGCCATTTGGCATTTGGCCAAAACGCCACATTTAAACATTCCCTTCTTTGCTGAATTCATTTACAATTGTCTAGAATTAACATTTATTTTTTGGTTTGATTTTATAAACAGCTGTAATTAGTCATTTTGACCACTGGATGGTACTATTGTAAAACTTAAATGAATGTATGTTCGTAAGGATTCCTTATCTGATGAAGTTCACATTTTGTGTGGTAAATGAAAGCACTTATGCTTTAAAATAAACAGTTGTGACTGATCTCTGGCATCTACAATTTTGTTTCTTAACCTAATTTTATCTACTGGTTTTGTCCCCGATGAGTATCACACTGCAGTAATAATGCCCACCTATAAGGGTGGCCTTACAACAGGTCTATCTGTGTTAGTCATCTGCAAAGCTAAGGAACATATTATAACTGAACTTATAAACTGATCTTGTTATTCTTGACCCCCTAATAATTTGGCTTTGTAAAGGATAGATCCTTCTATTTAATCTGGTAAAATTCTTCAAGAGGGTTATGATGACTAGAAATGGTGGCCATGCAACATATCTTGACATGGCCAAGACCTTTGACATCATTCTCCATGCTGGCATCAGATGAAAGCTAAATGCTTTAAAATTAGTCCATATGTGGCATTATGGACTGCAAAATGGATAAAAGACAGAACCCACACAGTGTGAGTTGAAGGTGTGTCATCAGAAAGTATAACAATGATGGTGACTTACAATATAACTGCACACTGGGTAACAACTTATATCTAGCTCTCCCAGTGTGAAAACAGAAACACAGCAGAGAAGGCCAGTAGACTTGTGTCTATGGGTAAATTTCAGTAACTGGTTAGTAGGTGCACTGCCTGGATGCCAGGAATAAAGAAATACAGAAGACCTGAAAAGAAATCAGCTACAAAAAGTGAGGAAGAAACACTGACTGTGGAATATTCTGCAGCTGTTCAGCAAAAAGCAATGCAACTTTCCAACATGACTTCTAGTAACCTACAGGAAGATACAAGACAACTGCATATAGACCTGGTTAAAATAAACAAAGCACTGATGGAGTATTTCAACACAAACAACAGAAGGCTGGAAAAAGTGGAAGAAGCTTTAAACAGATATTCAGATGAGATGATAAAGCTGCAAAAATCAGAGGTCAAATGCTGGTGTAAACGAGTAATCATTCTCCACAAATACTCTGCCATTTCCCACATTTAGTACTTTGAGTATTTGTGGAGAATGATTACTCATTTACACCAACAGAAGAGGAGCAAATTTATTCCATTATTCAGGGAATGTTGAGATGCAGGTTTGAGTTTCAAACTACTGTACCCAGCTGTCTTCAAGGTATTCTTCCCTGGAAGGACAAAATCATTTTTTGATGAAGTACATACTAAGGAGAAAAATACAAAAGTTTGCCCAACAAAAAGTAAATTGTGAAACAGAAGGATATTCTGATTTTTGTTCTTCTAGTAATAAAGACCACAGGGGACTGTAGCTGTGGAACCTTTTCAAAATTTTCAATAGAAAATGTTGGAGAGAAGGAAGGGAGCATGAGCATTGACTAGAATAATGGAGAGTACGTAGGAAATGAAACAGAGTCAAAATTTCAGAGATGAACAGTAATACGACCAGTAATTAATATGGGATCACAATGCAATAATTATATTTGTGAAATATGACAAACAAGAAAATCTGGAAATATTGGATTTTTTCAGAATTTGTTGAACTTGTGGGGACTCTAAAGCATATGCCCTACTTCACGTCATTAATGTTCAGAAAAAGTACTTTGGGGAGGGGAAGAGGAGGGAGAAAGTTAACTGTAAGTAAATATTTTTTTCTTAAATAGTACCAATTGTGTGGCATGTGGTTTTCCTTACATGTTATAAAGCAAAGTTTTTTTCAGTTATTTTTAAGTGTAATGGAGATTGTAACAGGTGCCACTCTTCTTTTTTCTTTTCATTCTTCCTTTTTCTCTTCTCTCTGTGTTCAGTTTTAAGAAATTTAGACACTGCAATGTATATAAAAAGCCTGGTTAAAAAGCATGATAAAAGAAAAAAAATGTGTTTTTCACATTCTTGCATGGGAAAATTATTGGATTAATGACCATAGATTGATTTAGTAACAAGTTTTAAGTGAGAAAAAGTAAATAAAAAAGAACATTGAATATCAGGAGACTTTTTCTAGCAAATACATGTATGCTCAGTGGCAATTCTGCAGCTGGTTTTCATGTTTCCATAGAAACAATCTGATAAAGAGAAACTGGCTGTCTGCTTCTCATGTCTCCATAGAGACAATCTGATAAAGAGAAACCAGCTACAGTCTGGTGGAGAGTGATAGCCTGATGAAAAAGAAAAAAGAAATTGTCTAGAAGATAATGTTCTCTGAAAGCATTCAGAGGTTTTCCCAGAGTAGATCATGTTTTCTGAAAGCATTCAGGGGCTTTTCCAAGGTAGTTAATGTTCTCTGAAAGCATTCATGGGTTTTCCCAGCAGGGAGAGCTATAAATAAGACAAAAAAATCAACACTTAGTAGAAGCACAGGCTGCACCATGCATCTTAGCATGGATGACCTTTCTTTTAGGTTAAGTCAAGTCTGTAAGTGTGGCTGTCAGTTTGGGACTTTTGTACTTATTAAGGGGATAAAACTTCAATATTTGAAGGTGTACATAGTTTTCTGTTTTGGTATTAAGTTCATAGGTTTTAGGGAGTTTTGAGGTGTGTTTTTTTTTTTTGTTTGAGGGCTTTCAATAAAACAAAAGGTTTTCTAAGATGTGACATAGGCTTAAATGTTATGACAAGAAGCAACTGTATAAAAGTTCATCCTGCCAAACAGTGCATGCATGTAACACAAAAGCTGGAATTAGACATTTAACAAAAAGGTGTTATACATAAAATGTGTGAATAATAACTTTTTAATACAATGCTACTTTCTTTCATCATCATCATCTTCTTTTGGTTGTTCCCGTTAGGGATCGCCACAGCGGATCATCTGTTTCCATTTCTTTCCTGTCCTCTGCATCTTGCTCTGTCACACCAACCACCTGCATGTCCTCTCTCACCACATCCATAAACCTTATCTTAGGCCTTCCTCTTTTCCTGTTACCTGGTAGCTTCATCCTTAGCATCTTTTTCCCGATATACTCAGCATCCCTCCTCAGCACATGTCCAAACCAATGTAATCCTGCCTCTCTGGCTTTGTCTCCAAATCTTCCAACCTGGGATGACCCTCTAATATACTTATTCCTAATCCTGTCCACCCTTGTCACACCCAGCCCAAATCTTAACATCTTTAATTCTGCTAAATCCAGCTCTAACTACTGCCTTTTTGTCAATGCCACTGTCTCCAACCCATATAACATAGCTGGTCTCACTACCCTCTTGTAGACCTTCCCTTTCACTCTTACTGGTACTCGTCTGTCACAAATCACTCCTGACACTCTTCTCCATCCAATCCATCCTGCCTGTACTCTCTTCTTCACTTCTCTTCCACACTCACCGTTACTCTGAACTATTAATCCCAAGTATTTAAACTCATCCACCTTTGCCACCTCTACTCCTTGCATCCTCACCATTCCTCTATCCTCCCTCTCATTCACACACATATATTCTGCTTTAATCCTGCTGACCTTCATTCCTCTTCTCTCTAGAGCATATCTCCATCTCTCCAGGGTCTCTTCCACCTGTTCCTTACTCTCACTACAGATCACAATGTCATCTGCAAACATCATAGTCCACGGGGACTCCTGTCTGATCTCGTCTGTCAACCTGTCCATCACCATTGCAAATAAGAAAACCAAATAAGAAACCCAGCCACTGGGAATGCACAAGCCAGTGCATTTATTTGTGCCAGTCCCAAGCCCGGATAAATGGGGAGGGTTGCGTCAGGAAGGGCATCCAGCATAAAACTTTGCCAAATCATTCATGCGGACAGCAGTAAATATTTACAATGCTACTTTCTTTAATGTCTTTAAATGTAAATAGCCTCACATATAAATACAAACAAGAAAGAGAAGTGAACTATATTAAACAGTATAGAGTGCAAATAGCTATTTTACAGGAGACACACTTAGAAATGAACATGTGAATTTGATAAAGAAAGGTTTTCAGGATGGTTATTCAGTGGTATACCTGGGACAAAGGAAAAGACGACTACTTATATTAATTGCAAGAAGAGTTCCAGTAGTGATAGAAGAAGATATAAAAGATAATTGCAGTTTTGTAGTGCTAAGGGGCTACTGGCAAGGGAGAAGGATTGCACTGGCATGTATTTACATTCCATCTAAAACTGCTATAATGGAGCTTAAGAAAATTCTGGGAGAAATAATCAGTTTTCAGCAAGGAATATTACTTATAGGTGGGGACTGGAATTTGATTTGCAGCAGTGAAGATGTGTCTAGGAAGCCCAGAAGGGAAAATATAACAAAGGAGGGTCGATTTATGAAGAAATTTATGAAAATATTTGGCATGGAAGATAGATGTGAATTCAGTAATAGGAGTTAGAAGTGAATTTACATATTATTCCCCAAGATATAAAAACTGGGCTAGGCTAGACAGAATTTGCATTTCACCGGAACATGTGCATTTAATTGAAAGTCTTGATACCCACCCAATGACTATTTCAGATCATGCACCCATAATAGCTAAAATAAAAAACACAGGGTAATAAAATAAAAATGAGACATGGACACTTTCCCACCTGTTTGTTGAAAAGAGAGGAATTTAAGGTATGGGTAGTTGAGATTATTCAGGAGCTGTTAGAGAGGATAAACATTTCTTCTGAAAATATAACTAGGGAGTGGGATAAAAATGAAGGTGGAGTTTAGAAATAGGGTGGAAATAAAAGAAAGGGAGCTATGGTTAAGAAGTAACAAGAGTTATTTAGAGGGATTGACAAATGTTAAAGTATTGCAGAATAGGATCACAGAACAAGAAGAGGATCAACTGCAGAATGTTCGGCAGAAAATAAGGGATTACCTCAATAATATGCATGAGTTTAGAAAGATTGCTGTTAAGCAATTGTTTTTTTTTTTGATAATAATACTAGAGCAGAAAAACTTTTAACACAACAACTCAGGGAACAGAAAGTAGAAAGGGCTGTTGCCAAACTTAGGGAGCCTATAACAAAGGAAGGTAACAAGAGATCTGCAGAGGTATTAGAAATATTTCAGAAATTCTATGAGAGTCTATATAAAGCAGAGAAATATGAAAATCAAGAAAAGATACAACTGGAAATGTTTATGGAAGAATTAAATATGCTAAGTTTAGAGGTAGATGAGGCTCAATTACTAACCGTTAGGATAGAAGGAGATGAGAAAAACGTGATGTATAACCAATATATAGGAAAGTCCCCAGGAATAAATGCTATTCTTGTGGAAGTTTGGAAGCTAGGAGGGAAAAAAATGAAAGATCTGGAAGGCTTTGTTTAACAGTATCTTAAGAGGAGAAGAAGTACCACCATCCTGGAAGCTGTAATACCTAAAGAGGGTAAAGATACATCAGATCCACCTTCATACAGGCCAATTTCAATACTATACCATTATTATAAAGTGTTCATGTCTATAATGGCTAAAATAATAGCAAAAGTAATGCCAAACCTTTCAGATATGAATCAATGTGGTTTTGTGGAGCGGAGGCAAACATTTGACAACATTAACAGAACATTGATGATCCAGAGGGAAGCAGAATGTAAGAAAATACCATTGTTGTTGGTGGGTCTTGATGCAGAGAAAGCATTTGACAGAGTAAGCTGAGTCTTTATGAGTAGAGCAATGAAAGCATTTGCATTTCCTGAAACAATTATAAGGTTGATTAGGAGAATAACTGAGGGATTGGGGCAAAAATTAAAGTGACTGGGGTCCTCCCTGATAATTTCTGCTTGAGCAGAGGAACCAGGCAGGGGTGTCCTCTTTCCCCTTTATTATTTGCATTATGTTTAGAACCACTGGCAAAGAAAATAATGGATTCAGAAATTCAAGGATATAATTGATATGGTAGTCAAGAAAAGCTGGCTTAATTTGCAGATGATATTATTTTGTACCTGACAAAACCAGAAGAAACATTACAGTGTTGTGCAACATTTTGTGACAGATTCAGATTTTTTTGGGATACAAATTAATGAAGCTAAAATAAAGGCAATAGCTATAAATTACGTACCCACACATGAACTGGCTCAGGAATAGCAATATTTACAGGAACATGATAAAATGGAATATTTAGGAGAATGGATTAAAATGATTCTAGTGTGGCAGTTAAGGATATGTGGGAACAGACTAAACAAAAGATAATACAAAAACTGAGAAAATGGAAGCTCTATTATATGGATATGGATAATAAGATACAAACAGTTAAACTGTTTTAGTCCCTTTAGTCTTATACACAGGTCAGGCATATTTTTATCAACCTGAGGAGAAGTTGTGGGTAGCAATATGATGAAATGGGGGAAGGTCCAGAAACAAAGACAGAATGAGATTTTGGATGCAGGCCTTTAAGGAGGATAACAATAATCATGCAGTATATCCATAAAGTAGCAGAAAGTATTCTAAGAACTAAACCAACATGGGAAAGGAGAAAGGAGATTCTAATAATAGGGATGACTGCAATTAGGGATACAGACAATAGACCAGAGTGGCTGGAATTTATTGGAGAAAACTGACAAATAAACCAATGTATTGGGAGAAAATAATTAGAGAGGGAAAGAAGATAGAATGGGGTAGACACCAAAAATGTATTTTGACTGCAGGTTAGAAATTGCCTTCCCTGTCAGGGATTGATATCAGAGTATAGGCAAAGATGTTATTCCTTCTAGATCTTTTCTCTAAGCTTTCTGTTTTTCCTGGAATAAGTTGTTTTGTATCAGAAGAAATTCAGTGTGATTCTCATTTTCAAGTAATCTTCCATCAAAATCAGACATTGCCTGTCATTATATTTGAGGGAGAATATTACAAGCAGACCAAAGGCGTAGCTATGAGAGCAGCTTGTGCTCCCATATACGCCAACTTGGTCATGCTTGAATGGGAAGAGAGGACTATTTTAGATAGTCACTTTATGACATACATAAAATATTACGTCAGATACCTTGATGACATATATTTGATTTGGGATGGTGGAGAACAACAGCTAGCATTATTTTTACAATACATCAATAGTAGCAGTAATTTTTTTAAATTTACCTCCTCTAGTAGTCACGAAGGTGTGGCTTATTTAGACACATTTGTGTCAAAAACAGGGGATGAGTTTAAATCCAAAATTTATAGAAAGAACACTTTTTCAAATAGTTATTTGGAATATTCTAGCTACCATCTGAAGAAACAATTCACAAATATATATAAGAGTCAGCTTATTAGAGCAGTTAGGATGACCTCACGGTATGAGGACATGTTGGATGAGGTGAAATTTATTATGACCTTATTTAAGGACAGACGCTATGACATCAGAGTTATGGAAAATGTAAGTAATTATGTTGTGAGGAAATGGGGTAACCAGTACAAGCCTTTGTTGGGTGAAAAATATAGGACAGCTATTGTTTCGACTGTGGATACATTGCATGATATGAAGTCTGAACCTTGCATTTTTGGTAAATCTTGCATTTTGGAATTTGGCATATATTCAGGTAAAGTTAAGAAGATTTTAATGAACAACTGGCATATAATATCTGCTGATCAAGATATAGCACCCACATTAGGTGATTGCCCAAGGTTTGTTTATAAGGTAAGGGCCAACATAAAATCTATTTTAGAGAAGGGTATCCTTATTAAGAAGACAGAATACATGAAAACTGCAAAATTTGGGGCATGTAAACAATGTCACACTATATTTCAGGGAGACAATGTGAAATTGGATAATTATAAACACACTAGAATTAAATTCTGTGGAGGCAACTGTACAACTAAAATGGTGGTGTATATTGCCATCTGTAGAACATGTTCAGGATTCTATATAGGTAAGACTCAAAGGAGTTTAAATAAATGTATATACTCTCACCTTTATAGCATCAGAAGGAAGGATGAAAAAAATGCTTTGTATAAACATATTAAACAATATGGTGACAAACATTATTTTAATTTTGGTATAGTGGACATTGTGCACACCAATAACAGAGGGGGTGACTTTAATAATTTATTATTATATAAAGAATTTTGGTGGCAAATATATACGGATGCTTCCACTATACCAGGTTTAAATGACACTGTATCTGTCAAACCAGTATTGGTCTTAAAATGAACTATTTATTAGGTATATTGTTATATGTTTTTAAACATGTTTTGATATGATCTAAATGTAAATGTTTTTGTTAACATTTTTTCAGTTTTTTAATTTGTTCACTTTATCAACACATATATGTAACATTGCTTTTAGAAATAATATGAACATTATTTAACATTTTATTAATAGAGAACAATGGTCAAGGATATGTGTATAGCTTTAAAATTTCAAACTGAATTTTGGCACCAAAAAAGTTATTTAAACAACCTGTGATGCAAGCTATGGTGTTCTGAGGAAGCTTGTTTTATTCAAGTGAAAGCGCTTAACCATTCTTTGTTTGTTGGCATTACAATAAACTTTTGTTCAATTCTACTTGGTTTCATTGAAGGTATTGTGGACTGTTATGAGCGTTGAATAGAGGTGAATTCCCAAGACACAGAAACAGAATTTTGCACACAGTGCATTTGCTGCGTTTTCTTTTCTAGTTGAACTTTTATGGTTGCTGCACTGTTTGCTTCAGTTGAGTTCCCCAAATGATTGGAAGTTTTAATAAATATCAGTAATAATACAATGAAAAATAAATCATATTTGTTAAAAATTTATAAAATTCTTTAGTTAGATTTCACATATTTAGACAATTCCTGTTAGAACTATTCTTCAAAAATTAATAATGAAGACTTTTCTAAAGAATACAAGAAAACAATATTCAAATCTACAGAAAAAACACATCTTCATTATACTGAAATTTTTTACTTGGAAATTCTTGCACAGAGTTTTTGTCACTCCTAACCAAATTACAATTATGTATAATTCAAATAGATTTAAATGCTGGAGATGTGATTCTGAAATAATAGCTGATTGGATTCATATGGTATATGAATGTGAAGTAATCTCCCCTAAAGAAATTAATAACTTCATTCAAGCTCTACATTCAGATAGATGTAATATTTCTAAATCTTTAATGCTTTTCACATATTTAGACCAGCTATAGCACAGATTCAGTCTAAAGGTAGAGTCGTCTCAGTTTACATCAAACACAAACACACCGAAGGATGTTCAAACAGTATAACACATCTGAACTTCTACATGTCCAGATTACCATAAGTTAAGTCCCATACCATATTCTTGTAAGCTATAGGTTTCTTTCCATGACTCAGGAAGCCCATACAATGTACTTGATTTACTAGAGGGATTCTCCATTCAATCCAATATGATATTTAAAGGGGAACTTTCGCTACCCCAACATTAACCTGGAGTCATAGATGTGTTAAAACATGCAGGACCAGAGATTGCTGGACTTTAACACAAACACCCTTAAACAACTAGTCTGCATACCCACCATGGGTGCAAATATCCTTGACCTGGTCCTCACAAACAAGGAAAGATGTACTCCTCTAGTGTAAAATCCTCACTGGTCAAGTCGGACCAAAAATTGACCTCCTTTGAAATAAATGTTAAACCAGGCACCCCAGCTAACCCTGGAACATTTAAAAAACTATTCCAAGGTTAACTACCTCCAACTATGTGATAGTCTAGTAAAACCCAAAGCCCGCCAAACCCTGACAGCACAGCCGCCTATGTGGAATTCTTCACAGAGATACTGTATAATTAAGTAAACAGCTACATAGAAAGAGCTATACCTACCCAAAATAAACATAGGACAGCCTCCAAAAACACGACACAGTAGTGAAATCCCAGTATAAATAGTTTATATAACAAAAGAAAGAAAATTGTGTTCAAAAATAGGAAGGGCATTGGCCAGCAAGATAACACATCTGTCATCAATCTGATCAATCAACTCAGGGGACTTTTTAAGTCCACCAATGCCAAATTTGAGATATAAATAGCCTCTTAAGCTAAAAGCAACTGTAAGACTTTCTTCAATTATGTCCTTAACATTAAAGGCAACAACAAATAATATATCAAACTAATGGTGAATGGAACCATATGTGTGAAGCCAAAGGATATAGAAAATCTGCTGGACAATAAATTTAGCTCTAATTTCCCCCCATCACTCCAGCAACCCCCCAGAAAATACCATCCAACATTTCTCCACCAAGTATCACTAGGGAACAGATCCTCACTGAGGTCTGTAAGGCCAAAAAACACTGATTTTATAGGCCCTGATAATATCCCAGGATGCCTCCTGGATAGCATGAAAAAAGAACTGTCAGGCTGCTAGAATTTCTGTTTAACCACAACCTCCACACAGGACTCATGCTATAAGACTAGAGGACTGCAGTTGTTATCCCTCTACACAAGGAGGGACCTTCCACATTCTAGACACTACAGATGCATAGGTCTACCAGACTTTTATGCAGGGCCATGGGAAAATATCATGGATCTGATAAATAATGACATAGGGTGCATAAGAATCCTGCAGACACTGGACCATACCCAGTTAAGTTTTGTCAAAGGCATTTCACATTTACTTAACCTGATGGGCTTCTTTGAGAAGGCCACTAAAAGTATGGACAAGGGAAAAAAGTGCACACTGCCTACCTCGACATAACCAAGGTGTTTGACACAATACCTCACTCAGCATTGCAAACAAACTTACAAAATTATGCATAAACCCATATGTCATTCAATGGGCAGCTAGCTGGTTCATTGATAAGACACAAGCATTTAGGATGGGGAAGCCACCTACACAAAGAAGCCGGTCAGTTGTGGAGTCCCACAGGTATTGGTGTTAGGGCCTCTCCTTGTTGGCATCTAATTCTCTGGATTCAAGGGAAATGTCAAAGGCCTTTGGCTGACCATGTTTGCAGATGACTGCAAACTAGGCATGGTCATTGAATCCCCTAAATACATAGATACCCTTCAAGTGGTCCTGACACAGGCCAAGAACAGGTACCAGAGCAATGGATTAAACCTCATTGCAAAAAATGCATTATAGTACCCCATGCAAAAATGACCATCTGTGGAAATTGCTACATTGATGAAACATCCCTAAAGTACACCCAGTGGTCAGGAATCTGGGAACATTATTGACAGTAACCTGAACTTTGACTACCATGTGTCAGCTGTGGTGAAAAAATCATTCTATGTTGCACAACTTATAAATAAGAGCATGGCATCCAGGTCGAAGGAGGACATTGTTCTACTGTAGTCATCTCCCATCAGACAAATCATCAGGTACAACACACTCTTTGGCATGTACCTGACTAGTCACTTGCAACAGCTTGAGGGACCACAGAAGTTCTGTACAAAAAGAATACACAGAGTAAACTACAAGTCCTGTGCAGAACTTTTCAAAGGCCTATCTCTGTACTTAATCTCCTACAGACTACTGGGTGGCAATCTATCCCTAGCTTATAAGGCATCCTCTGATCCCACACTAATGAATCTGTTGCACATCTGCAAAACAAATAGAATTAGAAATACCCAATCTGAGGACCTAAACCTCATCTGTGAAGTAAACAGGATATGTTGGAGAGACAGGTAATTGTCTCAAAGATTACCCCTTCTCTGAAGCAATCTTCCCATCCATGTGAAATAAAGCTCGCCCTTAACCTATTCTAAAATAACTTGGACCAATGGGTGGGAAATTGCAAATGTGCCCTCTGGTTTGGCACTTATGTCACTAATGGACAGGACCAGCCTGTGAATGCTCGATGTGTACAAGCCTATATTGCAAGTATAAAATTCCTTAGAGTATTGAAACATGTCAACAATATTTTGGTAAATTTGTGGTAAGCCTGGTTAAGATTAAAATGACTTTTGAGCCGATGACCTAGTAACTACCTATGAACTAAGGTGTGGTACCCATGATTCTTTGTGCTATGCAGGGTGTCATTCTCATACTGTCACTTTGTTTGCATTATATTCATGGGGATGGCTGCTGATGATATTGCCCCATGAAGTACACCTACCTGGTGGGCAAAGGAGCAAAATTATTTTCTGTCTCCTGCAAAGTCAGTTCTGAGGAGAGCTGTTAGAGTCCTACACAAGTCCAGTCAGGACTTTTGATGCTTGTTATGACCTAGTTCATAGGTGTTTACTAGGCTAAAGACCACAAGGGCATTTTTAAGCCTAGGCATGTATTCCAAATCTCTGATGAGTTCTGATACTCTTGATAAGTGTAAGCATGGGCCTGGGAGATGAACCATTTACAGGTTACCTGTTTACATCAGAGACATAGATGCCATACCAGGGATGAATTTCTGGTTTCCCATCCAATTGTCCAAACTGCACTTGAATTGGATTAGGGAGGAACTCTGCTCCACATGGATGGGGAGCCTGTTCTATAGACGGGGTTGTCTCTGGGTTGCATACCTATCTTTCCAGGAGGTCCTATTTATATCACAGGCAAGGTTTAAATCTTTAGAACAGGTAATCCTGGTACTGTTTGTTTTGTGGATATGCAGGAGGTCCATCAGAGTGGGGTCTGACAATGTCCTGTATGCCAGGCATAGATCAACCCTCAAAAGCCTGCAGGAGACATAATACAGGGATAGGGCCTTGAGGCAGTCTGCATAGGACATATTACTTACGCCCTGTATTCTTTTAGTGAGGAAACTCTGTGGACGTTCCAGTTGTTGGATATGCCTGGTTAGGTACATACCAAAGGCGGCATTGTACTCAATGATAGGTCTGATGAATGCCAAATACAGTGGAACAAGGACTTCCTTGGACTTAAATGCCATACCTTTGTTTACAAGTTGCTCAACATAGAATAATTTCCTCACTACTGTAGACACATGATGATCAAAGGCTAGATTACTATCTATGTGTGTCCCTAAATCCCTGACTATTGAGTACACCTACCTGGTGGGCAAAGGAGCAAAATTATTTTCTGTCTCCTGCAAAGTCAGTTCTGAGGATAGCTGTTAGAGTCCTACACAAGTCCAGTCAGGACTTTTGATGCTTGTTATGACCTAGGTCATAGGTTCATAGGTGTTTACTAGGCTAAAGACCACAAGGGCCTTTTTAAGCTAAGGGGTGTGTTGTCAGTATGATAGTTACCAGGGATGGATGACTTTCCAAAAGATACTATTATGCATTTCTTGGCATTTAGTTTTAGTTCGTGACTCTGACACCAGTTGTTTGTCTGTGTCAGCCCCTCCTAAAGATCATTTGTGTCAGTGTGAGATTCAATGACAGCTCCTAATTTGCAATCATCTGCAAATTTAGTCAGCCAGAGACCACTGACATTGGCCTCGACTTCTGAGACGTAAATGCCAAAAAGGAGCAGTTCAAGGACTGATCCCTGAGGGATTCCACTTGTGACTGGCCTCTTTGTAGAGGTGGACTCCCCAATTCTAACTTTGTGGGTCCTGTCTGTGAGCCACTTGGCTATCCACTGAGTGACATACGGGTTTGTACCTAATCTCCTGAGTTTGTCAACAATGCCCGAGTGGGGTATTGTGTCAAATACCTTGACCAGGTCAAGGTAGGCAGTGTGAATGCTTTTGCCCTCATCCATTGCTTTGGTGACCCTCTCAAAGAAGTCCACCAGGTTGAGTAGGCATGATCTGCCCTTTACAAAACCAAACTGGTATGGGTTCAGTGTCTGGAGGTTTTCTATATCTCTGTTGATCATCTCCATGATAATTCTTTACATGGCTTTACATATAAGATTAGTGAGAATTATGGGTCTGTAGTTTCCAGAGTCTGTAGATGGCAGTGGGATGACTGTTGCCTTTATCCATTCATGAGCCATGAAGCCTGTTTGGAGGTTACAGTTAAATAGTACTTCCAGAGGCCCTGATATGTCATGTTTGATGCTATTTAGAAGGCATCCAGAGATATTGTCTGGGCTCGACCCATGTTAAAACCATTCCTAGCTTGATTATTTTGCCTTCGACATTACCGTTTACGACCTTCCATGTTCGAATATCTGACAGTCGCAGGAGTGCCGTTCGCACTTATGATGGTAAACCTATATATATACACACACACACACACACACACACACACATACGCATGCACACACACACACACACACACACACACACACACACACACACACACACACACACACACACACACACACACACACACACACACACACACACACACACACACACACACACACACACACACACACACACACACACACACACACACACACACACACACACACACACACACACACACACACACACACACACACACACTCACATGTTTATAAAATGGGTCTTTAGACACAAAAATACCTCACCTTCCTCATCTTGCTTTACCTTACATTGCTCCTTCTCTGTGCTCCTCTCCTTGATATACCCCTTTCCTTTTTTTTCTTGTGCTCCTTATTCTACCCCTTTTAATGGACCAGTAAGGTGTCTTACCTGCTTGGCACCCATCTGGGCATCCTTTCACTAGCATCTTTACTGTATTTCCTTCTGTGCATCCACCAGCTAATTTGCCAAGATGAGTGGCAACTTACACTTTCTGCTGTTTCTGTCATTAGTGTTTCCATGCATTAAGCACAATATAAGACGAGACAGCAGATTAACATTTCTCAACACACTTTGAGCTGTGTCAGTCCATTTACTTAGTTCTGTTCTTGTTACACCTACCTCTTCTATGTGCAGCTATCTGCTTATTCTTGCCATTCATATTTACTTTTTACATTCATGGCTATTTAGCACTACTGTGAATCTGCCTTTATAGTGTTAGCTTTGCACCATGTTTATGCACTGGACTATGAATCTGTAATAGTTAAAATGGTGATGAACACAGTTTTCTAAGAATCACAGACTTTAAAATGTTCTTTTTATAGTTAGTTCTAAAAACTGCAATTAAAAGAACTGAGATTGTAGAGAAAATCGGTAGCATATAAGAGTGTAAACACCACATGAAATAAAGTTTTTACACTTTAATGAAATTAATGAAATAGCAAGTTAACTGAGGATTTGAAAACTGTATTTAAAAAACTCTAATAGAATAATCCAATCAGCTTAATTTCTCCAAATATTTTGGTTTCAAAACCCATGACAGGAATGGACCCCATTCCTAAATCAGGCTATATTTAAAATTTATGACATTAGTATTCAGTCTTTGATATTTACCAGTTGTGCTCTTCTCAGTACCCACAATGTACCCCAGATTGCTTTCTTCTGCATTTCATACAAAGTTACATGTATCAGTAGCATATGCACAGTGAATATAAAAAGTGTACACACCCCTATTAAAATGCCAAGTTTTTGTGATATAAAAAAATGAGACCACAATAAATCATTTCAAAACATTTCCTACCTTTAATCTGACCTATAACCTGTACAGTTCAATTGAAAAACAAACAAATCTGTTAGGGGAAAAATATAAAAAATAAAAAAACATACAATACGCTGGTTGCATAAGTGTGCACACCCTTAAACTAATACTTTGTCGAAGCACCTTTTGATTTAATTACAGCATTCAGTCTTCTTGGGTACACACCTGCCATCAATTAAAGAGACTCTGATTAACCTCAAATAAAGTTCAGCAGTAGGATTTTCCTGACATTTACTCAGTAATCTGCTACAGCAAAAGCCATGGTTCGCAGAGAGCTTACAAAGCATGAAAGGGATCTCATTGTTGAAAGGTATCAGTCAGGAGAAGGGTACAACATTTTTCCATAACATTGTATATACCATGGAATACAGTGAAGACAGTCATCAAAAAGTGGAGAAAATATGGGACAACAGTGACATTGCAAAGAACTGGACGTCCCTCCAAAACAGATGAAAAGACAAGATAAAAACTGGCCAGAGAGGCTGCCAAGAGACCTACAGCAACACTGAAAGAGGTATAGGAATTTCTGGCAAGTACTGGTTGTGTACTACATGTGACTTCAATCTCCTGTGTTCTCCATATGTCTGGACTATGGTGTAGGGTTGCAAGACGGAAGTCTTTTCTTACACAGAAAAACATCCAGGCCCAGCTAAAATTTGCAAAACAATAGATCAAGTCTCCCAAAAGCACGTAGGAAAATGTGTTATGGTCGGATGAGACCAAGGTTGAACTTTCTGGCCAGAATTCCAAAAGGTACTTTGGCACAAAAACAACACTTCGCATCAGCAAGAGAACACCATCCCCATGATGAAGCATGGTGGTGGCAATATCATGCTTTGGGGTTGCTTTTCTTCAGCTGGAACTGAGGCTTTTGTCAAGGTGGAGGGAATTATGAGCAGTTCCAAATACCATACCAAATTTGACCTGTGGCTTCCTGAATTGTTCTCCTGCGTTCTTCTGCCATTCCTGTTTTCTTTAGTTTTCGGTTTGTTTGGCGTCCTTGTTTGGTATTTAGTTCCAAATACCAGTCACTTTTGGCCTAAAACCTTCAGGTGTCTGCTAGAAAGCTGAAGATGAAGAGGAGTTTCACCTTTCAACATGACAATGACCCCAAGCATACATCCAAATCAACAAAAGAAAAAAAATAAAGTTTTGGAATGACCCAGCCAGAGCTAAGACCTAAATCCAATAGAAAATCTGTGGGGTGACCTGAAGAGGGCTGTGCAAAAGAGATGCCCTCGCAATCTGACAGATTTGGAGTGCTTTTTCAAGGAAGAGTGAGCAAATATTGCCAAGTCAAGATGTGTTATGCTGATGGATTCCTACCCAGGAAGACATAATGCTGTAATTAAATCAAAAGGTGCTTCAACAAAGTATTAGTTTAAGGGTGTGCACACACAACAAAATATTAGTTTAAGGGTGTGCACACTTATGCAACCAGCATATTGTACGTTTTTTATTTTTTATATTTTTTCCTCTAACAGATTTGTTTGTTTTTCAATTGAATTGTACAGGTTATAGGTTATATTAAAGGTGGGAAACATTTTGAAATTATTTATTGTGGTCTCACTTTTCTACATCACAAAAACCAGGCATTTTAACAGGGGTGTGTAAACTTTTATATCCTCTGTAAGTATGTTTGAAAATTAATTTTTGAGAACCCTGTTGCTCCATGTCTTTATTCCATTTTGCTCTAGTTTCTGCTTGCATATCATAGTATGTTATGACTTTGTGTCTGTGAGTAAGAAGGACACTATAATTGTAAGGTGTACCTGCTCTAGTCTGCGGGGCTGCGACTGCACTAGGGATATCTACTTAGGTTTGACATTATAACCAATCCCCTCTACATCTGGGAAGTGCGGCATAATATGAAACATGGTTATGCACTTCTGAGAACTATTTACTGCTGTCCTAAGTGTTTGCACTGTCTGGTTCTGTAAAAATAATTCCTGTGAAGTGGCATCACAGCTGACTCGTACACACTAGGTACTGAATTTAGCAGACAGTTGTATCCAGCTAGGTACATACTTACACTTCTGTAGATGACTGAGCACAGTTATGGACAGTTGTGGATGCATGAGCAGAGTTGTGTACATCTAAGAACTCCTGTGAACCCCTGAGAGCATTTTCAAACAGTTGTGTTTACGTGAGCCCAGTTGTATGCACTTGGGAACAGGGGCTGAAAATGCTTGCAGATAGTAGCCATATCATTCAAGGTAAGGCCCCTTTTGCTGTAGGCAATAATGCTTTTTGTCTCATGTCATTATCTTTGCCAGCTGTGGGCATTCTCAGCCTAATTCTAGTCATAGCTGTGATTTGTAAATCTGCACTAAAGCTGCAGTTGTCACATTGGAGCCAACTTATAGTCACTGGTTTTAGAAACCATAGCTCATTGTAATCGCCCTTATTGCCTTTTCTACTTGACATTTGTTTTTTTTTGCTGTAGTAATTGCTATAGATTACTGATTGCTTGCTATAGATTACTGATTGCCTCGTCATTGTACTAAACAATTGTTGTGGCACCCAGGTGAAATCACTTGTACTAAAAGGGTTGTCATGGCACCCGAGCCAAGTTTCAAATCCAACAGCAGCTGTTTGTCTCCCTTGGTGTGTAATCATCCTACTGTAAGGTTTTGCATTCAAGTAATCCAAACCATCCTTCAGGTCAAGCAGGTCTCTGCCCCCCATATCAAGCAGTAGAAATTTCAGTGTTTTCTCTTGAGCACTGGGCACCCACAGACACTTGTCCTGCAACTAAAGAGACTAAATACTAATTAATCCAAACCATCCTTCAGGTCAAGCAGGTCTCTGCCCCCCATATCAAGCAGTAGAAATTTCAGTTTTTTCTCTTGAGCACTGGGCACCCACAGACACTTGTCCTGCAACTAAAGAGACTAAATACTAATGTAGGTGCTTAACTTCCAAGTGTCTAGACAGTAAAATACCTTACCTGCATTAACTTAAACAAATGTTAGTGAGTGTATTAGTACATTTCTGCTGTATAGTTCCTTAGTCAAACCTCTGTACTGATGAGTACATCACCAGGACTAAACAGTTATATATTGCTCTCCAGTTAGTGCCCCCCCCAACTAAAGTCAAGTTTCTTTTGAGAAATACTCAAATCTATAAAAGAGCATTTCATTTCCTCTCCTGTTTCATCTGTAACTAACCCCAGCTTTAATTCTATATCCTTTTAAGAATGTCAGAAAATTATACTCTGTGCCCATAACATAGTCTATAACTTAGTGCAAACATAAGTTGAACATATTACAATTTAAGCTAACATTACATACTTACCAAAGCCTAAAGAAACACTTAGAGTCAGTGTTAGCCCGCTTAAAATTTCAGTTGAACATATTACAATTTAAGCTAACATTACATACTTACCAAAGCCTAAAGAGACACTTAGAGTTGGTGTTAGCCTGCTTCGCTCGCCCTTGCTGCGCTCGGGCTTGCTCCACTCCCCTCCCTGCCCCCTATTCCCACCCGCCCCCACTACTTCTACTTTTATTCTAACCCCTAATCACCTGACCAGTAGTCCAACCCCTAATTCCCTAACAACTAGCCCAACCCACTCATTCTACCTCCCCCCACCCCCCAATCCAATTACATCCCACACTGATCCCACTCCCAAAACACATTCCCAGACAACACAACTCTACCCTCACACACAACCAACCAGGAATCCTAGTTGTACTTCTCACTCAAAGTAGTATCATGTTACCCACACTCACATCCCTATCACTAGCTCTACTATCACTAACCTTCCTAACTTCCTTACAAACAGATCTACCGCTGCACAACTGCTATCACACTACCCACACTAGCCCACCCTCTCAAACCCACTCAGACTTCTACATCTGCCTTACAATCATAAATCTTACAACTACATATTACTCACTAACAAAAATTACGCCATCTCATCACACTAAGAAAAACTCTCATAGACCAAGCTCGCAAACAATTAATATTAAAAAACACATACTGACACTCCTACAAATTCTGCTAACCTCTGGTGACATTCACCCAAATCCAGGTCCCTTCTCAGCTAGACAAACATCTGACCTGCTAATCCTAAATCTCAACATAAGAAGTATTACCAACAAGCTAACAGACCTACATGCATTCATAGCCCACTACAACCCTGATATACTCACCATTACAGAAACCTGGCTTAAACCCAGTATCCAAGATGAAGTCTTTCTTCCCCCAGGGTATAATACACTTAGATCTGATAGAACAAACAGGAAAGGAGGAGGAGTAGCCATTCTCTTTAAAAACACCCTTAACCTCCAGCTCCTGCACACCACACCACACACTTTTCAAACTGCTGAAGTCCTGTTTTCTGTCCCATCCATAAGAAACACCAAGAAGATCAATATAATATGCTGCTATATACCTCCAGGCAACAACTCGCTCATAATAGAAGACATTCTACACTGGACAAAGGACAATCTACCTCAGGAAACAATCCTACTAGGAGACCTTAACACTGACTGGGCAACCTGTAACTCCAACAGCCCCTCTACACATATCAATCTATATGGGTTCTCTCAACTAATTAAAGAACCAACTAGAATAGATGAGAAAACAAAGAGAGAATCCATACTGGACTGGACACTAACCAACTATCCCAAACAAAATTATACAGTAGGCTGCCTCCAAGATGACTTAAGTGATCATCTCCCCACCTTCCTACTCCAGAAACACTCCAATCACCCCAAACCAGTAGTCTACAAATTTTACCAGATGACCGTAACCTTACCCCACGATACCTAAATACTGTCCTAAGCCACTGCAACTGGGAACCACTATGGACACTCGGGTTAGACCAGGCAGTAGACTACTTCAATACAACCTTCTCTAACATCCTTAATAGTCTAGCTCCCAGCAGAAAGATCAGAGTTAAAGCCAACTACGCACCCTGGCTAAATAGAGACACCAGAGCCTTACTAAAAGCTAGAGATAAAGCCTGGAAAATCTGGAAAACTGACAAAACCCCTAGCTCCAGACAATACTATTAACAGCTTAGAAACAAGGCCAAGGATGAATCCAAAATAAACAAACAAAACTATTTTCTTAGCGCCCAAAGGAAATATTCAAATAGTCCAAAAAATTCTGGTATGCCATTAACTCCCTACTAAAGCCAGGCAAAACCACAACCCCAGCACCCATCTCTACTAACAATACCATAGACATAGCTTCTCAATTTAATAACCATTTTACTAAATCCATCTTAGCCCTGTCCAGTCAAATAACCAAAAACAGTCTACCTCAGTCACAACCTAACCTATTCCACACCACCCCCTCTTTCAGCCTATCACTAGTGCCCACCTCAACTATCAAAAAACTCCTCCTAAAACTAAAGCCAAACCACACTAGCAGCTGATAACATACCTGCTGCATATCTAAAAATGGCTAGTGACTCCTTATCATATCCTGTCTCCATCCTTATCAACCGCTCCATACTAGAATCCTATATACCCAAACTCTGGAAAGTATCTCGCATCATTCCTCTCCATAAAGGAGGTAATTCTTATGAATTCTCCAACTACCGACCTATTGCCATCCTTTGCCCCTTATCCAAAATTCTTGAGAAATGCATCCACTTGCAAGTGATGACATTTCTTAACACACACAATATACTATCTACCACACAACACGGTTTCCGTCCACATCACAGCACTACCACAGCCCTTTTATCTTTCACTAATTATATAAACCTTCACAGGAATGATAACAAATATGTATCAGCCATTTTCCTAGACCTCTCAAAAGCATTTGATATGGTCTCCCATTTCATTCTACTAGACTCACTAACATCATTATCCTTCACCTCCTCTACTATAGCCTGGTTCAGAAGCTACTTGTCTGACAGGCAACAATCAGTCCAGTGGAAAGGAACTCTGTCTACACAACTTCCAACCACCATAGGTGTCCCACAGGGCTCTATACTGGGCCCGCTGTTGTTCTCTATTTTCACAAATAACCTCAAATGCTCTACACAACATGCCACACTCATACAATATGCAGATGATTCAACTCTGATCTGCTCCACCTCATCTCCCACCACCCTACATACCCTCACTCAAGATACCTTTATCTCAGTAGAAAAATGGATATCTGGGATCCAACTAATTCTAAATCCCAAAAAGACAAAACTGCTACTATTTACCCCTAATAGATAAAAAAAACCCTCTCCTTTAACATCTAACGATGGCACCACCATCTCCCCTTCTAACCACACCAAACTTCTGGGCATTGAAATAGACAATAATCTCCACTTTGATGTTCACATCTCACATACCATAAAACTAGTACACAAAAAACTAGGCTCCCTATACAGGCATAAGTCCTTTCTCTCACAAAAAGCAAGAGTCACTCTTGCACAAAGCCACCTCCTCTCAACTCTATTATACGCAGCACTAATCTTTACCCAAATCAGACAATGTGACCTAGACAAACTAGAATCATGCTACAATAAAATAGCCAAGTTTGCTATTAACTCAACCTATAGAACCCATCACTGTGCTGCACTAAAAGAACCAAAATGGCTTGAGCTACCACAGCTACTTTGTGTATTATGCTGGATGTACTGTATTTGTATAACTTGATGTTGGAGCTTTTCTCCCCGGGCCTCTGCTGAAAATGGACCTGGTCCAGTCGGAATTTCCCAGTTAACAAATGTAAAATAAATAAATAAATAAAATAAATAGTCACTGATTCAAGTATCCATTACTTGTTGCTACACTTCTGACTGCAGTTTTGTATTCTAAAATTGCTGACGCTGTATGTATGTAATTATAACTGTGGTGCTTTGACTCATTGCTCCTCCTTGTGTTCTGGTATATAGACCGTTTTCTAAAACTTCATTAGTACTCTCTATTTCACCTGCCAATATACATCATTAAGGCACAGTTTACCTCATCTTTTCTTACTGGTCTGATAGCACTAGGCATTTTGAGGCAATGTCTCATGCTCATTGAAAACTATTTGCTTTTTCCACTTGAATATCCTGCATGTGAGACGTGCAAATGACTCCTAGCCTTGGAGGCAAGCCTCTCTTCAAAAATTGTTGACTGTACCCAGCAAGTTGTCAGTTCTGACATCCACCTCACACAAGCATGCCCACTATACCCTGAATTAACAAATACATCTGCTTATGTTGATGTACTTCCTGCAGAACATTTTAGAGCAAGAATTCTGGACAAACCCAAAAAATATTGTGGGGGCAATGGCCCAATACCAACTGATTTTAAATATTGCTCCTATAAGCTTAGAAAGTTATTAGAATAACAGCTAACATTAGGATATGAAGCCTGAAATTTAGAACTCTGTCATTATTTAGTGACTTCAGTCCTCGGTGATTTGCAAAAAAATCACATATTTTATGAGGCACACACTAAAAATATGAGGCAAAACTCTGTACATTTTGCAAAATTACAGTTGAAGGGTATGTTTGAAATTTAAGACACCCAATTCACTGTCAGGCAAATAACATAGACAGTACAGAAAACATAACTACAAAAAAGGGGTCACTTAGTGGGCAAGCCAAAGCCCTTAATGCAGCAACGGTAAGCCAGAACATCTTACTCATATGTGAGTTCATTGTCAGACACACACATGCACCACTCACCAGATTAAGCAAAGTCAGGGTGACAACTGCCTCTCAGGTGACAAGATCCACAACGTCACCACGACTTTCAAGTCCCTTCAGCTTAGGTATACATATGACCTGGTCAATGTGCATGTAGGAATGAATGACTAGAGATATACCTGCTTGAATCATACAAAGAGGAACATGAAGGAGCTGTCAGAATATGCATCTGAAACTTATGCAATTAGTATTGAGCAGTATCCTACCATTGCTAAGAATCATGCCACAATACTTTAACTATTGGCTTAGCAGTTGGTGTCATTCAGTTTTCTTTTCTTTATTCTGGTTATGTTTTTTTATATTTTCTTGTGTTTTTGGCACTTTCTGTTATGGCCTGATTTTTGTCCAATTCTGATTTGATTTCCATTCCCACTCCTTGCTGAAAAGCTTCTGCTAATCTGAGAAAAGATGCCATCTTAGACTTGTTTTTTTTTTTTTTCATGGTTTCACTGTCTTTGGATATGGTGATGTCAACAAATATGTATGCAGTACCATGATTGCAGAACTATACCTATAGTCAGTTCTGAGGAGGTCCAGGCTTCCTTCAGATGAAGGAATATATAATCTTGGCAAACACTGGTCTTTATATATCATTCCATAAGCAAGACAATTTTACAATATGTTTGCTTTACGAATAGTATTTTTGAGTCTGCAGTGTCTTTGTATGTTAAATTTGCTATAGGATATGCACAACCACGTATCAACTGTCAAGATTTTTACCTTATATTTTTGGTCTACTCCTCATAAAATTTGTGGTTTTCTGGAATATGATTAGGGATTGAAGTCAATAATCAATAATCAATACCATATATCTGAGTTTCAAATCCTTCAGAAAAATGCATACTAATGCAGAACCTGTTATTCTAGCAACTTTCTAAGTTTATAATAACAATATTTAAAAGTAGTCTCTGGTTTTGGGCCTTTGTCCCACCACTGTTATTTTTCCTTTGTCTGGATTTCTTGCACTTAGAAGTTGAGATGTGCTATGCTATACATACCCTATTGTATGTAGGTTCTTGCCCAATCAGATTTTTCTGGTAACTGCATATAAATAAATAAATCTAAGCTATAGAAATTAATCCTATATGAAAAATAGCTGTTTAATATATTTTATGGACAGTTGTCTAATATGCTATCATAGGTTGCTTTGACTTCTAATAGTATTTATCTCATTTTAAACATCTATTTTTTTTTTTTAAATAATTAAATGAAGACATATCAAACAAGACGTTTGAGTGTGGTGAAATTCAGAAAAAATGTTTTGTGTCATTAATATTTACATTAGTAATTACAAAAAGCAAGAAAAGGAATGTCCTCAGCTCATGCAACCTTGGAATGTTTTGTCTACTTCTATCTATGACAAGCTATGAGTGCACTCTCCTTTCCTGCTGTCTTTTGATTTATGATGCCTGCCTTCCTTACCCTGTCCTATGCCTTTAATTCCTTATGTCTTTCTATTGGCTCTCATTCTGTCATTCTGTATGCCATTTTCAGACTTTTTTCAAATCATCTTTTCTTTAAGAATTTTGCCTTCTGCTTTTGTGTTCATCAAGCTGACAGAAGTCTAAATCTATCTCACTTCTATTTTGCAGGTGATATAGAAAAAAAAAAAAAAATATATATATATATATATATATATATATATATATATATATATATATATTATATATATGTGTGTGTACATAAACTCATTTGCAAATGATGATTTCAGCAGTTAACAAGCCTTACATTCTTGCAGAAATCAGTGTCACTAGACTTATGAAGTGACCTCAGAATAAACCCAGGTTGATAGCACTGGATGTGTTATGTGAGATTATTACTTATTGGCGCAACTTACTACTGTTTTCATAAACACCTTGGTGCAAGCTCACTGTTTCATTTGTGTCACAAAGTATTTAGTGTACTGCACAGTTGCGGATTTATTTACACAAGTCAGCACTTACAGCATACCTTCCCACCTCCTGTGGGTCAGAGATGCACAATCTGTGCTACAACACAGTCTCTGATCAGGTATGTGTCTGTTCTTTTGTTTGCACTTCTAGGATACTCTTACACCTTGAATACTTGTTTAATGCTAATTTTAGTTTTGTTCTACTCTTTCAGAGTGTTTTCCATGTCTAGCAGTTCAGGCTGTGAGCTGTAACTGGGTTTCATCCACTAGTCCTGGGTATGATTCTGTCAGTCTCCTTTTGCCTAATTTGTAAAACTGAGAAGCAATTTGTCAAATAATTATGTCCAGGCTTCCAGTGTAAATAGACCACTGCCATTTGGAGAGCATAGTTAACAAAATAAATAAACAGAACTAACTTCATATTCATAGTTGAAGCAACATGTCAAGTTTACTATTTTCAATCATATGATTTGTTTTATAGTCTGCAAATAGTAGTAATATTTCTCTGATCCAAGTACGTGACCTTGACAACAGTACGATAAAATAATGTTTCTGTTTGTATAGAAATATACCAACCAAGGTTCCTGATGCTAGCGAAGTACTGAAAAAAATGTCACCTTTATAAAGCATTTGTGCCTTAGTTTCTTATGATTTTACTTTTAAGATAAGCTCCGGTGGTCAGCAACATCTGTATTGTAGAGTTCAATGAGTGAAACATAAGGTTACAATCTGTCACATTCACACCAGTATTCAAGGACATTTGCACAGTCATACACATTACGCTTATGAGACTCTTTGGAAAGACAGCTGAAAATTGTTAGAGATTCTTGATTTTAGTTTGTTTTAATACCATACCAGATAATACTACTAAAGGTCATATCTTCTGATTCAATATTTGCATTTCTTCATAGTGCTGGAAGTAGTATCTAAAAAAGTTTAGTTCAACAGTTGTAGTGATTTGTGTTATAATCCAAAGTGAATCATTAATTTAAGCAATGTTAACTTTGCCTTTGTATTTAACAAATATGTATCCCTCTTGCTCATAGTCCTTGTTTTTATTTGTGTTATGTTCAGCTACTTTGCAATGTGTTTACACTGACTATCTTTAGTTCATCCAATCTATCTCATCTGTTGTTATGTCACCAGCCTTTGTACTTTAAATCTTCCATTCTTCTGGGCTAGAAAGTCAAATTTTAGGAAATAATTTCTAGGATACCAGCATGTATTCTACATCAATAATTCAGCTGTAGATTATTGTACCTTCGTATTTTGTGACCTTTTTGAGCAACTGTCCTATAATCATAGAAAAATATTGATAGAGAAAAAGCTGTGTGTAGTCAGCTCAGCCCACACTAGTTGCACTGCCTCACAACTCCAGTGCTTCAGCTACTGCTCTCCTAATCTTAATATTTTAGGATTCCCACCAAGGCCTGCCGCTTGTATATGTGAACCTTTAAATCTCAATTACTCTTATCTATTTTAATGAAACACTAAATAAAATAGTGCTTTGTTTGCTATTTTATTACCTCACATATTCCTATTTTTCCACCTTTTTAAATGGAAGCACCCTCCGCCAGTACCTTTTATTTGCCTTTATGGAACTAAGTATCAAACTTAGCCTACAGCCAATGTGTACTTACCCAGCTGCCTTATTTCATCCTGGTACAGGGAACTCTGTAAACCTTTTGACAGTTTTGTTGTTCTTGACTTTGCTAGGGGAGATATTTCTTTTTGTATTTAGAGAGACCTTAACAGTGTCTTGTGGAGAGGCATCAGCACCCCATTTTTCCCGATTCTCTTCTGCATTCCAGTCCCTAACTAACTTTCTCATTGACACTGTACTATGGGTGCCATCAAGTACCTAAGATCATAATATTTCGATTTTATTTCATTAGTGGCTTATGCTGTATCTTCTCAACCCTTCCACGTGTGCACACTACTCTTTAAAGGTTCACTGCCGGATTTGTACCTGAGGTGAATGTTTATGCACTTGTTTGCATTCATAAGCAACATCCCCATTTCAGATCATTTTCAAGTCTTATACAGGCTCTTCTGGGTTTCTCAGCTGTGTCTTGTGCATCAGCCAGCTCAGTGGCATAGGAGAATAAAGCCCTGACTATATTTCAGGAAACCTGAGTTGGAATAGTGGCTTGTACACCTGTAGGAGCTGGTAGGAGAGGGTAGGAGTTGAGTGGCCGTTGCCAACCTTCCCATCCTGGAGGGAAGGAGGTGGCTCTGGCTCTCCACATGGGTGACACCTATTTAGATCACTACCCCATGGAACTGCCACCCACTCTTCCCTTTGCAAGTTGCATAGTAAACAGATGGGAGTTCAATGTGCTGAGGTATGCTTCCCCTCAGAGGGCAGCTATACCAGAACTCATAAGAGCTGCTGCATGGTAGGGGAGGGTAGTCCACCTCTTGGGACCAGTAATCTGGCTCACACCCTACCATCATTCTCTCACCACAAGGGAATGAGCTCATGGAAGATTCCTGGGTAGGAGTAAATTGGCAATAGGTCTCTACTTGACCAAGGAATGAATCAGCTGGTTGGGAGCAGGTAGAGGTGTCAAAAGATTGGGCCCTACTGGGGGAAGCGGCTATAAAAATCTCTGCCTTGTGCATCTTAACTGCATATTTTTCTATTTGCAGACAAGCACAAGTTTCATTTTATTTTATTTATTTTTTTTATTTCTGTGATTTACAAAAACAGCTCATTGACTCTCCTTCACTCATACAGTTAAATTTATTCCTGCATTGGGGGGGGGGGTGAGAGCCCACCAACCCATTTATTCCCCGGTGGAGGCAAGAATCCAGTGTTAAGGAGCAGGTCCTTGTCCAAATTCTGTGACTATCCTAGCTTCACTCCTGTAGCAGCAGCCTTGCTACTTCTGCTATAGCTACCCAAGGAGGTGCATATGTACTTCTGTCCCTGTTCAACCTCTGGACCAAGCAGCATACTGCTTGCAACATGGGCACATTGTGCTCTTCATGCTGTGGCTGTACACCTACATTCCTACAGGTGTCATAACACAGCGAGACAAGCTGCTTCCCTCCTCCAGGAATGGCAGGTCAGTGCCTGTCGTTTAGTGTCATCCTTCCCCGCTTGGTCACTCCAGTGCCTATGACACTAGTTAAACAGTCGTAGGTGCAGTCATGGCTTATCCACCTGCACCATGGGGCTGGGTTACAGTTTTGGTCTAGTTTATTACTACACATGGAAACATACTGAACACTTCTGATTCTAGCAATGAATACTGTAAGACTTTCCTTGCAGCCTTCCATTTCTTTGAATACAGACCACTAACCATCACTCTTTCTCTCCTGTGTACAAACCAGTTTTCCATACAAAACCCACTTAGGGCTTAATCCCACCATATTATCCTAATTTGTGGGATTCTGCTTAATGCCAAAAATGAGTCCTAGGTAGTCTGTGTTAATCAATATCAGCCTAGTAAAGCAAAGTAATAAACACAGATGATCTGTGATTAATTAGCAACGTGGGCACTGAGGGAGTCAGAAAAGGAGGGTGAGAGTGAGTGGTCATATGCTGTGTTGCCCATCTTGGATTGGGGGAGATGACAACTTGGTCTGCCGCAGTACTGCTGACAAGCAGAGGCTTCACATTAAGGCAGTGACAGCATAAAGAACTAATGATTAGTAACACGCTTGCTCACCAAGCACAGGGAGTATTGCTGTTCCTTGTGTGTTTTGTAAAAAATGACTCACAAAATCACATGGCTGGAAGATCACGTAAAGCATGCTGTTGAGTTTTCAGAATGTTGAAACTGGCTTTGTTACACATGTTGAGGTTTGCTTTTCGGTTACACAACTGAGAGAAAATTATTCTGGGTAGAGGTTCTTAAATAAAGTATTTAACAAACCATATTCCATAATTTTATTTACCATTATTATTATTATTATTGTTATTCTTATTATTATTATTTTAGTTGGCAACTAGGCAGCCCACTTGGGCATCTAGAGTAAAAAAAGAATACTACAGGAGTGGAAAGAAAATGTATTGCCAAATACTAAAAAACTGAGAAGCAAGTGAGTTAAGTTTTGATTCTGCTAACAGAAAGCTGTTGAAGGTAAAAATGATGATTATTACTAGAGCATGAGTGATTCAGTCTCAGAAATGGAAGGAAATGCTTATGGGGTAGGAGATGTTCAGAAAAAAAAACACATGGAAAACTGTAATGCAATACATACAAGAAGTATGCATAAGATGAAGGACAAAAGGAAGAGAACATAACAGCTGTGACTGTTAAAGTTAGCCATTTATAGATCAGCAGCTCAGCACAAGGACCTACACAATGAGTCAGTGTAAGAAATCTGAAAGGTGTTTAGGAAAGGTGACAATGCTGCTAAAGGGTTCATCTTCCTTGGGCATGGCTGGAGCACTCTAATTACTACAGAAGTAAAGAAAGCAAGCACTTTCAGGTACATTCCATGGCAGAATCTTCATGCAGTTTTTCTACCAGCCTACATATAAGGGAACTAATTTGTACATTGGTAACACAGAAAGGCAGGTCCCACTAACAGTCATTGATGAATTCTTTTGTCTGGTCAATTCAGTGTGGGAAGGAATACATGACTATTTCTAACACATCAGAATAAAAACATTACATAGGGACATAAATGCTGTTATACCAACATCTCACGTGTATATAAAGTGCCCCAAAGAGTTATAGCCTTTGAGTTGATATATTATAGCAATACTTGGTGATGTGGGTGAGATATATTGGAGATTTATCCATGGTTGGTGTGGTTTAATCACAAGGGTGAAGCCCGAGTGATTAAACAAAGATAACTGTGGGAAATCTTCAATATACCACACTTAATTTTCTTAAATAATGTCATTGTATGATGGCTCCGTGGTGTTCTTCCACTTTCCTCAGATATTCCGGGGCTTTTTTTTATGCATTGTGCATGCATATAGGACTTTCGTTCCCACGCTCATACAGTGCATCAGTGCTGTGTGGCAGGTGCTGTGTATAGGAAGCAATGGAGAAAGGAACATCTCTGTTGCTTTTTTTTTTAATTAAAAAAGATACCAGGACACTTGAAAGGTATGGGAGAGATAGGACATAGAAAAATAAAAGGATAATCAGGTACGTATCTCTAGTTTTTCATAATGTACCTGATTATTCTTTTATTTTTGTCTGTCCCGTCTCTCTTGTTGGTTTCAAGTGTCCGGTTTTGCAAGTTTATTATTATTATTTTTTTTTTTGTTTGTTTAAGTGAAGGCAAAGTGAATTTTTTATGGCATATATTAATGGAAAAAAGTCTGAACAACCAGACTTTTTTTCCATTGGTATATGCTTGGATTTACAACGGGCATGCTGGTTGGGCTGACCAATCAGCATGCTACTTTTTGAATGTTAATGGCCAATCATTGTATAATTAGCCATATCTGTGTTTGGAACATTCTTTCTGCCTCTTCCTTAACAATACAGTTTTTTCCTTATGCAGTGTTTTAATGTTTGTGTTTTTAAGTGATTAAGTGTTCTCGGTGATGGTAGGCCCTGACTTGTCAGTTTTTGGTCCTTATAAACATACTAGTCAATTTCTGACCCTTAGAAGTCTAGCAAACTGAATTCAATTCTCTCTGATGCATCTAGGTAATTTCTCTTAAAATTTAATCAGAGTTGTTGATTTCACCATTACTTTATTAACTCAAAACCTTCCCGAAAAATAACATAAACTGGTGTACTTAAACTGATTTAACTACTTCTGGATTCTTGACTGCTGAACTTAAAAATAAATCACTACTTGGTAGCCCATTTCTAAAGCTCTTTATATCATATGACCATATAGGACAGTGTAAGGCATCTAAAGAAAGGCTGCATCACTTATTTTGGTATCTCATTGTTTCAAAGTTAGTTATAATATGGATGAACTACTAATCACAGTAAATTATCTGTAAATTTGTACAAATGGCACGGTTATATTGAGTTTATGTAGAATGTTCGATGCATGTTTTGCTTTTTCCAGTTTAAATTTTAATAGAAAATAATATAATGTATGGCATTATTTTAGCAATTTTATTATTATTTTTAGAATACTGTTAATTGTATGAATTTAATGAAACTGTACAGTCAACTGTGCAGTCATTTTTCCCAGTGCTGAATGATAAACATAACTGTAACAGAAATACCAATAGGTTAGTTCATATACTCATAAACGCATGCATATTACAGTAATTTGTTGGGCAAAACTACAGATTATGGATTATTGTTCATTTTAGCAACAATTGATTCTTTGAAGACTTGTCAAGACCAACTCACCAAATGATGTTTAATAAAACTGTTTATCAGTTTTTTCATGTTGAGGTAAAAGTCCCATCCCCCAACACCCATGCCGAGGGCATGTCATCTCATTGAAGGTAGTTTCAGTGAATGCAAAGAAATCAAAGGCAGTTCTCTTAAACCACTTTTATCAACAGCGGAGATTGCCTTTTTTCCACTGTTACCTGTAAGTACAGGTAACCTGTAAATCATTCATCTCCCAAACCTCTGTTTACACTTATCAAGGGTATCAGAACTTGTCAGAGATTTGGGATACATGGCTAGGCTTAAAAAGGCCCTTGGGGTTGTTAGCCAAGTAAACACCTATGAACCTATGTTGTGTGACGTCAGAGATGGTATACAGTATATATAATTCCAGGGGTGTGGGGGGTGTCCTGTCACATGGAGGGTGCTGTGGGGCTTGCTCCCTGCAAAAAAAAAATATATTTTAATGTTCGACGAAGGTGGTTTTGGTGAATTGTTTTAGAGTTTTTGTAGTCAGTGAAACTGTCTTCAGTGAATCTACATGAATCCCAGAGGTCTGTACTTTCTGCCTACTCTAATGTATCTAACCTCAAGGTCACAAAACTTCATAGAAAGTTATAATAATTCAAGATTTAAAAATGTTTACTGAGACACTGGTCATTCAATTTCAACCAAATGGCTGGAGTAATTTGTCATTGCTAAGATAACTATTCCTGACATGTCTGCAAGACCTGACTTACTTGCCAGCAGAGAAATTATGTAAACAAAGGATAACAATCAAAGCAAGACAAAAAAAATATTTTCTGACAATCAGTGCAACTTTATCTACCAAGATGGGGTTGTAGGTGGGGGTCTTACATAGAGGTAAGTGCCCTGTTCAAATGGAATAGTAAGAGAAACAAAGGATTAGTTGTCAGAAAGAAAAGTAAAAACAAACAGAGCAACAGAATGTGAGATGGTTGGAATTAAAATGCAGCAGTATAAGGGAAAACTATATTTAGCAGAAATTTTCAGGCATTCATAGTATACATAGCATTATCCAACAGTGAAGAAACCCCCCTTCTCCACCTTCAGAGCAGAGCTGAATTTAAAAAATTCCTCCACACCAAATCAAATTGTACTTGCCACACAACAAGCAACATCAGTAAGGGCTTCTTGACCTCTAGCATTACTCGCTTCAACTACTAACATCTTCTAACACCCTCACAATCCCTTGCCCTGACATGAATTACCACATAGTATTTTCGCCAGGATGTAAACCTGAAATATTATCATGTAAAATTGTAAAAATTTGCATTTCTCTCACAATTGCTACATCTATTAATTGCTACTGTGTAGTTGTTGCTATATATTGTTATCATCTGTTCTGTTTTTGACATGTACAGCTTACTGTCCGTCTATTCTCTCTTTTTTTCTTCTTTGTGAATTATTTCACATGCACAGTATCTGCAAATCATCAATTATATTCAGTATACCACACCGGAAATCAAATGTAAAATAAAAAATAAAATACTATATCATTTTTTAATGTTATCCAAGGCATTTGTTCCTTTGATAAAATCAGTTTACATGTTCAGGTGTTTTTGTAAGTGTCCTTCTAGTGTTCAAGTTAAGATCCTTATAAGCATTGTTAGCAGTTTTCCACTTGAAAAGGGTGGGACTCTAAATAACTCACTTAGCCACTCACTGTTCTCAGTTCACCTCGAAATGTAGCTTTTGGTTTAGTGGACTTGTTAAGTTAATGAGAAAAATTAGCAATGATGTCTTGTTGTATAAAATTGGTGTGGTTTTGTTTTTCCAGTACTTCCTAAAGTATAGCTTTTAATATTGAACACACAATTCTAAATATATGATGACATTAGTAAAATACACACTTTATCCCAAAGATGTTTGTTGAATAGGTGTGTAGGTTTTCATTAGTGGCCACATTCCTGCCACTTGGGAAAGACATGCCAGAAGGTAAAGAGTGATCCTCTAAATTGCTTGTGTGTGTGTGTGTGTGTGTGTGTGTGTGTGTGTGTGTGTGTGCGTGCGTGCGTGCATGCGTGTGTGTGTGTGTGTGTGTGTGTGTGTGTGTGTGTGTGTGTGTATGTATGCATGTGCATGTGATTTTTTTTGGAGGGGTGCATCATGTCTGTCCTCCACCCATTGTTATTTTAGGATATGCTCTTGCTTCCCTGCACCCTAAATAGGTTAAAACAGGAAAAAGAATGAAGGGGTAGCTCAGTAAAGGAATCCATAAAAAGTCATAAGTTTTTCAGCCTTAACCATGGATGTGGAATGTTGTGACTGGAAAACTGAGGAAGAGATGAGTAATGCATTTATATGGGAATATGGTTAAATGGAAGGTGAGAGACCCCCAGGAAAAAGGGTTTGTAAAAACTGCTAGGTGCATACTCATAGTGTGTCATTTGAATTTTAATATCGCATTAACTAAACAAATATGTTTTATATTTCCAGTTGTTTTATAGTTCAAGCAATATTTCATGTAATGTGATGTCAGGAATTATTTCTGCATTAAAGGGTGACAGTATCCTATTTAAGGATATATGGGCAAGAAGTTATGTAAGTTAATTCAGAGACTGAAGTATAAGCCCTGTGGGACAGACTTCTGGAATGTAGTCAGTGAGACTATTAAAGGAAGGATAGGAGTAATTGTTAATGTTATGGAATAGAAGGAAGTGAAAAAGCATAACCACTTAAGAGAAGAGTACTGTATTGGAAACAATGAAGCAAAGCAGCAGACTTAGAATTATTACTGCTTACATACAAGAATCCAAGGGAAAATGAATGGTATGCCTTTTCTTATATCTGATGTTTATTTTTCAGGTAGGGAATCTGACTTTAAGTTTTAAAACAGTACAAAGTTTAAAGATAGCAGCACCCAACCATAAGTTTAAACAACTGGAGGAGGGTATGGTGCTTTAGTGCTAACAAGTGGACCTTCAGAGGTTCACTATTAATTTATGTAGCTCAGAGTCAAAAACTGAGTGACAATTTCATTTTCCAGACTTCATATAGTTACACAGTAGCCTCCGTGGGATGTTCTTTGTTTGTTTTTCTTTTTTTTTTTTATAAACACCTTTAAAAAATGCTCACTTAACACATAGGCAAATATACATTAACAGAAAAGAAAACAAACCATTTTAATATTTTTCTATTTAAAAATATCACATTTATTTTCTTTGCTACTACCGTCAGTCCAACATTAAAAAGAAATGTTGACTTCCTTTAAATCTCACTCCTCCTCCTCTTGAAGATTATTATACATGTATTGTTCTCACAGTTTCCATTAACTTCTGTTTAATTTTCTCGTTCCCATTTCTAAAGATCCCTCTCCAGTTCTTTTATCGCCTTTATAATATTCGATACCTCAAGTACAGTTGGTGTAGACTTTGATTTCCATTATCTGGTAACTGCTTTTTTGGCAGTCAGTCGAATTAAACGTAATAAGGAATGGCTTACTATAGCTAGGAAATTCAGATCCTGTATCCTAGCTCAGAAGAGTCATTGCCTTACTTATAGCCATTTGCTTACTCAATATTTCTGATAGAGTAATCTGTAGGGAATTTTTAAAATCCGCCAACTCATTACACTCCCAAAACTTATGTTCCCAGTTACATTGTTGTTCTCCCTCACAGCTCTAATATTTGCTATCTACTTGAGGAAAACTTCTTTGAAGTCTGCTTGGGGATTAAAAATACCTATGCAAACACTTCCAAGTGAAGATCCTACACCTTCTGGACTTTGTTGCATATTGGGAGCCACACATACCTCTTCCCATTGTTTTCTTGTAAATTGTTTTTTCAGTCTCTTGTCCCAATCTTTGCTAACCTCCTCTGAATGATTCTTATAGTTATCCTTGCAATATTTTATACTCCCAACTAATTATTACTTATTTTAACAGCTGCTTCTGTTCTAGTTTTAGCTAAAAACTCTACCAGAGCAAGTCTTTCACTTAAGGCAGTCTCTAGCCTGTAATCCAAATGTTTTCTTGGCTTCATCCCATTCTATTACCTTTCCTGCTAGAGTTACTTGCTCCCAATATCTTGGTTCCTTTGTCAGGTTACTCCAGTAGATTTTATTTTTATTTTATTTTATTTATTTATTTTACATTTGTTGACCGGGCAGTCAAACTGGATATATTTCCATTTTCAGTAGAGGCCCGGGGAGAAAAGCTCCAACAAAGCACAAAATGAAATATATAACTGTATAACAAATAAAGTAATAGGTGTTTGGAATAAAGAGAAAGGTTATAAAAAGTACAATACTAAGCAGGTGAGTATAAAGTAATATAACAGTCATGTCGTCGTTTGATAAGAGAGATACACGAAAGTTCATTGCTAGTTAACATAAACACTTGTGGCTATATAAGTTTTACAATGGCCAGTTTTTAGCATACAGTGGGGGTATGTAGAGTATGATTATGTATCCATAGGCAGTATGAAGATAAAAATAGGAAAGGTAGTAGATTAATCCAGGTTAGTGCAGGGACATAACCAGAGTGATTTTAGGTGACTTTTGAGTTTTTGCTTAAAGAGTGACAGTGAAGGTAGTAGTGTTAGATCGGTAGGTAGAAGGTTCCAGTGTTTCCCAGCAGTATTGGAAAATAGGCTGTCGCCTGACAAGTTATTGGACTTACTTATGCTAGCATGTAGTTTACTCAAAGAGTGTAGGGAATTAAGATTATTATAAGGGGTAATGAGGTTAGCAAGTATTGGAGTATTATTTGGTTGGTAAAAGATTTTATGAGCAATGGTGAGTTGGGAAAAAGTTAGCACGTTGGGGAGTTCAAGCCAGTCTAGCTGCTTTCGATTCAGACAGTGGCGTGTTCGAAATGCATTACCAGTGGCAAATCTGGCAATATTGTTATAGGAGTTAGATAGTTTGAGAAGATTATTTTTCTTTAGTTTAGTATAAATAGGAGAAGCATAGAGAAGAGTTGAGATTAAGTGAGAGTGGGCAATGGTGGTTCTAGCTATGGGAGTTAAGAAGGGTTTGATTCGATATAAGGAGCCCATTTTTCTGTTCACTGTTTGAATGGTGTTATTTATATGGTTATCAAAGTTGAGGTTGTTGTCAATTGTGACTCCTAATAGTTTAGTAGTAGGATCAGGAAAGATGAGGGTACCATTGTTGGATTTAATAGAGAAGTTTATAGGAGAGGACCTATTGTTAGGTGCGAAGAGTAGAAGCTTGTTTTTTTTAACGTTCAAAAGGAGACAGCGTTTCAGGAACCAGTCTTCTACTGACTTGAATACTTTTTGAGTTAGAGAGTGTAGATCACAAGTGGAGTTGGCAGAACATATAAGTGTGGAATCATCGGCATATTGAATGCAGGTGGCTTCAGGGACTGCTACATGAAGGTTGTTGATGAATAGTGAAAAAAGAAGAGGTCCTAAAATGGAGCCCTGGGGGACTCCAAGGGTGACTGGCAGGTGGGATGATAATTTATTTTCCCAGAGAACTGCCTGTTGCCTATTGTTAAGGTAAGACTTGAACCATTGTATAGCTGGGGTATCTAGAGCAAGAAGTTCAAGAGTATTTACAAGCAATGGATGATTAACCATATCAAAAGCCTTTGAAAAGTTGATGAAGAGAGCAGAAGAGAGGATGTTGTTATTACGGTTCTTATAGATGGAGTCAGTGAAAGATAGTAGAGCAGAGGTAGTGCTATGAAATGGCCTAAAGCCATGCTGGCACTTAGCCAGTATGTCGTGTTTAGTTAGGCAGTCTAGTAGCTGGTGGTGAATGCATTTTTCCATGACTTTAGCTAAAGGTGATAGTAGAGCTATTGGTCTGTAATTAGAGTAGTCGTTGGATTTACCACCTTTATGTAGGGGGATAATGTGGGAGATTTTCCAGATGTCTGGAATGATTCTTTCATTAATGGTTCTGTTAAGTAGGATGGATATGGGAAAGGCAATAACTTTGGCTGCTATTTGTAAATATTCAGAAGGTAACTGGTCGGCTGAAGGAGTGCAAGGCTTAAGTTTTAGTAAGATTTTATAGATGAAAGTGGTTGAGATAGGTTGAAATGTAAATGTTGGTAAAGATCCAGCTAAAGAAGATGGGAGCCTCATGTTATTAGTGGAAAGCTGGCTAGCTAGGAATTTTATAGTTTCTGTAAAGTAGGTGTTGAAGTTGTTGGCTATTTGATTTGGGGTATTATGATCAGCATCATGAGGGGATGGTGTGCTAGAGTGACCAGGGTTGAGGAGCCTATTAATGTTAGTCCAAAATTTCTGATGATTCTTTTGGTGTGTTTGTTGTAGCTTACAATAGTAGTTATTTTTGTCAGAGAGTATAGCTTTTTTAGTTGTGTTTCTTAGCTGTCTAAAGGTTTGTTGTTCAGGGTAGGTTCTGTTAGTTCTCCAAATAGCCCAAGCTTTGTTTCTAAGTAGAATTTTTTGTCTAGTCTCTTTTGTTAGCCAGGGGGCTGGTTTGGATTTTATTCTAATAGATCCTTTAGGTGCATGCACATCATCGTTCAGGTGCATGCACATCATGGTTTAGGTGCATGCACATCATCATTTAGGTGCATGCACATCATCATTTAGGTGCATGCACATCATGGTGTAGGTGCATGCACATCATGGTTTAGGTGCATGCACATCATGGTTTAGGTGCATGCACATCATGGTTTAGGTGCATGCACATCATCATTTAGGTGCATGCACATCTAGGATTGCAAGAAATTTAGAGTTAAAATATTTGACAGCCTCATCTAGTGGGAGTATTTTTAGAGGTTTCCAGTCACATGCATTGAATTAATTTTGGAATAGTACAGGGTTAAAGTGTTTCTTTGTTCATGAAATCCTGTAGGTAGGGGTGTTAGAGATGTCATTCCTTTGTCTTATTATATAAGTTAGAGTATGATCACTTAGATCATCTGGTAAGGTTCCTACATTATAAGTATGTGGGTGTTTATTTATAAGTATCCAGTCTAAGGTGCTCTCTTTTTTGGTTGGTTTATTGATTCTGGTAGTTGAGTTGATAGTTTGAGTAAAGCCATGGAGATTAATATGTGCGGAAGGGTTATTAGTGTTGTAGGTTTTCCAGTCTGTGTTAAAGTCACCTAGTAGTATTGTTTCTTGTGGGTAAGTTGAGGATACCCAGCTAAGAATATCTTCTATTATAGTGTTGTTATTACCGGGGGGTAGGTAGATACAGATCACATAGAGGGATTTGTTAGGGTTGATTTGAAGTTTGGAGATAAGGACTTCAGCCTTACTGTCCAAAGGTGGGTTATCAGTTATAGAGGAGATCTGTAGGCCACTTTCATAGAGGAGTGCTACTCCCCCACCCTTACGTTTTAATCAGTCATGTCTCAATATGTTATAGCCAAGGGGGATAATTTCATTATCCTTAGTTCTAGGTTTTAACCATGTTTCTGTAAGGCAGAAAATGTCGAAGGAGTGAATATCAAGGAGAGCATGAAGGTGGGAAATTTTGTTATTGATACTGTGGATATTGAGATGTGCTCTAAGTAGAGAGTTGCAGAATTTGGTTAAGGATGGCAGGTTTAGGGAAGTTGTGTAGTGAATATTTACTATAGATGCATTGGTTGGGCCAGGATTAGGGTGTTTGTCCCCATTCCTTAAGGTAGGGCTTTGTGGTTTAGATATTGGGTTGTGTGAATAGTTAATTAGAAGTTTCCATTTTTTTATTAAAAGGTTGTTGTACTTAATGTGTGTGCATCAATGGTATTGAGGTGATATATAGCAGGGAGTGGAGATGATGTTAATGTGTGTATGGGAGTGAGATATATCAACAGTGGTTGTTTGTTTTGGAGGGAGATTGTGGAGGGAGAGATTGGACTTTTCAAAATAGGTTTGGAGATAGGCTGAGGTCAGGACAGGTAAAGATATGGTTAAGAGTATTAAGTTGGTTAGGATAACTTTTACAGTAGTTTGCATATTGTTATATATAACTATACAAATACAAAGGAGGTTGCGAGGGATAAGATAATAAGGACTGGTAGGAGTGGGAGAGACTTAGGTAGAGGAAGGAGTAGTGCTATTTGGGAAAATGATACTATAAGTAGAGATACTAGAGAGAGAGTTAGAGGAGGAGGGTGTGGCTAGGTGGAGTAAATTGTTTGGAGCGATTAATTGGTTGGATGAGTGAGGGGGTGTGGTTTAGGAAGTATAAGTTTAGGACCACTGGGGGTGGGTGGAATTTGGGGGTAGGGTAGGGGAGTGGAGTGAGCCTGCAGGGCGAACGGAGCAGGTTCAGACACAGACAGGTTTTGAGGGAGAACAATCAGTGAAGAGGGAGTTAAATCTAATGTATGGTACCTAGGAGTTGAGAGATTAAGATAGCAGAGTGAAAGGAGAGCTGTCTAAGGGCTGATTCAGAGATAAAGAAATAGGTTCAGGAGTAACAGAGGTAAGAAGGAGTCAGAATGGGTTTAAAGGCTGATATCCAGGAGCAAGGTAAGTGAAGGAAAAAATAGGTAGAATGGTATTGCAGGTAAGGTAAGTAGGATCTACCATAAATGGTTTTAGAGAGACTAGATAGAATGGTTATAGCAGGTAAGGTAAATAGGATTTACCTAAAGGGTTTTAGAGAGACTAGGGGTGGTAGTGGTGAGAAAAATAGATATGTAATTTGCAAGCAGGGGGGAGAGTTTTAGGTGAGTGGTTAAGAAGGATAAAGGGAACGTAAGTATAGAGACAAAGTAGGAGGATTAATTCTAACATGCAGGAGGTATTATAAGAGAGACTATGGCTGCTGATAGTCCTGCAGGGAATGCTTACTTAAACAAACTAAGACAGGATTATATTATAGTTTAAGACAAATAGGAGTATATGTACATACTTTCAAATGACTAATTCCTGCATCTCAAGGCAGTGAAATATGGGGAAGACAAGTCTCTTTCCAATCTTAGGAGTAGGTATTCAGGTATCAGTATTCAGGATTGACTCTGGGCCTCCAGTATTTAGCAGGAGACTGTAGCTGGGGGGTGCATACGGGCAGAAGGGTTGCTTGCTTAAAGGAGGGAGAAAGGAAAAGGTTAAGTAAACTGCTCTATGGATACCCAAGCAAATTTACAGCAACAGCAGTATCACTCTGAAAAAGTTAGAAGCATTATATACACAAAAGATTGCAGTGTGTCAGCCAGTCATAAACTATAGCACATATTAAATATAGGTGTTTAAATGATCAAGATCATTAAGTAGTTTTAGGATACACTGTAAACAAAATACTTCAAAGTAGCCAGTATGCATAAACTAAAAAGCATATTTAAACAACATACATTAATATCTTCAGAATGGCACTTAGGCAACATTGGTAGCTTAAAATGGCACTTAGGCAACAGAACTTTATCAGCAATAAGCAGCTGGCTACAGTATGGAGTAGCTAGGCAACCTCTGGGTTAAGACATTCAAGTTAACCAAAGTAAATACTTTGATGCAAGTCCAGCACTTCATCAACTAGGAGCCTAAACAGATATGCAGTTAAACAGCTGGTAGAAATAGAGCAATGCCAGACTTCAGCATATCCTGAGGGTAGAAGCACTGGGGCGAGAGTTTTGCAGGACTAGTAAAGAAATTAATATAACAGTTGAAAGGGTCTTATCTACGCAGATCCTACTGTGCAGACTAGAATTGGCTGTAGCACTATGCTGATAGGGGTAAAAAAAAGAGAAGCAAAACCTTGTTGTTTGTAAATTGTGGGGCAAGGAGGTTTTGGAGAGTAGGGTGGAAGTGTCTGTTCCAGTGAAAAACAACATGAATTCACCGTTTGGAAAATAGCGCACTAGCAAGCGCTGATTTTCCCATAAAGTACTTGAAGTCTATAATAGTTTGGATATTAGGGTAAAAGCATCTAATCCATTACCTAAAAATAGTTAAGTAGTTAAATGGGAGAGTAAAGTATGAAGAATAAGATATAATGAAATAATGCAAATAAACTCTTAAATTGTTAGAAGTAAGGGGAATAGTAGCATTAACAACACCTATTCAGCATTTAAAAGCACGTGAACGGGACCCTTTATCAATCAGGTATGTCCTAAAAGGAATACAGTATAGCAAGCAGAAATAGTATGTTTTACAATACCTAAGAGGGTATACAGTATAGCTAGCAAAATAGTAGCTTTTACAATACCCGTTCAGCACTTAAAAACACGCAAACGGGATTGTTAACATTCAGGTATGTCTTAAGAAGGGAGACAGTATAGTGAGCAGAATAAAGGTCATATAAAGACTGAAACAAAAATCAGCATCCAACAAGCTATAGCATAGCACTAACAAAATACTTCATAATCTTTCCAAATAAAACAGATATAACACTCGTTCAGCAAAAGTCAAAATAGAACTGATTCATTCAAAATAGAATCAGATACAGCACTCGTTCATCGCTAAAGCGCGCGAATGGGCCCTTTAACAATCAGGTATGACTAAGAAGAATACCAGTTTGGCAAGAATAGTAAAGGTGGTTAAAAATCACAAAACAGACTAAATTCCAGCCCCCTTTTGCCTATTGTCTGTACCCTTACTTGCAATCATCCCTATTAGCAAAATCTCCTTTCTCCATTTTGTATTGAATTAGTTCTTAGAATACTTTCTGTTACTTTATGAATATAATATTCTGTATGGTTGTTATTATTTTCCTTAAAGATCTGCATCCAAAAATCTCACTCTCTCTCACTCTATTTCTTGAACTTCCCCCTTGCTTCATCATCCCTTTCCACTTTGAATTATAATCTTCTGCTTTCATTATGTATATGAGTCTTAATTGTGTAGCTCTAAAATATCCCTTCAAATACCTGAACTACCTTGTTATACTGGAAGGATCAACTTATTCCACTTAGCTCTTGTCCTTTTTCCCTCCCAGATAAATTGCTTCAATTCTTTAATTATTGTCCAAAACTTTTCATCGGGTTGATAAAATTTCAGTGCAATGTTCTAATCAATCAATCATTGATAATAGGAGAACTGAGGTGATTTCAGATCAAAGAAAATATAATTCATTATAAAAGGTTGTCTAAGTGGACTTGGTTAAAAAATGAATACATGAAAGAGTGGCCAGAAGTGAACCTATGTAGCTATAATACCCTGGATGATATATTTCCTTCTTTTTATAAATGGCGGTTTTGGGTAAAGACAAGTATTGAGACTGCCAAAGTAGCTGGCTGCATTGGCATAGAGTGATAAAGCCCTCACCATGATACAAGTGACCCAAATTTGAATAGTAACTTGGGCACCTGTTGGAGTTGGCATGGGGTAAGGGTGAAGTGATTCAGCTTTGCTAGTTCATGCTCACTTCTTGTTGGAATGAGAGGTGGGGGTACATGTCTAAGTGCTCATTCCTGTGGAAACACCCTGGCAGAGACTGAAGATCATGTGACAGTGCTTTCTTTGAGGAAGGCAGAGTATCTTTGAGGGGTTACACCACTCTTAGAAGTGAGTGATATGCCCTTGTTAGCATATCATTACACTCCAAACTCTGGAGCAGTGTGGGATGTGTACTGGAGTTAGGAACCCAAAGAACAAAAATCAAACTTCACCTAATGCCTGCTTTAATGATTCCCTCTCCCAACTTACCTTTAAACTCCAATGACTGAGGAATGAATGAGCCAGAAAGTTGGGAGAGAGCTGATGATTAGCAGGAAGTGGGATCAAAAAGACACAAAAATGTCAAACTCTTTAAGCATAAGACCAGTTATGGGTATTCTGTCCAGCATCCTGGGTATGAAGTTCACTTAACAAGTTGTCCAATGTGCAGATGAGAAAAGCAGTAACAGAGTCCAATAAGAAGTTATAAATTGCTTGAGGAAAAGTACAGTTGGAGTGAAATGCTTTGAACTTTTAAGAATTATGTAAGAATAAAGAAGATAAGAATAATTTACTCTTAGGTGGATGATGATAAAGAAGCTCTGAATAAGCCCTAGCAATGGGGACTGACCCACAACATTGATTTTCTGAGTTCGCCAACTAAATATTTTCATATGAAGCAACATTAAAATAAATTTGCTCTAAATGGTAGGAGTAGATCTTAAATATTCTGGGATTTTACTGGTTTTGATGTGAATGTTTGACTTCTGAACAGCAAAAGAAAACCTAACAACAGTAAGAAACTGGTACAGAACCACGTATGTTGGGTATATAATGTCTGCTGTGTGCCTTGATTTCCACAAAGCAATTGAAAGTGTCTATGAAAAACATAATTTGATACAAAATCATTTACAAAATCATTTGATCATGTGATTTAGAGATACATCATTTCTTGGCATTGATAAGGGAGTAGAGATACATCATTTCTTGGCATTGATAAGGGAGAAATGATCAATAATATGAGAGAAGAGAGATTTATAAAATAGTATAAGGAGCAGATAAAGGAGTTTAAAAATGCATTAATGAATCACTTGAATATGTTTTGCTGATTTTCTAAGTAGGCATAAAATAAGTTTGCTGCCAGGTTGTAGACATCCATGCTCAGACAGAGCAATAGGAATGCAGATTGATGAACATGTAAGATAGAAAAAGGAGGAAAGGTTTCTTTGGTCTATTAGAAAAAGAGGAAGCTAGAAATCCAGTAGCACTTATAAGGGATCTGCTGATAACATGGATTGTACTGTAAATGAACAGAAGGTATTCTCCCTACCCTCTGTAACTACTGTAAAGAAGCTGACAGAACATAATGCATTTTGTTGCATATACAATGCAGGTGTGAGTTCTGGCTCTTCTGTAGAAGTCAGGTAAAATGTTATAATATAAACGGCAGTATATTTTATATGAAATGGACTTTTTCCCAGGACACAAGGAAAAGAAAATGATTTATCCTTGTCATAAATCATGTTAGGTGAGCAAACTGAGGTTCTGTATGAGATATCCTACATATTTTAAAGAGATCAGCTCTGCTTCTGCAGTAACATTTCTGGAAATGGCAGAAGCACTCACTTCAGTTGAGAAGTGGGCCAGACTGACCCGTATAAATACAACTCCAACTGTTGTGGGGCTGAGAAGAGATGAATTGATGACTGAGGACATCACCTGAGACAACAGTACTCAGGAATGGCCTAGAACCATTTCCTTTGATCTGAGCTAGAAAGCGTAACAGGAAGAAAGCTGTCTTATCAGTTAAAATGTCTGCTTCAGGGATTTTCCAAATTATCTGTTACTAATATGAAAATAACTTTAATGCTTCAAGCTGTGATATGCAGAAACTAAATATAAAAACATGAGGGTGGGATGGGTATTTTCTCTTTTGGTTGTTTGTGCCTGTAATGTGGGAGATTTGTACATGTTCTAGATCTTAAGAGAGTTTTGTTTGTACATGTTAGTTATTGTATCTTTGCTGCATGAATTCTCGGTGTCTTATCAACAGTTAGGAACATAGTACAGAGAAGATTATTAGCCCCCCTTGTTGGAGGCAGTATTTCTATATGTCCCTCTGTTCCTTATTTGCAGTAACTAGTGATGGGAGGAGTTAAAACATTTGTTCAGTTTAATAAATTGTGTCAGTTATGCCAACTGGAAGAAAATGCCATTGGTCTGCATAGGGCAACTCAAGTGATGTTGAATATATTTAAATGGATGGGTACAGATTCAGAAATAATGGTGTTATTAGAGATGTCAAGGTACAGCTAATTATATCATCTGTTGGATCATGTACTAAGCTGCGTTAAGTATCATTTACAATGAGTTTAAAGGCCATGGGAGTTTTGGAGAGCAAATATTTTGCCCTAAGTGCTATTTAAGTATATGTAAAATGTCACTACAATTTGATGTGGCATGTCAATTTGCCCAAGGCTTATAAGTGTGTGTGTGTGTGTGTGTGTGTGTGTGTGTGTGTGTGTGTGTGTGTGTGTGTGTGTGTGTGTGTGTGTGTGTGAGCACACGCATGTGCACATTTGCATGTGTGTGTGTGTGTGTGTGTGTGTGTGTGTGTGTGTGTGTGTGTGTGTGTGTGTTTGTGAGTGTCTGTAAACCTATGTAACTTATATATATTGGGAATTTGCAAGTATTATTATAGTGGCCACGGTGGTGCAGCAGTTAGCATTGTCGCCTCACAGCAAGAGGTTCTCCGGTTCGATACTTGGCTGGGGTGCCTTCTGTGCAGAGTCTGCATGTCCTCCCTGTGGTCGCGTGGGTTTCCTCCGGGTGCTCCGGTTTCCTCCCACATCCCAAAAACATGTGGTAGGTGGATTGGACATGCTAAATTGGTCCTAGGTGTGAGTATGTGTGTATGTGTGCCTTTTATGGAAGGTTGGGCGCTGGGCTGGCAACTCGACACAATAAAACTCCACTGCCAATCATAAGCGGACAGGTGATTCGCTGTGGCGACACCTAACCGGGAAAAAGCCGAAAGAAGAAGATTTAAATATTGAAGTATAATTTTTGCGGACATTTTTTGTGAACAGTTTCAAACGTTACCTATTTATAATAGAACTGGACATCTGTTATTACTATATTTTTTTGTTATTGTTGTTATTGTTATTGCGGAAACAGGTAACTTAAGTTAGATATACAGAGAGCTGGTTTATTCTGGAAACTGTTTTGTAAAGGTAAATGCAATTCATTGGCCAGAGATGTTCACAAAAATTGAATTACTTGGCAGACTGGCTTCTGTTCCATACAAGTAAGGGAGAAAATGTGCCTCTGTTAAGGGGTACAATCTTTTGAATATTATTGAGTCAACCGAACACACTCTTCCCTGTTGTATTATTGGTCCCCCACATTTTTACTGGTGGGAACATAAAAAATATTAGGTCTAATTCATACTTTGGGTGTTACTTATCTGATATGACCTCAGCACAGTAAATTATGGTGATGATGACAGAGGGCAATTTTCTTAAATGCAGGATTATGCAACTTCTGTTTTCAAAAGTCAGTGGACTAAACAACCCAGTTAATAGGTCCAAGGTTTTTGCTTATACGTGAAAACTGAACCCACAGATAGTTTATTTCCAGGAAACACATCTGCACTGCAAAAAACATTATTTTTTTTGAAACAGCTTTATTACTACATGCCAACAGTAACAAATCCATAATGCATTTCATTCTCTTTAGCAAAAGAATATAGCTTACTAACTGATTAACATTCATTCTTAAATTAACTAGTCAGGATATTACTTACTTGTGTTAATCACTCATCTGCATGCTTAACAACTTTCTTTCCTTTATCTATTTATAAACAATAGTAAAGAAAATCAAAATAATATGAAAGAAAATTTCATAATAACAGCAGTAATCATAGCAATCATTCCAGGGAGCAAAACCTTGTTTAAACCTAAAAACTCCTTATTGGATAAACCAGTTTACACCACAGCAGATATCTCTCTAGACTCAATAAATCCATGCATATGATGTCCCATACATCCCACTTATAACTCATTTAAATTTTATTTGCCTGTTCTTGAACCCATAATTCTTTTTCATTTAGTTCTTGCACAAGACTAATCATATTTATCACTGTGCTTCTGTTTTCTGGTGATAACTTTTTGATTACAGTTATAATCAGGTTAAGTGTAGCTCTCTCCTGAAAGGCTTATTCTTGGTCCGGGACCAAGCCTAAACAAAACAATTGGACTGTAAGAATTATTGTACCCTTTCACTGGATATCCCAATATCTCCTGTGTTCCTTGCCTTAACATGGAACAGCTCCAGAAAATATGTAACCAGACTCTGTCTTCCTCGAGTGTGCATCTCCCACATTTTACTGATAATCCATTAAACACCCTTGACACCCCAAAAATATTTTCTGGATCTCGTAGCATGTCTCAGCACTCATAGCAAGACTGATCAATTTACCTGTAATATGTTGATTTGCAGATCTGTTTCCCACTGCTTTTTATTTTTTTGTGTAAGGTTTATCTTACCTACTATAAGTATTTTGTATACCTGACTTATAGTAGAACACATTGGATATTTTCCTTTTCTTTTACTCATAAATAAAGATATCCATAAGGGATGTACCTCCTTCTTTTTAGTAGTAAGCTTTAATTTGGAAACTCCATTAGCTAGAACACTATATATATCTCTATACAAGTCATCTAGTTTGTGTATTTCTTTAAAATTCTGCAAAGACCGTATCTCCTTCTCACTCAGCAGCTGGTCTCAAAATATTAATAACCAAACTTGCCTCAATTTTTGTTTTAATGCAGTGGTAAACAATCAACAGCTTTGTGAGGCTGTTAATGGGATAATTTCAACCCCCCACTGCCTTGTTGTGCTAGTAAATTCTGGTCCCCAGTTCAGTGAACTCATCAGGGAATATACCACTCCTGAATCCTCAATCCTTACGACAGTCTTTCTATAAAATTGCAGGAGAGTATATCTCTTGACCAAAACCATCTGTTTCCACTGGGTTTTACGTTCCTCTGGGAAATAAAAATCATGACAGTTTTTAAGTGCACAGCTCTGAGATATATTTCTATGTCTGGGACACCTAAACTACCACATGCACTGGGAATAGTCTGCAATTGGAAGTCTATCCTGTGCTTCCCCTTAGCCCAGAGAAAAGTGGTCAGCCTCAGCTTTTAAGACTGTTAAAAAAATTCTTAAGGGTGACAGAGTAAGGACTTGATTAACATATAGAATTAGTTGTAACAGAAACCAGGCAACTACCTGACTTCTCAGTTTCATGTTGAAATGCATACATAGATGCTTTTTCATATGTTAGATCAACTGTAAATACTATAATATTAGTTATTCTAATACCCCAAATATGATATATAATTCCTACCTGATATGAAGGGATACTCAGCTTCAGTATTCGAGGGGAGGATTATGTATTCTAATGGTTTCTATTTTAGAAATATTTAATTTACAACCCAATAAACTCTGAAAGTGTACCAACAGTTGAATTAATGGTGTAAGATCTCTTTCAGGATTAGTAAGATAAGGTAACATATCATGTACATAAAGGGATACCTTATAAGGAATATTCTCAACAATGATTTCCTGTATAATAGAAGTTATCAATTTAATTGTTAAAGTTTCCAGATATAGAGCAATGGGTAGGTGAGAAAATAGGCACTCTGTGTAGTATATCTACAAAGGTAAATGGTGGTAGCAGTGGGACCATGATATATGTTAAGAAAAGCTAAGTAAAGCTGAAAAACTACATTACATCTTTGTACAAATATTTGACTTCCAAAGAGGAAAATATCCTGTTCTAGATAAAAAGCTGACTGACTTCTAATTTGTCCTAAAATGTAGTCACACTCTTTACTTTGTTTTTAACGCAAAAACTATTTATTAATAAAGCTTATGGATATTCCATAATATGGCAGAAACTGGATTTAACATTCAAGTGACAAAAATGCAGAATAAACAGAAACTGATCAACTTCAAAAATGGTAGATAGAGTGTTAAATAGCTCCTGACAGAACCTACACTGATACAGACCACAGAGGTGGGCCTCCAAAACCCCAGCCATTTCTCGTTGGCACCTGACACATCATCACATGGCACCTGGTGACTGATTATACAGAGTAGTAGCATTCCCAACTCCACATACAGGCACTCCAAAAATGGCCATTCAGGGACATACATCAAGCTGTCCATTTATTCTGCCCATCCTTCCTGTGCTAGAACATTTCATTTTGATAATCCTTGTTCATTATTCACATTTTACAGTGCAGAGCAGAGGATACAGGAGACTCCATTGTCAGTACAGTAATGAGACCATAATGTCACTACCCAAGGCTGACATCCCAGATGTATTTGCTATTTTAAAGGCAACTCCCATTTGCCCTTTGAATTCTTATCTTCCACTTTGAGTTGACTTGCAATGATGTCACTAGCCAGTTACACAAGGTATGAGCTGTTGCTTGGTGTAGCTAGTCCCAGAAAGTGAAATGCTTCAGAGAGTCTTATTGTTCTGTCTTCTACAAGCTATTTAAGGAGATCTATGCCAGGCATACAAGGCATTGTCAGACCCCACTTTGGTGGACCTCCTGCATATCTGCAAAACAAACAGCACCAGAATTACCCATTTTAAAGACTTACATCTTGTCTGTGATATAAATAGGACATGCTGGAGTAAAAGGTATGTATCCCAGATCTACCCCTTCCCTGGAACAGGCTCCCCATCCATGGGAAGCAGAGTTCCTTCCTAACCCAATTCAAGTGTTACTTGGACAATTGGATGTGGAAGAGGAAATTCATCCCTGACTTGGCACTTATGTCTCTAATGGGTACAGGCAGCCTGTAAGTGGTTCGTCTCCCAAAGCCCTGCTTACACTTATCAAGGGTATGAGAACTTGTCAGAGATTTAGGATACATGGCTAGGCTTAAAAAGGCCCTTGTGGTCATTAGCCTAGTAAACACCTATGCACCTATACGTTTAATTAGTATATGGTGAGATAATAGTTTCCCACTCCTTATATTTTATTTGCCTGAAATTTAGAACTAAGTTTGAAACAAAGTGTTCTAACATATGAAAGTTTTTTTTCACTCAGATTAGCTTATCACACAGCTCTGTGTTTTTGATAAAAAAAAAAAAAGACTTCTCCCAGCTATGGCCTTGTGTACATTATTTAATACACAGAAAAGTCTGTTTTTAAGTGGTTCCCTGCCATAACCTTTTTGCCATTATGTTACTAGTCTATGTACCAGATATCAGTCCATCTTGTTAAGACAGTGAACTGACCTTTCCAGGTAGGATAGCACCCAAGCTGGCAAGGAGAATAAAAGGCTTTTTTTTTTTTTTTTTTTTTTTTTCAGGTGGAAGAATATATATGTCTTGTTTATGTTTGTTTTAATTCAAAAGTATGTGTCCTTCATAAACTTGCAATAATATCATTGGACTACCAGCAAGTTAGGTTTGGTAGCCCTTCACTTTCCTGCCTCCTACTATTTATTTACATACTGCTAGATTTGAACACCTGCCTATTCAAGGTTACATCCTCTAGAACTGTGCATTCCACTGATACCACAGAAGAAGTCACATTCTAGTTGTTAGAAAGCATACCCTTGAAGGGATGCCATGAGCAGTGTGTTGGAGTGTATATGATACACCCCAAAAGGGTGTGCAACAGTTGGGAGATCCCTCACCGTGTGCAAATGTTATCACTAAGTTGAATTATACAGCTCAGATCTGTTGGATAAGCCAGTCCTACCCGTTACTATTTTCAGACACACCCTGGAATTGAATGGAACATCAACTTTTGAAATCTGTGTATTAATTATTAATATCACAGGATAACTAACTTTGCAAGTATGTAATGTAAGGACTACAAATGTATACCTAATTGGAAATATACCTGCTTCTGCCAACCCTGTAACTGTTGCAGTATATGATGTTCCTATATTGCAGTAATAATTGCAGGCACAGATTGTTTCATGTGGAATGCTTTTTCACTGCATTAATTGTATTAATATCTTCAAGTCTAACTGATGTGTGTTGAAGCTAAGCTTGAGTGCAAGACCAGTGGCAAAGTCTAAGTGCATACACAATTATTTTTTGAGTTTTTGCCATAGGACAAGAAGTGCTATTTCTCTGCAGTCATTGGTGACCACTATCAGTGCTTCATGACAACTGTCACTCAAAGAATACAAAAGAATACACTTGTTCATGTACATGATGTGATGTTGGGTTAAATGAGGGCATTACTGGTATGGGAAGGCAAATATTAAAGAAAGGGCAGTACAGTGTGTACATGAGGGGATGTTCTCTCCAGCATATTCCAGAACGATTTACATTCGATTATTATACAGATGTGCCACTGAAACAGTGACATGTGGCACATAGGTCACATTATCAGGTTTAGCAGCCAAAATACACAATTATATTCCAATGTTACCATTATAGATTGCATGTGTTGCTTACATTAAGATATGGAAAAAAAACAAAACAAAACAAGGATCACATGTATTATGCCATATAAATAGTATATTATCCCTAATGTGTATTTAAACCGTACACCTATTGTGCTGTCATTCGGGATCTTCTTCATGAACATGTGGACCCATTCAGGCAGTTATGGCAGAATGTGATTTTTGTGCATTCAGTAATATACAAAATGCTAAGTAATGTGCACCATTGCTAATCTTGATTGCATGACTGATGTTTAGTCTTTGCACATGAGAAATTAAATTTTTAGCTTTTGTTGTCTCATGGGAACTATCATACAGTAAATGGCATTGATGATTAACACCGATGCTCAGTGCCAATCATTGTACAACAGATGAAGCAAAAAAATCTTATTCATATATCAGTGCAATGATTTCTCAGCTCTGTTGGTTAATGCAAGTAAAATCTTTACAGTAAGGATCCTTACTTTCACGTAGACAACACCTTCAAAAGATATGAACACTGCACCAACTGCATTATAATGAGACATTGATATGATGAACATGTTGCTCCATCTCAACATTTTAAATAAAAAAGGAAACAATTAAATACATGTATTGAGTATTGCACTTCTGAAATGTGCAATTATTTGGCAATATGCCCATGCAATCAGACAGTTCTTATTTTTCCTGTCACACAATTGTGTTACTGTGATCATTGCAAACTTGATGATAACATAGGACAACTGTCTGCAAAGCAGGAGTTACTGATAGTAGTTGTGATGCATTACTTCATATTATACAATGACTGGCCATTAGCATTCAAAAACACGCATGCTGATTGGTCAGCCCAACCAGTGTGCCCATTGTAAAATCGAGCATATACCAAAAGAAAAATGTCTGGTCACCTGGACTTTCTTCTATTAATATATGCTATGGAGCTTTCCAGTTTTCTTAATTAAAAAAAAAAAATTTAATAAACTGTGAAATTTAAACAAGTACGAGAAAGACAGGACAGACAAAATACAAACAAAATCAGGTACATTATACAGCAGAAAAGAAACACACCTGATTATCCTTGTATTTTTCTTTGCCCTGTCTGTCTCATACATCTGAACTGTCCGGATTTCAAGATATAAAAAAAAAAAAAAGCAACCGACATCTTCCTTTCTCCATTGCGTAAGTGTGGGAACGTCAGTCCCATATGCATGCACAGAGTACATCAAGAAAGACCCATGATATCAGGGAAAAAAAAAAAAGTGGAAGAGCACCATGGTGCCATTATACAAAGACATTATTTAAGACAACTAAGTGACTTTTTCTTAAATAATGTCATTTTGTGATAGCAATAACCCATGGCTGGGTGTGGGTAATGCTGGATTTAGCCACGGTTGGCTTTGTTTGGTCAGTTGGGCTTTGCCCTCATGACCAAACCACACCAAACCATAAGTAAATCCAGCGTTACCCACATCCAGCCATGGGTTATTGCTGTAATGTTACCTTTGTACAATGAATGTCATAAAATTTGCAGTAAGTATAACCAATTGCTTTTATGGAGTATATATGCTATACGTTTCGCGGTGGTGGTGCTGCGGTAACGTTGTCAACTCACAATAAGACGCTGCCCGGTTCGATTCTCAGCTAGAGCATCTTCTGCGTGGAGACATGCGTGAATGGGCGTACCTTCATTGAAGGTTGTGCATCAGGGCTGGTAACTTGACATGTAAAAATCAACTACCAATCATTAGCAGACCGGAGTTCCGCTGTGGCGACCCCTAACCGGGAAAAGCCGAAAGACGCAAACAATATGCTATACGTTTCAGCCACATTGTTAGCAATCTTCATTTCATGTGTGAAATGTGTGCACAGGCACCTCTCATATTCTTACAAAATGTTGACAAAAATGTGCATCAAGGTTCAGTCCTAAGTAAATAAATATAACTTAAAACTTCTTTGTAAGCATTTTTTTTTCTCTAACACACCCTCTCAAAGTGTACTTCTCATTAGGGATGCTGAGTACTTCATTGACCAATCAGTACTGCTAATTAGGCACACTTGCAAGGCATTACCTAGCCAAAAGTATTAATCCAGGCTCTTGTACTGCTCAGGAGTGTACCGCATCATCATGTAAGGAGGGCGGCCTAATGGTTAAGGTGTTTGCCTTACAAACACAAGGTGCAGGGTTTGAGTCTCACAAGGGATAATTGGCTAAGCTTAAAATGGCTCGCAAGGGCAGTTAGCTTAGTACTAAAGAAATTTCTTAAACATTTCTAGGAACAAGCATAATGTTTACCTCCACAGCAATTCAAGCAAATTGAATGATTTAGACATGATGAGCTGAGAGCTGATTAACATATTCTACATGCCTAAAAGGGATAATTTATGCTTCTATCATGGTAGGGAAGACTCCATTGGTTTCCCAAGTACTGCCAAGCAAATCATTGAAAACAATTTTGATTAGAAATACATAGGATAGTGTTTCAAATCTTTCAGTGCATGTACTCTTCTTTTCAACTACTGATTCTTTTTTAAACACCTTTATTAAAGTAACAAAGACAGATGGAAAGAGTATTTCCTGCAGCTGCTGAATGACGAAAACCCCACAGAAGCTGTACTGCCCCAGACACAACCTACAATGAGAGAAGAGGAGGAGCCCACCACAGAAGAAATAAGAACAACACTAAAGAAAATGAAGTCAGAAAAAGTCGCAGGCTCAGATGAGGTCACAGCAGGTATGATAAAGATGCTGGGTGAGAGAGGGAAGAAATGGCTTCTGATGATATTCATAGCAATATGGAGAGGAAAATGTATTCCAGATGACTGGAGAATAAGCATACTCATGCTAGTGTACAAGATCAAAGTGGACATCCACAACTGTGGGCAGTAAAGAGGTATCAATCTCCTGCCACATTGCATGAAGGTCCTGGAAAGAGTGATTGATAAATGAATACTCAGAGTAGTAGAAAGTAAGATGGGAGATGAGCATTTCGGATTCAGATCAGGATGTAGCACAACTGACCTGATGTTTGCAGTGAGACAAATAGTTGAGAAGATGATAGAGCTGAGAAAAGAGTCCAACTGGGCATTCCTACACTTGGAGAATTAATATGACAAGTTCCCAAGAAAGCTGATTTGAGTAGTCCTGTGGTTGTTCGTAGTCCAGAAACATTAGTATAATTAGTGCAACCTATGTATAAGGACCCAATAATCCCAGTACAAACAGTGTGTGGTTTCATAGAGGGGTTCCCAGTGGGGGTGTCCACCAGGGTTCAGCTCTGAGCCCACTGCAGTTCATACTGGTGATGGACTACATTGGCAAACAGCTGGAGGCGACAGACCAACAAAGTTGCTGTATGCAGATGTTATGGCATTAGAGGCAGACTCTGAGCAAAAACTTCAACAAAGGTTATGTGAATGGAATGCAAAACTGAAGGCACATGGGATGAAACTGAGTACAGCTAAGACAGTGGTAATGACAACAAATGGGGGAAATCAGAAGAAGCTGAAAACTGAGATATAAGGGAAAATAGTGGAATAGATTAACAGCTTCAAGTATCTGGGAGGGGTGGTTGAGGGGTGATTGAGGAGAAGAGAAGTCTGAATGAAGAGGTCAAAGCTACAATCAGAGCAGCTGTAGCCAACTGTCACAGAGTTTCAGGTGCAGTATATGGAAGAATACCAAAGAAGTTGAAAATCATTGTGTACTAAACAGTGGTGTGACCAGTACTAATGTATGATACAGAAACCTGGACAATAAAGGTAGAGCAGATGAGAAAGCTAGAGGTGATGGAAATTAAGTGCCTGAGAAGGGTGGTAGGATGCACACTGTGGGGCAGATGAAGAATTAAGGATACAAGAGCAAAAGCCAAAGTAGTTCCAATTGCAGAGAAGGCCAAAGAGAACAGATTACGGTGGTTTGGGCACGTGCAGAAAAGCAGAAGACAATGTAGTGAAGAAGATTTGGCACAGGCAAGAAGAAGGCAAACAGAAATGAGGGTGTCTAGCAAAGAGGTGGATGGATTGTGTGAGAGAAGACCTATGATAGTCAGGAAGGAGTGGTATTGGATAGAGAGAGATGGTGACAGTTGACATGATGCCCCAACCCCATGTACAAAATGGGAAAAAGGGGGTTAATGATGATGATGATGATTAAAGTATCACTTAAGACATGGCCACACGCACATTAACAGAAAAAAAACATATTAACATTGTTTTCCATTTACACACATATACATTACGTTTTCTTTCTTTATAACAACTGTGTTTCAGTCCAACCTTACCTAAATCACTCAATTCCTGTCCTCTTTTAAACCTCACTCCTCCTCCTGAACATTATTCTGCATGTATTGTTCCGGCAAATTTCATTTATTTCTGTATAATTTGCTCCATCCCTTTTCTAAAGCTCCCTCTTCCAGTTCTTTTCTTTCTATTACAATATTTACTACTTCAAATACAGCTGGTTTACTGGTTTATACTTTGTTTTTCATTTTCTAGTTATTGCCTTTTGGCAGCCAACAGAAATAAACTTAATAAGGCCTTAGTATGTATAAGTAATTCCTTAGTTACAGTCATTTGTTCCCTCTATACTTCTGACAAAGTAATCTTTAAGGATTTTTTTTGATTTGTCAACTCATTACTCTCTCTCTCTCTCTCAAAAACAAATCAACAAACATGTTCCCAGTTACGCCCTTGTTATAGGTTCATAGGTTAATACTATGTTAACTGCCATTGTGGGCCATTTTAAGCCCAGTCAGTTATCTCATCTGAGAATCAAACCCTGCACTGTTCTTTGTGTCTGTAAGGTAAACACCTTAACTTCTTATAGGTTCATAGGTTAGTACTTGGCTAACATCTCCAACATTTTCTAATTTCTATCTACCTGAGGAAAAAATCTTTAAAGTCTGCCTGGGGTATAAAAATACCTATGCAAACACTTCTAAGCAAAAGTCCTAAACCTTCTTGACTTTGTTGCATACTTGGTAGCCATAAATATGTCCTCTCATTGTTCCTTTGTAAATTGTTTTTCCATTCTGTCTTCCCAGTCTTTTTAACCTACTTTGATTGATTCTTATAGTTATTGTGCAATATTTTATATGTAATACTATCCCATTTTAACAGCAGCTTATATTCTAGAGTCATTTAAAACCACTACCAGAGCAGTTTTTTTTCCATTTAAGGACTCTGTTGTCCCTTTCTCTTTGCCTGTACTCTAATATCAATCCCTGATAGGAAAGGCAGTCTCTTACCTACAGTCCAAACTACTACGTTGTCTCATCCCACTCTTTTATCTTTCCCTCTCTAGTTATTTGCTATCAATACATTGATTCCTATCTGCAACTATATGAATATAATATTCTGTATGATGATTATTATTCTCCTTAAGCATCTGCATCCAAAATCCTACTTTGTCCTTATGTATTGAGCCCCTCCTGCTTCATTATCATCCCTTTCCACTTTTAATTTTAACCTTCTGCTTGTGTTAGGCACATGAGCCTTAACTTTGAAGCTCTAAAATATCCCTTCATATCAGGTAATCCTAAACCACCTTGCTCTCTTGGGAGGATGAACTTTATTTAACATTTATTTACTGGGAAAGTCTGACTTGGAATTAAACCAATTTTCAAAGGCGGCACCTGGAGAAAAGCTCCAGATGCATGTCTTTGTAACATAGAAGGAAACCAGAGCACCTGGAGGAAACTCACATGGATGCGGGAAGGACATGCAGACTCCACATAGAAGGCACCCCAGCTGACAACTGAACCAGAGAACCTCTTGCTGTGTGATAACAACACAACTGCTGAACTGTCTTTCCTCCCTACATAAAGTCCTTCAACTCTGTTAATTATTGTCCACATCTTTTTCCTCTGTTTTTTTAAAAAATATGCCTAACCTGTATATAATACTGAAAGGACTAAAAACATTTTCACTGCTTGTATCTCACCATTAATCTTCATAAACAACAGCTTTCAGTTTCTCATTTTTTGTTTTATATTTTTAGTCTATTCCCATATATCCTTAGCTGACATAGCAGAAGCCTTTTCAATCCATGGTACTAAATATTTCATCTTATCATCTCTCCATAAATATGGGTATTGCTCAACCAAGTCATGTGTAGGTACATAGTTTATGGGTATTACCTTTGTTTTGTCTTCATTAGTTTTATGTCCAGAAAAGATTTAAAACTGACTCAAAATGTTCCACAACACCAGTATATCATTTTCTGGATTTATCAAGTGCAAAATAATATTGTCTGCAAATAAAGTCAACATTTCTTGATTACCATACCAATTATATACTTGAATTTCTAAGTCCATAATTTTCTTTTCTAGTGGCTCTAAATATACAGCAAATAAAGGAGAAGGAGGGCACCCCTGTCTGGTTCATCTGTTCAAACACAAATTATTAGAAATAACCCTCCTACTTTAGTTTTTACTTTTGATCCTTCATATAGCCTCCTAATCAACCTTATCATTCTATCAGGGAGTGCAAATGCTTCCATTGCTCTACTCATAAAATCCCAGCTTATTCTGACAATCGCTTTCTCTGCACCAAAATCCACTAACAACATTGTCATTTTCTTACATTCTGCTTCACTCCAGATCATAAAACCAATACAATAAGTCTGCAGCTTGTTTAATGGTTATGGGACAGCAGTCATCGCAACAGTGTTACTCTTTCACAGATTATGCAATTCCATCTCCATCTCCAGCTCCAGATGAATCTGAAGGTTGAATGGTATAAACTGATGTGAGGTCTACTGTGATTTGTTCATCTCTGATGAAGACTTGGATTCTATGTCGAAAACGTATTCTTTTGTGTTGCAGCGTTAAGGAATTAAAGTGCTTGTGCTTATCTAAGGAGTTTGGTTTTTGACCTTCATTTGGGCACTCGTGCAAGTCCTGTTTTTTTGGTTTTGGTTCACTCCAGATCATCATTGTTCTATTAATGTTGTCAAATGTTTGCCTCCCCTCCACAAAACCATATTGATCCATATCTGTCAATTTTTGGCAACACCTTTGGCATTCTTTTAGCTAGTATAGACATAAACACTTTATAATCATGATTTTCAAAAAAACACTCATGCCCATCCAGGTGTAAAACAGAAAAAAAATTTAATTCAGCACTTTCATTTCTTAACAAGACTTCTTCAAAATAAATAACACTGGACTAACATTGTTTAAAATAATTCCTGTAGAATATATCACATGATTTGTTCCTCTAATCACAAGTTAGCATGCTTGCTTCTCAGAACACAGCAAATAGGCAAGTTTCCATTTAGTCCTGGTTACTAATCAGCTTCTAATTTTAATTGCCAAAATAATTCTCATTAATAAATCATTTTGGGGGAAAGAATTCAATTAATTGTTTTTGCTGTTTTACATCTGGGTGGACATGAGTGTTTTTTTTTTTGAGAATTATTGTAATTGCTGAGTACAGTTATAGTACCAGAATTATGACATTGGTTTTGTTTTAGTTATAATCATGGTTTAAAAATGAAATGGGTCTATATGAGGTGGAGTGTGAGGAGTCTTTACTTTCTTTGAGTAATACAGCCATGGCAGCTTTCTTCCAAGATGCTGGTGCTTCTCCTCCTTTTAAATTGTTAAGCAAAATCTTCCAGATATTTATTATTTTCTTCCCTCCTAACTTCCAGACTTCCACAGGTATATCATCTATTTTGGGAGATTTCCATGCAGATTGATTATATATCACCATTTTTATCTCATTTCCTCCTCCTATCTTAACTATTAGTTGTTGAGCCTCATCTTCCTCTGTTCTTGGCAAAATTAAGTTTTTCATAAATATTTCCATTTGTGCTCTTTCTTGATTTGTACATTCATCTGCTGTATGCAAATGTTCATAACACTTCTGAAATATCTTTAATACATCTATAATATCTATGGTTATTTTTCTTGTTATAGGTTCCTTAAGTTTGGTGACAACCCTTTCTACTTTCTGATGCCTAAATCTCTGTGCTAAAGGTTTTTGTGCTCAACAGCAGTCTTTCCAAACTCATGCATATTATCCAATACTTTCTTATTTCTTATTTTCTCTTTAATACAGTTGTTCCTTTTCTTCTGCTGTGAAATTCCCCTTATTCTGCAATACTTTAAATTTTGTCAGCACCTCTAAATAACTCCTATTACTTCTTAACCATGTCCCTTTTCCTTTTATTTCAACCCTATTTTAAACTTTGTTTTCATTTTATCCCATTCATTACCTATTCTTACTACCCATTCCTTAAATTCCTCTTTTTAGCAGGTAGGTGGGAAAGTGCCAGTATCTCATTTTTTACTTCATTACCCTGCATTTTATCTTAGTTTTTATTGGTGCATCACCTGAAGCTTTCAATAAAATATACATGTTCATGTGAAATATAATTTCTATACAGTCTAGCCCAGTTATTTTACCTTGGGAATAATATGTAATGTAAATTCTGTCTGAGTTCCTACTCCTGAATTCACTTCTATACTAAATATTTTCATAAATTTCTTCAGAAATCTACCATCTTTTGTTATATTCCCTCTTCTAGGTTCCCTTAATATATCCTTACTATTATTATTATTTCTCTTATTTTTTTAAGATCCATAATAACAGTTTTTGGTGGAAATATAAATACGTGCCAGCATAATCCTCCTCCCTTGCCAATAGCCCCTTACTTCCACAAATTATCATCTTTTCTCCCTCTTCTATCACCATTGTACCCCTCTTGCAGTCAGTATTATTACTCCCATTTCCTTTGCCCTGATATTCTGCTGAATATATATCCTGCAATCCTTTCATTGTCAAATTCACACACTCATTTCATTCCAAATGTGTCTCCTATAGCATTGCTATTTGCCCTCTGCACTTCTTAATATAATTTAAAACTCTTGTTTTTTTTTTTTTGTTTATACTTATAAACCCATTATATTACAATATACCATGGATAGAGTAGCATTTATGATAAAAAGCTATTGTTCGCATGTATTATATATGGAAGATCTTGAATGTGTATTTTCAACTTTTGTCTTACATGTGCACACTAATATTTGGTAGGATGATTTTTCATATAGTTGTTTCTTTTCATCTTCATTTGAACCTATGTCATATTTTCCAAGACTTTTTGCTTTGATGAGAAACCTCAAATAAAAAACTAAATACATTTTCAAAACATCCTAACCCCTGTTAATGTAAAGGAAACACTCAAAACTATGTACATTTTAACAACCCTCCAGATAGGAACAATTGCCCAAAAGTGACAGCTGACTCATGGGCACAAACTAATCTAAAAAAAATTAAGACTACCTATGCTATAGTATATGCTACAGCCTGTGTTCCCACTTACACTGATTGCCTGTTCTTTTCTTATCTTGATTCTCCTCCCTGATGTGAAAAACAGCTTATTGACTTTCAGAAAATATTAACTTTTAACCCTAAGAAAAAGTACACTGACTACCTTTAAGTAAAACCAAATTACACATTGTTCTATTAAATGCAAGTATTAAAGCTGATGGGGATGCAAATATGTTATTCATTTTCCATAAATTCATATTTTATTTTTCATTGAGCTGCTTGTCATTGTACCTTTAAATTTTGCATTCCCATCAGCAGGGAAAGTTCAGAACTCTGAAGATTAATTGCTTGCACCATCAGACATCTTGTATTAATATAAAAGTCATCAGTAATGAGAAAAAACAAAACACATAACAACCTGCAGATACAAGAAGGAATCTTAGCAAATTTCTCTCAGAAGAGAATTTGTTGGCCTTCAGTTGCAGACATCTTGTCCCATAATAACAAATTTGCAAATGAAAAAAAAAGCTAATATCCTTACATAAGCAAGAAGTTTGACATTTTTCATAAGCTTCATAATTTTGTTTTATTTTTCAAGCATATTTTCTTACACAAATGTGTTTATAGCTTAAGCAAGGACATTAATCTAGAAATCTGCCCTTGTAAAAATAACTGAAATTATCATCTTAGTCCTACATATAATATAATCAGTATACTTTTACACCTCACTCACACAAGACCAATATCACAGCATTATATTAACTTAAACTTGCTTCTCTTCAGGCTTTCTTTTCTTTAAATCTATATTGTTCACAACTAAAAATGTACTTGTTTATGTTAGTATCCTTAACACATACAAAAGTCAATGAAAAGACTCCGCTCCATGTTTAAAATACCCCTGACTGCACACTATACAAAACAGCTTTACAATATTACATGCAGCTCATATCATGAAATGTTAATAAGAACAAAATTTGTTTTACTTACATTTATTTTTTTCCTTTCTGTGTCCTTTTAAACATTAAAGACATAATGTGTGGTATTTTGCTTTAAAGTCCACTCAAAGATTAACAAAGTCAACAAAAATCCAATCTTTTCTCAGCCTAATTTATTTGGAAAGTCATATTTTACAAATGTGATTGATGCTTTATAATCTCACATGTATTCCATAATTTTAGTGTTGTAGGTTTTCTTCATGATCATCTCCATCTACCAACACTAATCTCTGGTTCAAAGTCCAAGATACTCCTGATTCTTCCAGTCAATTCCTATGCTTCTTTTCTGTCTTTCAAACATTTTACTTGGTACATTGGAAAAGGTTGAACTGGAAAAATATATGTGCTTTGTTGTCAGAAGAATGAGAAGCTGGGTCCATCTTCTGTTTGCTGATTCATATTTTGTTGTATGAACTTTTTTATTTGCTCCTTAGCCTGTTCAACATCAAAGTATTTGATCCTCCAAACAAAAATACTCTGATGACAACTAGATACAACAGCTGAATCTCACACCTGCCTTTGACATCCCCTGATTTCTGGGATAAATTTGCATCTATTCTGCCTGGTGTGCAGTTAATAATAATTTTCCATAAACAGTGTCTCCAATTTTTAATACTTTTCCCTCCTGCCATAGTTTTGTCAGGATCAACTCTACTGGTATGACTGCATCTTTACTAATATAGGTCTAGTCTGCTTTCTCATGACTAGGTTTTTGAGCCCAATTTTTGATGTGCCATTTTAATTAATAAATACTGATTTGGAACACAAGTTTAGTTCCTTATTTGTGCTTTCATAAAATTAATACAGTTTGTTCCTTCCATTTTCTCTGGTACAGTAGGAAATCTCAGGTTTTCTCTGTGTACTGTCTTCTAATGCTACTATTTTTGAAATTGCTCACCCTTTTCTTCATTTTAACCTCTAATTTTTTCAGTTTTATCAGTTCATCTGAATAACTAGTAAAAAGTTCTTTAGTTTTCTAGCCTTTTGTTATATGAGTTGCCATATGCCTTCATTTTTCATTTTCACACTACACCAGCATGTAAACAGCTGCATAATGCAGAGCAAATCCCAGAAAAGAAAACTCACATGGTGGTACCATAATATCAACAAGCTTTATAATGAAAGGAAAATAATTTTGACCAAAAGTAAACAGAGCAATTTCCAGATTGTTAGAGCCATTGTCACTAAAATAAACAAACAACTGAGAAGATTAATAAAATTCTCCAAAGCCAAGTTTGAAGGTAAACAGCTACCCAAAACCAAAGACCATCACAAGGCATTTTAGTTATGTTTGTAATCTCAGAAGCAAAAAGCAACAATGTGCTTAGCTGATTTTGAATTATGTTACATACACTGAAGCTGAAAATATGACCTACTAACTGCATAAATTTAGTCCTAACTTTACCCCTGTCTGCCTTCCATCTGCCCCTCGAGTTATACCTGAAACTGACTTGCCTCCAACTGTCACAAGAAAAAGTCTAAAAGTGCTATCAAAAGCTAAAAATACTGCATTGATTTGTCCTGGCAATATCCAGAGATGCATCATAAATAGAAAGAAGCATGATTAAGCCATACTCTTAACAAGACTGTTCAATATCAGCCTCCATTCAGGTTTTGTACCAAGTGACTGGAGAAGACCTACAGTCATTCCCCTACATAAGGAAGGACCTTCCGCAGACTCAGACAAGTACAGACTCATACGTCTGACCAGCCTCATACGCAAACCTTGAAAAGACTTCAGACAAGTACAGACTCATACGTCTGACCAGCCTCATATGCAAACCTTGAAAAGACTTATCATGGAAGTAATCAGTCAGGATATAGGGAATCTCCAAACATTGGACCTGTCTCAGTTTGCATTGTCAAGAGCATGTTATGCTTACTCAACCTGGTGGATTTTTTCAAAATGGTAACCAAAGCAGTGGATGAAGGGAAAATGGTATACACTGCATACCTTGACCTGACCAATGCTTTTGTTACAATTCCTCACTCGGGCCTAACAGAAAAGCTAAATAAACTTGGAATAAACCCATATGTCAACCATTGGATTACAAACTGGCTCACAGATAGAACACAGGAAATCAAAATAGGAGAAGTTACCTTCACAAGGAGATCAGTCACCAGTGGAGTTCCCAAGGATTCTGTGCTGGAACCCCACTTGTTTGGCATCTACTTTTCTGAAGTAAAGGCCAGTACCATAGGGCTCTAGCTGACAAAGTTTGCAGAAGACTGCAAGGTAGGAGCAGTCATTGAATCCCCAAATAACAGCCATCCTGGAGGAAGGTTTGTCTTAAATAAATAACTTGGTGCCAAAATCATGGACTGAGACAAAATGTCAAAAAATACATTATTGTATTCTTTTGGGAAGTCATCTACTCCAGGGAACTACCACCCGTAAGAGCTGACCCAGTTATTTGAAATTTAGGAACTTATGTGGACAGTGACTTAACTTTTGACCAAAATTTGTCTATTGTTGTAAGAAAGTCCTTCTATATTGCACAGCTTATAAACAAAGGAATTCTGCCTAGATATAGGGATGTCATTGTCCCCCTTTACTCTGCCCTCATTAGACCACTCACTTTGGTATGTATCATGTGTCTGCCCAGACACATGCAATAATTGCCCACAGAGATAACTTACTAAAAAGATACAAGGCCTAAACAACATGTCCTACATGGACCAACTCAAAGCTCTATCACTATACTTGGTATCCCACAGACTGCTTAGAGTTAACGTGTGTGGCATACAAGGCATCCTCTATCCCAGTACAAATGAATTTGCTACACATCAACAAGTTAAATGGCATCGGAAAGATTCTGAGTAGGGATCTAAACTTCTTCTGCAATATCAACAGAGTGGTTTGGAGGGACAGGTATTTATCACAGAGGATACCTCTGCTTTGGGACAGACTCTCCATCCAATTAAAACAAACTTCATCCCTGTTCATATTCAGGAACAACTTGGATCTACAGATGGGAAAAAGAAAATTTACCCTAGAACTTCTCCTTGTAAAACTAATGGACAAAGGCATCCCCTAAATACCTTATCTTAAGCATGGGTCCCCTCAAATTATCTATGGTATGATTCCAGTTATTTTCACTAGGCGTGCTATATTATTATTATTGACCATGGAATGGGTAAAGCCAATCTCTAACCAAATGGGTTAGGTTAATTTGATCACAAAAAAGGAGATTGGCTAGGCATAAAATGGCCTGCAAGGGCATCTTGCCTTGTACTTACCTATGAACTTATGAACCTATTTATTTTAATCACCTTTGAGTACATTTAATTTATTTTTTATCTCTAAATTACTGGAAGCCATCTCTTGAACCAAAGTTGAAAGTTGAACTGCTTTTTGTTGAGCAGCTACAGAATCCTTTCCAGCCAATGTTTTCACTTCACTTTTACTGGATGATTTTATTTCAGGTTCTCCAAATTTTTTCTTTGCTACCATCCAGACAGTGTACTTATTGGACAGTAACTAAATTTTACCCAAATAACAGATTCCACTGTATTCTTTTTTCTCAGTTTTTGTTTTCACACCGGGAGAGCTAAAATTAAGCAGTTGATCAATATGCAACCATCTTGGAAGTCCTACAACTACTAATTCGTAGTATGTTAAGTATTTGCAATTTACAAGGATTGCTGTGTAAAAGAAGTGTTTATTGTTCAAATCATCTGTACTGTATTGAATGGATTCAGGCCACACATACACTCATTTAAGAGTTCTTTAGTATTACTGTAACATCCTTAAAAGTTAAAACTATCTCTGACTTGAAAGAATTCTGTAGGTTTTTGTTACTTACATTAGCCACTGTTTCTTTGCTTATGATGTGTTCTCTGCTTAGCAGTTGTATATTGTTGCATCTTCTATCATTTGTTATCTTCTCCAGTTTATAAGTTTGTTTATTGGGGGGGGGGGGTAAATGCATACAGGATATTACGGTAGTTGTAGTTTACACTGTTGTTTCTTTGATGCTAATCATTGACTACACACTGATGTACTGTATGTTGCTTCATAAGAACAGTACCCTGTACTACCTCCCCCAGGGATGTTATGTGTTTAGCTAACATGCATGTTTTCTTTCATCAAGACAGGGATATACCTCCAAAATCCAAAAACAAGATGGGGACATCCTCACAGAAGCCTCCTTTCTCAGATGCTGAGAATGAGGTCATAATAGAGACCCTCCATTTCTATGGTGGATGGCTCCTTGATGCACATTCTGCTGAAAAGGCCTTCCATGATTGTGTCTGGTGGCAGGTGGTTGATGATGTCAGTGCTATTGGTGGGTAGACCCTGGCATACCATATGGTCCAACATAGGGCCACTGACTTGATTAAGGCTACTGAAAGAGCAAAGGCTGTGGTACAGGAGTGAAGGGCTACTGGGGGGTGGTCTTTCTATCAGACCACTACTCAGTGAGTCGGAGAAGTTCCTGTCAACTATTAGGGATCCAGGAGGCTCAGAAGTGTTTCAAAGTGTGGTGCTGGATGTTGGAGGAGAGGTGGAGCAGACCCAGAGGATTTCCACTATTAATGCTCTATGCATGCCACTCAAATATTTATTACATCCACCTTTACAGTTTGTACTAACTTGTATGTTTATAATAGCTGTATCAGTTATTGTGTCTTGGTACATCTGGCATTGAAGTACAATGACTATCTGCACATGGTATGGGCACACTTTCTGTTAATTATATGTATTATTCCCTGAGATTATTTTTTTATATTTATTTTTTTATTTTTTTATATTTATTATTTTTTATAATATTATATTTATTTTTATAATATGCATTTCCATATATTATCGATTATTATATCATTATTATTTTGATCTGGGTATTATTTTGTATGTTTATTTTTTTTCTTTTTCTTTTTCTTGGTGTATTCATAGGTGAAGCATTGTATGACACCAACAGTATGATCTCCCCTCCATCTGATGTTGGAGGAATATTATCCCCAATGATGATGTCTGTGGTTAACAGATGCAGTCTGGAGTTGCAGCGGATATGCCAGACATGGGGATTGTGGCTCCCATATACATCCACACAGTATCTACAGTAAGGATGCAGACATTATGGCTACACTTACCAATGACTCAGAACCATCTGAGAATGGACAGGTTGATATTGACACAGCTGATCAGGGTAGTGTGGTACCTTCATTTCCAGACATGGTGGAATCTCCCTCTACCCATTGTGAGGGTGAAGCACCATGCAGTGGTGTCAGTAGAGGTGGGCAGAGAATGTATGCATACTACCCTCCCCCTGAGGTTGGTGTGCCAGTAGCTGCCACCCAATGTATGTACAGGGCTATTGTGGAGGCACAGGCAATTTCCAAGAGAGCTTTGTAAGAGATAGACTACTACATTTCGTGCATTCTGATGTATGAGACTGAATGAACTGTGTGTGCGTGAGATTCCTCGGTCAGAATGAATGACACACTAGGCTGTGCAGTGCTTGTTCTGGATTGTCTGTTGGGGAGGGGCAGCATCCATGAGTCTGGTCTGCCAGTACATTGCCACATATTAGCTGACATGGCCATGGACGTGACAGATCTTGCTCTGCAGTGGTATTTCCACTGCTATATCAGTGGTGAATGTGTACCATCCAGATGTGGTTGTGGCCATGGATGTAGGTATGATGACAAGTCATCCAGCAGACATTGTTCATGTTCAAGTAGCACTCTGATTTCTAGCCAGGGTCATAGCTCTAGCAGTGCAACTCCTGGCAGATGTAGTTCATGTGGTCAGGGTGTCCACAATGGACTTGATCCATGCATAACTCACACCTGTCCAGGATGTCAGGGCATAGGGCTTGCACAAATGCTGCGGTTGTATTCCTGCAGACACTTACACAGTATACCTCATGTTTACCGTGATGCCTCATAAACACATGCACTTCAAAATGGAATTCATTACATCTAGAGATACTGACCTTGAGAGAGCATAGTTACTATTACTTCATCTCTCACACTCTCTCGCACGTTCCTATGTTTAGAGGTAGACCTCCTGAAACCCCCTAAACACACACACAACCACGCACACTTTATGCAAATGATGATGATGACGACCATGTCCTGCCCTTTGCACAGTCTCTGAGTTAGGGCTGTCTACATCTGGTGCACAGAGTGCCAAACCTGTTTTAATTTGGATAAGTACTACTAATTTTTATTTTGTTTAGTATGCTTACTTTCTGTACTGGTAGTAGTAGTAGTAGTAGTAGTAGTAACTGTGAAGAATAGCTTGCTCACACCTGTGTGCAGATGATACTGAGATTGCCTTGCCCTCTGGAGGGTTGTCACACTTGGGCTGTTTATGTCAGATGCACATAATGAGCAAGCTATGCATGGTTCAGGCAAAAATGTTTCATTGTAGTGTACAACTGCAAGTTATTATTTGTGTTTTAATATAGTTGCTTATGTTCTGTACTCACATAGTTGTATAGATATGTCGCTCAGCCACCTGTGCAGATGATGGTGACATTGCTCTGGCCTCTGTGATGTTGTTTGACATAGGATCATGGGTTGATTATATCTGATGCACTGGGTGGCCATGAAATGCATAGGAAAGTAATAGTCTGTAGTGTGTTAATGCATCATTGTTGGTGTCTGTATTTGCTGGATATATCACTTATTGTTTTGATATTCCCATATAAGTATCATTGATATTTCCATACTGCTTATTTCTGATTACGTATTGTGGTATTTCTTCATTGCAGATTCATCACTCACCTTTGCAACCACTCTTGAGAACGTTCTAGTTTGGTGTTGTATATGTATGATGCTCATAGCAGCCAGCCAGTACATGGATAAGCAAAGTCTGCTTTGTTTGTATCTGCTTAACTCTTTAATTTAGTTAAGTGATGAGTGAATGTATAATTTGCTACCTCCTCACCAGTGCATGGCATACTGTGCCCACTCCCATCTGCCATAATCATTCCCTGCTGCTGGTTCCTCATCTGACCTCTCATCTGTGTCAGCTGCTATTGCCTATGGTGCTGGGAACTGCAGTTCCTGTCCTGGTGCACTCTGCTGAAACTGTTTTTAAAGTATAATGTTTTGTAAGATGGCACACAAAGTCAATATTTTGGCATAGAAGGTAGTGTCATATTGCAGGGCTCATCCAGCTGTTTCAGGCAGCAGAAACATGATTTGAGCCACCAAATTACAAACTCTAGGATATTTTTCATCTGTGCATGTGCAGTGTTGTAACCTTTCTCAGTGGGGTTGTGTGAGTTTCTCATAGGAGTCATGAGCCATGGTTCTAATGCATATCCTGCATCCCCCATTAGATGTCCTTATGGGAAGTCAACCCTTGCAAACCTTAGGTACAGGCCATTGGTGTGACATCTCTGGGAGTTGTGAAAACTACCAGGGTGGCCTGCACACACATTCTAGATAATGCTTTGTGCATTATGGGCCACCTGACAGTTGATGGATTGATACCTTTTCTGTTTACACACCTCCTTCTCATTTCACGAGATGGGGCATTTATTTCAATGTGTATGCAATCTATTGACCCCATACCTCAGGGAAATGAGCTATGACAGAAATTTTGCATCGTGGTAGCTCTCTCCTCTGGAGTACGTAGAAACCAGGTATGTTCCCCCACATGTTGAAGCATTGCATTGAGGAACTGGTAGAGTGTTCTTGAGGCAGAAGCCTGTGAACCCCACACTGTTTCCCCTGTAAGCTGCTGAAATGTCCCTGTAGCTAAAATATGTAAAGCTATACACACCTTAGTATCCATTGAGATAGGTTCTCCATGATTCCCACTGGTCATTAGATGGTGCTGGCCGATGTCTACAGTTTCCTGTATGATGTTCCTATCCACCCTGTAGTGGTCAGGTATTTCAATTTCATGTAAAACATGGTATGTCAATAGTGGTCTAAAGCCCTTACACCTTCCCCACCATGTAGTGGTCAAGTATTTCAATTTCATGTAGCACATGATAAGCCAAAAGTGGTCTAAAAACCCTACACTTTCAAGAGTGTCATCTGGGAGCAGCAGCAACATCTTGTATTAAAGCTTGTTGCAGCTATAGGTTTATAATGGCTGTGGCAACCCTTAACATTTTTAAAGTTTTCCTGTGGCTGTATTCCAGCATGTGTTGGAATTCACAGCTAATGCAAGTATTACTTTTTCACATTTGTTTTATAAATTTCTGAATCTCTCTGTCATGTTTATTTTATTTTATTTTATTTATTTATTTATTGTTGCTTCATTAGCATACAGATTGGCTTATTAGCATAATCTGTTGCTATACATTGTTTTTGTAGCTGGTCACAATGTGTACTACTGTTTTCTGAATCACAAACTGCTTAGTTGTCACTGCTTGTCTCTCAACAGAGCTTTACAAGATGAGTAAGCATTCATGAATCAAGGCCCAATAATCTGACATGCACAGTTAAGGAAGAAAATGGTCCAATTGTTTGGTACTTTAGCCATCTTGTGAGGCCTTAAGTTTTTATTTCTAAGCCACTTGGAGAGAATATTCCAGTATTCCAAGGTCATTTTCTAGGTTACTTTTAGTGATGGTTGGGGAGCAGTTAGATCTATGAATAAATGTTATCAGCATAAAGCATGATGGGATGTTGGCAAAAAGTTTGTTAATAATTAGTGAGAATAATACATGGAATAGAACTGAGCCCTGTGGAGCAGGAGATAAGGAGGAAATGACTAAGCCTATCTGTATTTTGAGTTGTCTGTTGGAAGGAAATATTTAGACCACTAACTTGTTTCAGAGCTGATTATAACTACTTGAAGGGAATTTAAAGGAAGGTGTGGTCCACTATATTAAATGCTTTTATGAAGCTAATTAACACTGAATCTGTAAGTTCTCCTTTGGTTATATTTTGTAGTATATTGTGCTTAAGAGTGTCTAATGGAGCCATGGTGCTTCTGCCCATCTACAAGCAAAGTTGATGACTAGAAAGGATTCTGTAGGTCTGAACAGATTCTGAAATTCGGTCATATATTAGCTTCCCAAGAATGTTGTCAAGGATAGGTAATTTGGAGGTATGATATTAATAATAATAATAATAATAATAATAATAATAATAATAATAATAATCCAAAGGTAAATGAGATTAAAAAAATTAATGAACGCATGCGTTTGTAGATACAGGACTTTTTCAGACAAAATGTTGAATAACGAGACACCCAATTTAAGGAAAATTAATAAAATCCCATGATAAAGATTAATAATTTAGAACAATCAGCAGTGGAATCTGGCAAAGAAGAACTTTGCTTACAAGGATAAGATTGGGTGTTATTATTAAATAACAGTTCTTTTAAAATTATTAATTTATCTAACAGGGTTTTATCCACCGAGGTTGCTTTATTTTTTAAAGAAGAGACATTTGTTTATACCAGCAAGACGAGTGAAGTTTATTCCATCTATTACAGCCTTAAAAGAACTATACACATAAATTAAATTCAGCTTATATTTTTCATAATAATTTCCATCAATTGACAAATTATGTTTGCAAGAAACTTAATGTTTTTAATCTACTGTTAGTACTAGAAATATTAATATTTGGAAAATTGTGTGAGACTGAATTTAGAAGGCACTAGAAGTATGACCAAGTCAATGTTTTTTAATCTGACATTTGATGATAAATGAATATTACTAGATACTCAAGGAGCTTTGATTGTATTAGATCATAATTTTTATGTGCACAAAAAGTTTGAAATCCTTCATAAAGTTAATGACTATATACCAGTGACTTTATGGCACATCAGTAGGGATTACAGATTGACCGATAGTTACACTGAAGAATTGAATTTATATAATTTATTGGACAGTGCTGTTGCTCAGTATTTAAGAACAGACAATCCTAAAGTTAAGAATGCATTTGACCTACTAAAACTGCATGAATCAATCGTTGATCTGACATTGATATTGATAGTATCTAGAACTGAAAGCAAAAAGGAATCTATATGCACTTTTATAGACCATGGGCTAAGAAAATAGTTGCTGGGATTTCATCTTTTATTAGATATTATTTCCATTTGCTAAACTTTAATCAGTTAATATACTGCACACTGATATTTTGGTGGCTATTAATATGATCTTGTTATATTTGATTACTGAGAAGAATGTTGATTATAATTTTTTTCTAAATCATTATTTGATAGCTGTGATTTTTTCAGACATCATGTTTTTTACAGAAATTATGGATTTTGTAATTTCATATCTATAATGTATTTGCTTTGAGAACATTTTTAGTAAAAGAGAAGGTACTGCTATAGCACCCAGTTTGCTAAACTTTTTATGTCTGTTTGGGAACAAATGTGTTTTTATCTCTGCTTTTCAGCTGTGTTTTACATTTTACACACTTTTTATTGATGAAATTATACTGGTTTGGTCAAGAAATGAAGATGATTTAATTTATTTTATTTTTTTCCTAAATGTATTGATTTTCTTCAATTTACTTTTACATATATGAAAGACAAAATTATTTAGGTTTGACACTTTATAAGCATGTAGGTTAATTAATTATTTGTATTTTTAAGAAACAGGTTATGTGTAATACTTATCTGGACTATACCAGTATGCACCCTGTTAAAAATAATTTAATTAAGATTCATGCCATTAGAAATATTAGACAGTCTATACAAAATTGTATTTATTATTTAGAAAATGAGGTGTTAGCTAACACATTTTGTAGAGAGGTTACACGTGCAATTCTATTTCAGCGTATATCTCTGAAGTTAATAATTTCAGGATTTCAAAATACAATTGTCAAGCTTTTAAAGTTTATAGATCTAGGGTTTTAATGATCTGTTAATTAACATAATTTGTAAGAGGACAACTCATTGAGCTTTATCCATGATTTTACCATATTCAGTCGGTGGAAATAATATTCAAAATACTAAGACTAATTGGAAAATTCTTAGCAGTCATACAGAAATGTATAGAATTGTAGATGACAAACTGTTTACTTATAAAAGAGAGAAAAACTTGAACAATTTACTTAAAAGATTTTGCTCAGGTTAATCTCACAGGTAGCAACATTGAGAATATATTGAATATTAAGGAGTATTATTGGCAGGTCAAGCTAATGTTATAAATGTTAAGGTTATTAAAGCATTAAATCCTTAAGTGGTTATTCTTATTTGTTCTTTATTATGTGACCAGATTAATTTCCCTTAAATTGCATGCCCCTTTACTCAACATTCAGTCTGAAGAAGCCCTGTAAGGATGATAGCTTTTAGTGTGTGTGTGTGTGTGTGTGTGTGTGTGTGTGTGTGTGTGTGTGTGTGTGTGTGTATGTGTGTCTGTTCATTAATTTTTTTTCTCTCTTTTACCTTTGATTTTTGCTTTTTCATTATTTTAGTGTTGGTTATTTAAGCAGCCTTATTGTTTGCTCTTTTTATTATATAGATAGGACATAAGGCACTGGCACTCAAAGATGAATTATGGGTTTAACTATTGCTAATTTCTACAGGTACAGCTTTCCATTATTTGTCAAGCAGAGATTATAGAAATGTATAAGTAGTTGGAGAATGTAGTCTTGTTAAAAGGAAATAATCCAGGGGTAAAGCCCATCTAAGCTGACTGGACATTGATGGATATTTTGTGTAGGAGTAAGTTAACATCTTTTGGTTTATTTTAAAGTAAAAAGGAAGAGAGTCAGAAGATGGTATTGCAGACTGTAGAACAGGTAGGATGAATTGAGAAGAATCCTGTTAGAAAGTCATGGTGAGTTAATAACCCTTAAGAAAGTTTGATTGTATCATCTTTCAGTGCATTATTAGTGGGAAATTGGCCTGTGGTTTTACTAAATAAAGTCCAGACTTTGTTCTGGTTATTTTGTGGTGTAATTTGAGAAGATTTAAAAAAATGACTGGTGACTTTTTCAGCTAAATTCCTAAGGACAGTGAATTGTTGCCCATTTTATATAGAGATGGAGGTTTTCCAAAGTATCCAAGTTCTATCTCTTAGTCCCTAAAGTACTTCATATTCTTTAATGAGCCAGCCACTAATTTTGTGGAGACTTAAGTGGTCTGGATATTTTATGGAAGTATTTATTTATTTTATAGACAGAGATTGGCACTGGTGAATGATCTGGCAAGAATATTGGGGTTTAGTTCAGCCAGTAAAAGATTTTAATTTGTTTGTGAGAGTCCATGTTTGGAAATATTGGATGCTTTCCTCATGTTCTTGATCAAAAAAATGATTAGTGTTGAGATTTTTTTGAGGGGTGAAAGGAAAAAAGTAATTGGGCAGTTGTCACTAACTGAGGACTGGAAGATGGAGATTTTTGTAATGCTTTTAGAGTTATCAGTGAGTACAAGCCAACGAGGAAGCTGTTTCTTATTTTGAAGCTGGACCTAGTATGTGCATTTATGAGATGTAAAAACTCTTGATTGGTGATGACATTGATAATTTATATATTAGTGACATTTAGGAGGTTGAAATTGAAGTCTCCAAGGACAATGTTATATTTGTCTGTCTTAGTATGTTTCATTGTGTCATTATACAGTATAATCAATTAATTTTGACTAGCTAGGACAGGGAGGTAAGCAACGATAATGATGAAGATGAGGGTGATGGATTTTTAAAAGGCAACATTTATCGTTAACCAGTATGAGCCATGGTTATTTTGTGAAGAGTTTTGTGCATAGGATTGTATGGTAAAACTTTGATTAATAAGTGACAGTGTTCTGCTACTTATTCTAGCCCCAGGAGTGGCACATATGACCTGGGAAATGGGAACTTAAATTGGAACTATCTTGTTTTACCCAGTATTCAGTAACTACCAGGAATTTTGGTGAAGAGATGGATAAAGAAATGGGTGGGAGCTTAAGTTGGGAATATCCTATAACAACCAGGATTCAGTGACTGACAGGATATCTGGCAAATGAGAACATAACCTGAAAAGTGAGTGCTTAAGTTGGGAGTATGTTGTTTTACACAGGATTTAGTGACTGCCAAAATATCTGAGGAATAAAGAGCTGTTACAATTAATAAATTCCAAAAAGGTACAGGATGGCCACACACAAGTCCTCAGCTGGAACAGGAATCCTTTAATACAGTAATAGAAATACAAGAAATGCAGTACATCCAATAAAACCGTAGTTGTAGCAAAATAAATCCACCGGAAATAGTTGTATCCACGAAAGTATTTAATAAAAATACAGCAGTTTCAAACGTTAAGCGCTCTTTCACTAGCTAAGCTTCATCAGAGCAGTAAAAAACAGCTGTTACCTCTCATTTTTTTAACAAAAAAAAAAAGTCTAAGAGCTAAAATAGATATAAAAAAGGCACACACATAATAGATGATATCTTACACTTATAAATTCTACATACACATTCTATTTAGTAACTCTCTATTGTACTAAAATTTTTGTGTGACTTGTGACTACTGAATCAAACAATCTAGATATAACACATAAAAATCAATGAAGGTAATAATAGTAAATGTACTAAATGTACTAAAAAATATTCAAGTGTTCAATTTATATTCAAAATTGATATTCAACATCAAAAAAAAGGGAAGGGGTGGTAAAATAATCAAAATTTTCGGTTTTTTTATTCTCATCAAAATTTTATAACTCTCTCTAAAGGCAGCAAAATTAATTATTTACCACCTCTAAGGTTATCCTTCAATAAAACCGTAGTGCAATAGCAGTGTTAAGCGCTTTCATCTGCGATAAGCAGACTTCATCAGAACTACTATTTTCACTCTTCCCAATGCATTTATTCATCTCCTTTGGCGCCAAAACTTTTTTAAAAAAACTTGATTAGTAATTAAAGCTGTTTTAACATTATATACAGCTTCTAATCTCATAGAACCTATGAGATTGTACAAAAATTGCTGTGATTATATTATAAGTACAATTTTATGAATACGATTTATAAATACAATTTTACTTCAAAACACACGACCCTTACTTCAGAACACACTACCAGCAGCCTCAGTGAGATTAGGATAAATGAACCTACACCCTCTCACATCACTACCACTTACAAAGGTTTTAAGGTGTTTAACTATACCAACTTAGATATCATCGAGGATTTTTAAAGATTGTTTTCCAAGGGTACCAAATATATACCTACCTCCAGATTCAACCTTTTTGAGACACTTCTGGAGCTAAAACTATATTGTCGAAGGCTCAATTTGGCTATTGAATTCGAGGATAAACAGAAGACAGAAGTTGATACTGAAGATAGTAATCAGGCACAGAATATAGGAGATGCAAGCATAACACTCTGTTCTAAGAACAACAGATTAAAAAGAAAAAGTACGTACATGCCTATCAACAACCCGGTTATAGGATGTTTTGAAAAAATTGTCAGTCAAGATATTTATAGATTATATAGAACTTATGGAAATAAAGAGAAAAATGAGTTATGTACTAGGAATGATAATTTGATGATAGGGGAACATAAATGCCTTGATGAATTTATAAATAACAAGCAAGTGAGATTAATGAAACCCGACAAGGGAGGAGGTATCGTCATTTTTAATCAATTGGATTATATTAAAGAAATATACAATTTATTATACGACACTGACAACTATAATGCTGTATCCATCAATGAAATAAACATAGGACATAGAAGGATAGATCTCACTATAGAAGAATATTATATTGACCATAGGATCACTGATGAAATATTAAAATTTTTAACAGTACAAAATCCCACACTAGCTACCATTGTGGGCATCCCTAAGGTACACAAGAATTTAGGCCAACCCCCATTTAGACCTATCATCTCAGGTAGCAGGTCAAAAACATACCCTATATGGGTTGTTATAGACCGATGGATTAAACCGGTATATAACAATGTACCACACTTGGTAAAAGATTCATGGGTCTTTTTAAGTTCTCTTACACCCACTATTTGGAATAAAGAACTAATTTTTGTTACCATTGATGTGGTCAATCTTTTTACGAGTATCCCAAAAGATATAGGCCTTGATTATTTCAGTAGTAGTCTAAGGAAATATTCTAATTTTGAATGGGACAAGATCTGCCTTCTTACCGATATGATGGGCCTAGTATTAGATTATAATTATATTTATTTCGAAAATGAGTTTTTCAAACAAATCAAAGGGGTGGCTATGGGGGGCATCTTGTGCCCCCATATTTGCCAATTTGGTAATGTTAGAGTGGGAAACAGAAAAGGTATTTCAGAGTGAATTTTACAAATATGTGAAGTTCTATATTAGATTTTTGGATGATATCTTTTTATTATGGGAAGGACCTGAAACATTAATAGAAGCAATTATTGAGTATATCAATCAAACAACTGATTTTTTACGTTTTACTTACAAATACAATAAAAAAGGGATAGCATATTTGGACACATATATTGAACATGGTGAAAATGGTTTTATATCCAGTATTTATAGAAAAGAGACGTTCTCGAATGATTATCTCGAATATAGTAGCAATCATCCGAAACATGTGTTCAAGAATATACTAAAAGGACAGTGCATTAGAGCAGCACGAATGTCCTCTACTAAAGAGATTATGTTAAAAGAAGTGAAACTTATTGGTTCTATGTTTCAGGACAGAGGATATCCACAGTACCTAATAAATGGTATCAGTAGGTATATTAGTGATCAATGGGAAGTCAAATATTTACCCATTTTGGGTAATCCTATTGCACAGAGAAACAAAAAAGAAACAGAGGCCTTCCAACGAATGTGTGTATTGACATATTCGCCTGTGACTCAATACATTGAGAATATAATCAGGGACCATTGGAATCTGATCAATATGGATGATCATTTAGTACAAAAGGTGGGGAACTATCCTTGAATAGTTTACAAAACGGCACCTAATATAAAAAGATTGATGGAGACAGGAAAACAATACAATACCTTGAATAAAGCAACTGTAAAATGTGGTGCTTGCAATCAATGCAAGTACATATGTGAAAGTGAGGGAGTGAGATTGAGGAATGTCAATAAAACATTTATAAAAGGAGTAGGTGGTAGTTGCAACACCAAATTTGTGATATATTTAGCCATCTGTGATGCATGTCCTGCCTTCTACATCGGAAAGATGGAGAGACAATTCAAACGTCGAATATATGATCATATGTATAGCATCAGAAAAGGAGATAATAAAAATGTGTTATGTAGACATATTATAAAGAATGGTGAAAGTCATAGATTTAAATTTATCATTATTGATCATGTTGTATCCACACTAAGAGGGGGTAATATTAAAAATTTATTAGCTCAGAAAGAGAGTAAGTGGCAAATTCTCACAGACGCAGTAAGAGCCCCTGGCATTAATGATTTTATCAGTATCAAGCCATTTCTTATTTCTTATTAGATCTCCATGTTTTTAAAGTTATTAAAGCATGTTATAACAATTTTCAAATATTGCTTACATTTTCAAATACTGTTTACATTTACATTTTATGCATCTTGTGTAGATTTTTATATGCACACTTGTGTGTTATGTGTACATATATTTATATATTTTTATACGCATACATTTTTATACACATTTTAATATTGCTTACATATTCAGTATATGCATCACATATTGTATATACAATTGAATGAGGAAGTTGGATTATTAATTGCATTATTAAGTTATTTATATATATATATTTTTTCTGATTATTTCAAAAATATAATATATACACGCAAAAGTGATAGGTAAAATTGTATTTATAAATCGTATTCATAAAATTGTACTTATAATATAATCACAGCAATTTTTGTACAATCTCATAGGTTCTATGAGATTAGAAGCTGTATATAATGTTAATACAGCTTTAATTACTAATCAAGTTTTTTTAAAAAAGTTTTGGCGCCAAAGGAGATGAATAATTGCATCGGGAAGAGTGAAAATAGTAGTTCTGATGAAGTCTGCTTATCGCAGATGAAAGCGCTTAACACTGCTATTGCACTACGGTTTTATTGGATGTACTGCATTTCTTGTATTTCTATTACTGTATTAAAGGATTCCTGTTGCAGCTGAGGACTCGTGTGTGGCCGTCCTGTACCTTTTTGGAATTTATCAGTACTAGTGTTTTTTTGATTCTTGTGTATTGGTATGGAGGGCTCCATCGAGGCACCGGCAGCTGTATCGGACGGCGGAGAGATCCATAAGCTACAAACCGAAATATCGGAACTGAGAGAAGAGATGGCACGGTTAGCTGAATTGGTTAAGCGTTCACTAACTGCCATACAGACAACTGGGGGAACAAGTAATATGGACTCATGGCAAGCAGCAATGGAAGTATACGTGGCTGAAACAGCTAGTAGAGCGGAAACGCCAGCTAGAACAAACACCAGCTCTCCGCTTTCAATTTCTATTCCAAATGGACAAATACGGTGTTATAGTGATACAAATCTATCACCGACCCGCACATTGGACTGTCCTACTTTAAGTTTACACAAAAACGATAGTAGGAATACATCTCAAGATTTCACCTTTGATTTCAGTATGCTCAATGTGGATCGTGAAGCAAGAAGAACGGGGGCGAGACCCAAAACCAAGAATGCGATAAAAACATATGCAGGTGTTTCAAAGGGGCATGGACAAACATTAAAAGGTACTGAAACCTTATGCAAAAAGACTAACAGTACTCGTGATAAAAAACCTAGTAGTCACTGTTGTACAGGAGATAAACATTATATATATAGATGTAATGCAAAAACAGGAGAACAGTTGGAACGTTTTTTAAAAGAAGATGTTGCATTTTCTAAATATGACAAAACAGCAGGAAATTATACCTGTGAAAGTGAAGTTGATTTTGGCAGACATTATGTAAATCAAAAGGCTGCAAACGATTCACTAAAAGACAAGATTTATATTATGGGCAAAAAACTGTTGTCTATTAAGAACTTAAAAATAGAAAATGCATATTTTATGAAATGTCTTACATTGAAAATAGTTCCTAAAGGCATTAGATTTTTTAAACTACCCTTGGGTACAGACATTAATATGGAGACTATGCAAGAATTTAATCAATTATTTGATAAGTTTGGATATGAATTTATGGAATTATTAATTAAGAAAAATGATGCAAAGATAGTAACTTTAATTAATGAAGTAGAACATATTAATGATATCATTGTGTCAGATGCTTGTTTCCAGCAATGGATTGATCTATATGAAAAACAGTACTCTTCTGCTGATCAAAAAGCTAGAAATATTCATGAAAGAAAGAGTAGGAAAATTGCACGAGATTTGGACATATATAGACAGAAGAGAGTATACATTTGGCCCAAGAACCTATCATCTAGGGAGAAAGAAGAACATCAGAATTATTATGGAGTAGACAGGGGACATGATGCTCATAGAAATACCGATAGAAATGAAAGAAATTACACACCATCAAAAAACTGGTACACTTTGGGAAACAGAAGAAGGAAATAGTTGCTATGGACAAGCAGGACATACAAGCTATTGATAGTACAGCTGGTCGAATACACTTAGATGTAAGTCAGGACAAGGCACTATGTGACCGTCCCCTTACTTCAGAACACACTACCAGCAGCCTCAGTGAGATTAGGATCAATGAACCTACACCCTCTCACATCACTACCACTTACAAAGGTTTTAAGGTGTTTAACTATACCAACTTAGATATCACCGAGGATTTTTACAGATTGTTTTCCAAGGGTACCAAATATATACCTACCTCCAGATTCAACCTTTTTGAGACACTTCTGGAGCTAAAACTATATTGTCGAAGGCTCAATTTGGCTACTGAATTCAAGGATAAACAGAAGACAGAAGTTGATACTGAAGATAGTACACAGAATATAGGAGATGCAAGCATAACACTCTGTTCTAAGAACAACAGATTAAAAAGAAAAAGTACGTACATGCCTATCAACAACCCGGTTATAGGATGTTTTGAAAAAATTGTCAGTCAAGATATTTATAGATTATATAGAACTTATGGAAATAAAGAGAAAAATGAATTATGTACTAGGAATGATAATTTGACGATAGGGGAACGTAAATGCCTTGATGAATTTATAAATAACAAGCAAGTGAGATTAATGAAACCCGACAAGGGAGGAGGTATCGTCATTTTTAATCAATTGGATTATATTAAAGAAATATACAATTTATTATACGACACTGACAACTATAATGCTGTATCCATCAATGAAATAAACATAGGACATAGAAGGATAGATCTCACTATAGAAGAATATTATATTGACCATAGGATCACTGATGAAATATTAAAATTTTTAACAGTACAAAATCCCACACTAGCTACCATTGTGGGCATCCCTAAGGTACACAAGAATTTAGGCCAACCCCCATTTAGACCTATCATCTCAGGTAGCAGGTCAAAAACATACCCTATAGGGGTTGTTATCGACCGATAGATTAAACCGGTATATAACAATGTACCACACTTGGTAAAAGATTCATGGGTCTTTTTAAGTTCTCTTACACCCACTATTTGGAATAAAGAACTAATTTTTGTTACCATTGATGTGGTCAATCTTTTTACGAGTATCCCAAAAGATATAGGCCTTGATTATTTCAGTAGTAGTCTAAGGAAATATTCTAATTTTGAATGGGACAAGATCTGCCTTCTTACCGATATGATGGGCCTAGTATTAGATTATAATTATATTTATTTCGAAAATGAGTTTTTCAAACAAATCAAAGGGGTGGCTATGGGGGGCATCTTGTGCCCCCATATTTGCCAATTTGGTAATGTTAGAGTGGGAAACAGAAAAGGTATTTCAGAGTGAATTTTACAAATATGTGAAGTTCTATACTAGATTTTTGGATGATATCTTTTTATCATGGGAAGGACCTGAAACATTAATAGAAGCATTTATTGAGTATATCAATCAAACAACTGATTTTTTACATTTTACTTACAAGCATATTTGGACACATATATTGAACATGGTGAAAATGGTTTTATATCCAGTATTTATAGAAAAGAGACGTTCTCGAATGATTATCTCGAATATAGTAGCAATCATCCGAAACATGTGTTCAAGAATATACTAAAAGGACAGTGCATTAGAGCAGCACGAATGTCCTCTACTAAAGAGATTATGTTAAAAGAAGTGAAACTTATTGGTTCTATGTTTCAGGACAGAGGATATCCACAGTACCTAATAAATGATATCAGTAGGTATATTAGTGATCAATGGGAAGTCAAATATTTACCCATTTTGGGTAATCCTATTGCACAGAGAAAAAAAAAGAAACAAAGGCCTTCCAACGAGTGTGTGTATTGACATATTCGCCTGTGACTCAATACATTGAGAATATAATCAGGGACCATTGGAATCTGATCAATATGGATGATCATTTAGTACAAAAGGTGGGGAACTATCCTCGAATAGTTTACAAAACGGCACCTAATATAAAAAGATTGATGGAGACAGGAAAACAGTACAATACCTTGAATAAAGCAACTGTAAAATGTGGTGCTTGCAATCAACGCAAGTACATATGTGAAAGTGAGGGAGTGAGATTGAGGAATGTCAATAAAACATTTATAAAAGGAGTAGGTGGTAGTTGCAACACCAAATTTGTGATATATTTAGCCATCTGTGATGCATGTCCTGCCTTCTACATCGGAAAGATGGAGAGACAATTCAAACGTCGAATATATGATCATATGTATAGCATCAGAAAAGGAGATAATAAAAATGCGTTATGTAGACATTATAAAGAATGGTGAAACTCATAGATTTAAATTTATCATTATTGATCATGTTGTATCCACACTAAGAGGGGGTAATATTAAAAATTTATTAGCTCAGAAAGAGAGTAAGTGGCAAATTCTCACAGACGCAGTAAGAGCTCCTGGCATTAATGATTTTATCAGTATTAAGCCATTTCTTATTTCTTATTAGATCTCCATGTTTTTTAAAGTTATTAAAGCATTTTATAACAATTTTCAAATATTGCTTACATTTTCAAATCTGTTTACATTTACATTTTATGCATCTTGTGTAGATTTTTATATGCACACGTGTGTTATGTATACATATATTTATATATTTATATATTTTTATACACATACATTTTTATACACATTTTAATATTGCTTACATATTCAGCATATGCATCACATATTGTATATACAATTGAATGAGGAAGTTGGATTATTAATTGCGTTATTAAGTTATTTATATATATATATATATATATATATATATATGTTTTTTCTGATTATTTCAAAAATATAATATATACACGCAAAAGTAATAGGTAAAATTGTATTTATAAATTGTATTCATAAAATTGTACTTATAATATAATCACAGTAATTTTTGTACAATCTCATAGGTTCTATGAGATTAGAAGCTGTATATAATGTTAATACAGCTTTAATTACTAATCAAGTTTTTTTAAAAAAGTTTTGGCGCCAAAGGAGATGAATAAATGCATTGGGAAGAGTGAAAATAGTAGTTCTGATGAAGTCTGCTTATCGCAGATGAAAGCGCTTAACACTGCTATTGCACTACGGTTTTATTGGATGTACTGCATTTCTTGTATTTCTATTACTGTATTAAAGGATTCCTGTTCCAGCTGAGGACTCGTGTGTGGCCGTCCTGTACCTTTTTGGAATTTATCAGTACTAGTGGTTTTTTGATTCTGTTACAATTAATGCCAGAGCCATAACTAGGGCAGGGCAAATGGGGCAGCTACCCTGAGTGTAACTGGCAGTTCCAAGTGGGGCTTGCTTGCAGTACGATTATTAATGTAAGAAACCATGAGAAATATTGAGGCTTCATAAATGAATGATGATACTACATTTGTGCTTAAAGAAGCTTACTACACTTAACAGTTTTTTGGAAGTCCTTGAAGACCTTTTTTTAAATTTTTTGTTCTCGACTTTGGAGTGGGCCCCCACCCTTTTTGTCCTAAAGTTTGGGTTGATGAGGCACCAGTATGGGGAACTGCCAAGTGTGCCTGATGACCTGCATATGGATCTGATTCATGCCTTACGTTCTTACTACATCCAGTGCTGTTCCAGTATCTTCTGACCAAATCTTTATCATATTTTTCTTTTCAGTCTTTTCACCTTCAGACAGGGACACACCCATGCACTTTCATCACTAGCATTATTGTGTAATTAGCATTTACAGCCTTGTCAGATACACATGACACAGGAAGCTTCCAAAGTAAATATTAGCAAGAGGAAGAGCTGATGATATTCCTTCCACCTCCATTTCCGTACTGTGTGAGTCCCTGAGCCCAGACAGTGCTCCTGATTTGAGCTCAAATGAGATGGTTTGTCTAGAGAGCTTAGGCAATTAATAAATAGATACAACAGCAATAAAATAGAAACATACAGTAGATGATATCAGATGATTTATATATGAACGATATCTTCTAATGTTTGGTGATGCCTCTTAACTTGTCTCTGATCCTTAGCTCATGCTTTTAGATTACTTAGACCACAGTACAGTTTGTATTGTATGATAACTCTTGTCTCAACCTCTTGGCGCAGAAAATATGGACAAAGCCAAAAATAATGGGGGGACAAAGCCTAAAAAAACAGGGACAATTTTTAAACAGCACTCTTATAAACCTAGTAAGTTGCTGCTATAAAAGATATTGTATTATCATACATTTCCTGAAGGATATGAAGTCTGAAACTGAAATGCTTGTCATTATTTGGTAAATTCAGCCCTCACTGATTCACCACAAAAATCTAGAAAAACACAAATTTTATGAGGGACAGATCAAAATTTTGAGACAAAAATCTGGACATTCGGCGAAAATTTGTACAGTGGAGAGGTTGCTTTAGGTTGCTTGAGAAGTCATCACTTCACTCTGGAGCCAGTACTACTTTTAAATGCTCGCACGCGCTGTGGGGGATCTTCTCTCTGCCCACCAGGGCGGAGCTCCACTCGTTTACTGAAGTGTCTGGCCAGAGCTTTTCTGGTTGCAGGTCAGGTCACCGAAGTCTGCTGTGGTAATCACGTCATCTAAACTTCGTTTTCTTGTTTTCGTATATTAGTTAAAATGCAGACGTCAGAAAAATTTGTGAAAGCTGTATCCGAAAGGACTGAAAAAAAAGCAGACAAGGTAGGAGCACGATTACTTACTAATGCAACTCGAATTTTGACAGAAATTGATTAATTAATACCAACTATTGTGAACCAGTGTAAACGTTTGCTAACGACACAAAACGTGTGTGTGTGTGTGTGTGTGTGTGTATATATATATATATATATATATATATATATATATATATATATATTGGTGTCGTGAGCGCGGATTAGGCATACCTCTCAAATGTACCTCAGCACGGTGAACGTGCTTCCTTTGGGGTCTTAAAAAGTCCTCATTCTTTAAAGTTCTACATTGAAAGGGTCTATGGCACAGGCAGTGTTAGGATTTTTTTCCCCAATCCGAGTTAAATAGAAATGTGTCATAATAATTCATTAAAATAACTTTTCTAAAAAGTAAAAGTATCGCTTCCCAGTAGAAGTTGTTAGCTGGTTTTCCACATTTTTGCTTGTTTGTTCCACATCATTACAGGTAGTGTTCCTCATTTTGAAGATGGAAGATTGGCAGCTAGCTATGATGCAAGTGAGAACATTTGTGGTGATACAGACGTATATATAAATGAAAACAAATGATGACTTGTATACAGAGTACCGGAAATACTTCAGAGTCGACAGCATAAACAAGAAAACATAAAGATATCAGGATAACAAGGCTTCCCTTTATGCTAAGGAAATTATACTTTTCTGCTGCCAACCTTCTGCCCCAAAACCGTGGACAAAAATAAAATAATAAAGGGCATGTATGCCAAATCAATGCATTTTAAATGGAGCTGTACAGACTTCTTCAGACATAAAATGATGAGGTCAATTAACAAAGTAAAAATAAGTCTCCAGCTTTAATAATCTTCATTATTTCATCATGCCGTTAATCTATTACGTTTAACTCGCCGATATTAGGTGGGAGGACGTGTCAGCATTTTGAGCTAGAATTTGGGAAGGGGTCTCTGAAATCAAAAGCATTTTGAAAGATATATATAGCTAATTAGTCCTGTCCCCGTTAATCCCGTGGGACGGCGGGGGTGCCCCTATTCCCTTTAATATAAAACATCCCGGGTCCGTGGCTAGCTCAGCTATTTGCGATTTTCCATCAAAGTGCAAATAAGTGTTACGGACTCTGCGAGATTTAATATCACATACTAATTAACACGCTTTTTTTCTCTTGTACACGTCGTTGTAGTCACATATCTTTTAAGGTGATGCAGTTTTGTACACCATAAAGGCTTTCAGCAAACAACCGAAAAGTATGTCGCTGCATATTTTTTCCCGGAACTATACCATTTAATAGTTTATCTCATATAAGCATGTTTCTGCTTCTACTATCTTCTATATTTCGCGGTACTCCGTGCCGTCGTGTAGTTTCATCTCTTAAAAAGAATATTTTGCGAGGTGTCTAACTTGATGCAGTTTTGCTGTCGCTGTTTATTGGAGGTGGTAGCTCATCTGAACCCTTTTTTTCAGATAGAAACAGCAGTTGCATACATATATCTCAGCTGTACAGATTTTCACAGAATGTCCAGATTTTTGCCTCGTATTTTAGTCCATTTTTCATAAAACTGTGGTTTTCTGGCAAATTAGTAGCAAATCATTAAGACTGAAGTTAGAAAATAATGAAAGACATTTGAGTTTCAGGCTTTATGCCCTTCAGAAAATTCATGCTGATGTAAAACCTGCTATTTTATCAACATTCTCAGTTTATAAGAGCAATATTTAAAAAATGTCCCTATTTTTGGGCCTTTGTACCACTTTTATTTATGGCTTTGTCCTGATTTCTTGCTGTAAGAGGTTGTGAGGTATGATCTATTTAAGCAATAACCCACGCCTGTGTGTGGGTAATGCTGGATTTACCCACGGTTGGTGTGGTTTGTTCACGAGGGCAAAGCCCGAGTGGCCAAACAAAGACAACCGTGGGTAAATCCAGCATTACCCACACCCAGAAGTGGGTTATTGCTATTATACAATGACATTATTTAAGAAAAAATACTTTTCTTAAAAAATGGCATTGTATAATGCCTCCTTGCTGCCCTTCTGCAGCTGTCCAGTATTCTGTGGCAGTTCTGATGTACTGCGCATGCTTATGGTTATGCAGTACATCAGAACTGTGTGTGGAAGCAACGGAGAAAGAAAGATCTCCGTTGCTTTTAAAAACGTGTCTCGCTATGTTAAAAGAGTTTAACATGGCGAGACAGCTTTAAAAAAAGCAATGGAGAAAGGAAAATCTCCGTTGCTTTTTTTAAGATATCTCGCTATGTTAAACTCATTTAACATAGCGAGATAACAGCAATGGAGCTCTTCCGTTCTCTGTTGCTGTCCAACAAAAAAAAAAAGTCTTATACTAATGGAAAAAGTCCAGGCGACCGGACCTCTTTCCATTAGTATAAGTCTGATTTACAATGTGCACGCTGACCAATCAGTATGCACATTTTGGAATATTAATGGGGGGTCGTTGTATAATTACATTGATTGTTGGAGATGCAGCCAATTCCCCACTGAAAAACAGGAGCGTGTAGATAAGTTAACAGTGATGTCAGTGCTGTAAGTTGTAATGTAAGTTGTACTTGGACCAACAACAATAAAGGATTAAGGAATCATACACTTTGTTCTTTATTCAGTAAAAGAGTTCATCTGATGAAGTTACAAGTTTTAATGAACTCTTTAATGCAGGATGTGAAATTAACGATGTACGGGTGTATTGTGTAATATGATATGGGGAAATAGCTATGAAAGAAGGAAAAATGATTAAACATAATGTTAAATACCAGTGTCTCTTGAATATAATTGAGAATTGTGTATTGTATATGAAATAAAATTAAACTTAAGAAAATTTATTTTGTGAAAAGTTAATAAATTAAAGAGCTCCTATTTTTTTTCTGTGGATGTAATGTCCCTTTGAATAACCGTCAGATCAGACAGACTAGACTGCTTATTAGTTTCATATGTCATCTGAACAACAATCCATGTTTTGTAGATTGATGATATTAAAAAGTGCTCAAGTCAGTTTAATGGGTATCTGAATACCCTAATGCTTGTGGAGTTGACATTACTTCAGAGAATTATCAGTGACTATACTAATGCCACCTTAAATAATAATTAGAAATTTAATGGGTTGCTAACATACACTTTCAGTTAGGACTGTTTAGGGAGGTGTATATTATACTTACCCAAAGTTTAGTTTTTTTTTTCCTTCTTGGGTAGAGATGGAGAATTAGATGATAAAATATTGGTTTTCTACATTTGTGAAAGTCAGAAATCCATTTTGCAAGACTGGGGGTGCATTTTTTCAGGGACAGACTGTATTTGGATTCTGTAACTTATAAGAGAAATGAAAAAATGGAATGGATTCTCATATTTAGGATGTGGACTAGATCGTGAATATAACAATGCAACTAGAGATCAGATATTCAGAGCTTCATAGGTTCTTAGAAGGTTAGTAGGCTAATGGCCCTAGAGCCCTTTCAAGCCTAACTTTATTTATCCAGAGTTATCCCAATTGTCGGTGGCTAGGTGAGTGAAGCTCATAGAGCTCAGAGTCTATGGTAGTTAAAACTGACTTCTTCTGTCCAGAAGGGACATGAATGCCACCCCTGGAGTGAATTTGCAGTCACCCATCAATTGATCTAGGTTGCTTTTGAAGAGGGTCAGGGAGGGGGGTTCTGTTTCACATGAATTGGAAGCTTGTTCCAGAGAAGTGGCAATCTCTGGGAGCTGTATCTATCTCTCCAGCATGACCTGTGCATGTCAGAGGCTAAGTTAAGATCCCTGGAGCAAGTGAGCTTCCTGCAGTTTGTTTTACGAATGTGCAGAATTTCCATTAGGGCTGGGCTAGAGATTACTCTGTAAGCCAGGCACAGGGCTTAGCAACCTGTAGGAGACAGAATACAGTGACGGGGCTTTCCTAAAGGACAAAAGGAAATAAGTAAGATTTGCAGTGATTTGCAAATATACTGTTCAAAACAAAATGGCTGAGGTTAAAATAAATTCAGAAAAAGCATGACTAAAGAAATATTGGCACAGGTAAAAGAAAAGTCAGCCTTTTGCATTAAAAAAACAAGTATCAATGTGTTAAAAACAATAAAGAGAAAATACAGATAAATGGTCTAATATATAAATAAAAAGTAATAAAGCTCTCCAACAGCTGATCCAACCTCACACCAACTCTTGTGTTCTTTGCTCCACAAGCAAATCCTTACTACAAATCTCCAGGTCTAATAATAATGCTGGAGACTCTCTATATTCCAGCTATGTCTCCAAAATCTGGAAGAGCATCCCACAAACTAGTATTTGTACAGCTAATCTCACTCATTTCAAAAACCTCCTGAAGAACCACCTAACCAGCCACTTTCTCTGCCCTTGCTCTGGCCCTGGTTAAAACTTTGACCACCCAATTACACTTTTACTACAATACCCTCTTTGTATAACTTTTTAACATATGGTTAACATAATAAACTCTAACATCTATTAATTACTTACCTCTCATCCTGTCCCCCCACCCTTTCCCTTTCTTCCCCACTCCCACTCTGTCACATATCCAAAAACATTCCCCTTGTATAAAGTTATCTCCCACCTCACTTCATGTTTTCTCCTCTTTAACACCAGTCTGTCCACTCTACACTGCCTCTGTAAATGTTTTAGACCTATAGCCCAGTTTCCATTAGTAAGATATGTAATGTCATCATTAGAAAATGTAGTATGTGTAACACAATTTACTGTATGTATATACTTCTGTCTCTGATGTTCATTGTGATCTGGGTACCACATTATGTTCTGAAATATGAATGTGATCTGCACATCACACTGTGTTCTGAGATATGCTTTCTAAACTCTCTGTAAACCGTAGTGTATACTATAAATTACTTGCTAAAATTTCTGTTGGAACTTCTCTTTGTAAACCTTAATATATTATACAAGTTACTTGTTAAGAATTGTTTTGGAGCTTTTCTCCCCAGGCCTCCACTGAAAATGGGCTAAAACCCAGTTGGACGTTCGTGGTAAACAAATGTAAAATAAATAAGTAAGTAAGTAAGTAAGTAAATAAATGAATAAACTTGGACAAACATACATTAGATAAAAACGTTTTATGATGTTTTAAGAGAAGGGAGAGGCATGTACATTGATTTGACTCATACATTCTTAGAGTTGAGCAGAAACAATAACTTGATCAAGAATTAGAAGTTAAAAAAAAGATTTGAAAAAACAGAACATACTAGCATCAAAGCATTGTCATATGTATGTGGAAATCCCATGAAAAATAGAAGAAGAAAATGTTTGACAGAAATCAGCTTATGTGTTAGAATAATGACGTTTTACTTTCTAAAGTTTAACAAAACAAAGCAACAGAGTTGACGATATCACAAATAAAGGATTCAGCAAAGTGTTATCACTCATATTGAAAATCACCCTTGACAAATTAAAATTACAAAACAAAAAAAAAATTCCATAGGAATGGAAATAAAGTTTTCTTTTTCTACAAACAGTAGTAAGTGGTGCAGAGTCAGCTGGAATTGGCTAAGGTTTTACCTGCCTTGCATCTGAGAAGCCAACAGATCATCATTGAATTGACAAAGATGAAATATAGTTGTAGGAGACTGGGGATACTGCTACTATCACCTGTTTCACAGGTAAGTAAGTATGTGATACTGCGACTGCTGCTTGTAACATAAGTGAGATGGCCTAAACTTTTCTGAGGCACATACATGGTGGCACATGGAACCATCGTCTACTCTCCATGGTAGACTGTGCTTATGATATCACTAGCACTGGGACTGTCTATGCCTGTGATGTACATGTAGTGGATGACATCTGGACTGGCCAGGGCCATATAGTGATAAGCTTTCATTGTCCCACATTCTCCCTGTGCCTTCGTCAATGCCTTCAGCCAACTTATAACATCAGGTTGAACCAGCACTTTTTTGTTTGCTGATGTCAGGGTGCTGTGATATACTCACCACCATGCCTGCAGTGATAAGTGAAACACATGATTTACATAAAGGTTGAGGCAATTGTTAACATGCAGGCATCTCCAGTTACACATTCCAGTGATCTTACATACTGATTAATAAAACCAGCTAAGAACTATTTCACTGGTGGATTTTGTTTTGGAGGTTGCTGTCACTCAGGGTCATAAATGTAATTATCTAGAGTGCAGGAGCACATTCTGACACTGAGGTCATGATCATGGACAATGTAATAAGCATGTGGTCATTCCAGTCTGACTGCCTTTGCATTACTAGATGTTTGTGCTGTACATGTAATAAGGCAGCCAATACTGTCATACATGAGTTAATGTTGTGTAGCCTTTTTTCATGTACAGTGCATGTCTTACATGCCTTTGTGTTTTATATATTTGTATACACACACACACACACATATATATATATATATATATATATATATATATATATATACACATTTGTCTTTCTCTCTTTTTGTTTCTCTCTCTCTCTCTCTCTATTATATATATATGTTTGGATCTTGCGGCTCCATATGGTCTACTATAGTGTGTGTGTGTGTGTATATGTATTCGTGCATGCGCAGGCCACCATCTGGAATTTACCCTTTCCCCCCACTGTCCTGCGATCTTGGAGTTGGTATATTTAGTTATGGGGGTGTGGGGGGCCCCCCACCTGGGTAGGTTTTAAAGTTTACAATTTTTTTGATGGTCGCTAGCTTGGCCAATAGTTGGTTATCCATGGGAAAAGTTTTGATGAAAAGTCCGTTCACTGATTTGTGACTTCTTCAGAAAGGCATCGACAAATAAGTGTTCGACAATTAGTGAGTTTGATTAAATGATATAGACCCATATATATATATATATATATATATATATATATATATATATATACATATATATATATATATATATATACACATATATACACATGTGTATGTGTGTGTGTGTGTGTGTGTGTGTATGTGTAGTAGTAGTAGTTTTAGTCAAACTTTTCATTTGTCAAACGTTCTAGTATCAAAATTAGTGGAATGTATGGTTTGATGAGAGCTTGAATAGCCAGAACATGCAATGTCAAATGAGGCGTAAGCAGGAATGGGTGGTAATGTCAAAGCTTTCATCTGTCTTGAAACTTTTGGCATTGAGGTTGAGTGTGTGAGTGCTAGCAAGTTAGGGTTAGAATAAAGGCTAGGGAATGGGACAGATGTGTACACAGTGTGTGTGTGTGTGTGTGTGTGTGTGTGTGTGTGTGTGTGTGTGTGTGTGTGTGTAAACTGCAAGGGAGATGGGGTTTAACAAACTAATGTGTACAACTGGGTTAGGGTTAGTTCACATGATAAAGGGGTAGGTAAGCCCTCTGCCCACCCTTACTTGTGTATGTTAACCTGAGCCTTATCACTGCCGCTAATCCAGACTTATACCAAGGATGCTAAACACCCTGACCCTGACAGCAGCACTGTCCTAACAGATTGTGTCTGTGGGTCATTGGTTGAATTATTTTGTTTAGTTGATTAATAAAACAAACTGTTTTCCATTTTTGATCATTTTTGTGATTTGAGGAAATAGCATTTTGAGAAATATAAGTTTGACTTGTTTTCATTTAAATGTGTCTTTATGATATGTGTGTGTGTGTGTGTGTGTATGTATATGACCAAAATAATATACATTCCTATGTGTATGTATGTATGTATGTATATGTGTGTGTGTATTTGTGTTGTGGGTATACTTTTCTTTGTAAATGTTTTTGTTGTGTGCTTATGGCTTACCGACAGCAGATTTTGTACTTGGTGTCATCTGCTAGCTTTCTTACACTGAATGTTTCATATTCTTTTTTACTGCATTGGCAATGTGTGTGAAGTGCTATGCTGTACCAGTTCATACACAATAGTCAGTGTGAAAGTGATACCATTTTTTTCTGGGTTATGCCTTTCCTTGGTGTATCATTTTACTGTTATGTTAGTGTCTGGGGACTGGTAGTGATAGTAGTTGGTGACTATCTCAGCACAGTGTTGCGTGCTGCACAGTGTAGTACAGGGTACCCAGTTGACATGAAGCTGTACATCTGGATGTGGTCTTTGCTGGCATCTGTGATGCTGCTGCATGTTATGCTGTTGTGCAACACAGCATGAGAATATAGAAGGGTTTGCTAGGGGTGTTCTTCAGTAATCCACCTGAAGGGCTCAGCCACTGGAAGCAGTGTTTCAGCTGGCCATATACACATTCAACAACATTCTAGGTCTGGGCACATGCCATTTTTGGATGCCTCATTGGTGTCATTGGCCATGGTTGTTGAGGGTATCCATAATTTCATATAAAATGTTGTGACGCACCACCACTGAACCAGTAATGAAGGAGCCTCAATCCTCACCACTGGCACCAGTGGGAGATTTACACTGCGAGGATGACAAGGTACACACACAGTATTTCCAGATGCAGCTTTCTGCATCAAGTGCAGTTTCCCTTAGGAACACACAGAGACCACTGTCAGTCCGGGGCCTGTTTTTCCCTCTTTCTCCAGACCTCCAATAAGACTCCCCACGGACACAGCTATAGAGTTGAGATCTCAGCTGAATGGCCAAGCCAAGACCTCCGGCACCCTCTCTGTCCAACCAGTGCTTCACGCCCCTGCCCAAAGTAGCTGACACGCATACACTTTGAGGTTTGATTTACACAAACACACACACACACATACCTGGGAAAGTCTGGTACTGATTTACTACCTATGCTCCCTTTTGCCCAGACTATAAGGTAGTTATCACTGCCACCAACCACTCCTTATCATCTACTTTAAGACCCTTAATAAAGGGTGTCCAATCTTACTGTGTAATGTTACTATTAATACAAATGGTAGCTTGACCAAGAGCAAGGCTATTAGCAGTTGCCCACAGTGTCACCAAATAAATATAAAAGTACTCTCAGAGCTTAAATTCCCTTGATAGATCAGCCACAATGAACTGTTTAAATATATTAACAATAAATAATAAAATAACAAAACAATACTAAATATGTATTTGCAGTGACATCAGGGTTCAAAATCACAGGATGTATTTAAAACAACATTGCAGGACAGTCTCAAATAAATGAAAAAAAATATCTAAAATAAGCTTTACTGTATTCTTGTCTATATCTAAGAGAGTTACTATTCCCTAGAAACTTGCAGAGCAAGGCAAATGTGTGGTGAATGGGTCTTCTTGTCAGGTCCAAGACAGAATACAGAATGCTGTGTCTATCGCAGAGAGTTCTGAAATTAATATCTCAAATATTACTGATGGGCTAACTTGCAGAATGACATCATTTCTTGCCATATGACTTCTAGTCCCCAGGCCCAAAACAACCACTGATGGCAGCTGGTAGCATTTAGCATCTACCTGTAAAAACACATAGACAAGGACTTTTCCTCAGATCTTTGGCAAATGCTGGAAGTTATAAAACAGTAAACAACTTCCAACACAATACAGAAAGCCTGTCAGCACAGACTCTGTGTCTTCTTGGTGCATTGGAACTGAAAAATATATTTTATTATGTAGCCATAAAGTAATTTAATTTCAGCTATTTCTCTGAAGTTTTGCTGGACTGAAGTTAACCTCCTGTGTTCCAGTTTCCACTGTTAAAATATGTACATTTAAACAGTTACAATAGTATATGTACATTTCTGTTCTCTTCCAGCAGGGCACACTGTGGATACATCTTTAAGCTCAGTACTTTATAAACCCTTTTCAAAACATATGTTTGTACAAACAGGTTTGATATACACATAACATACAGCTCTAATACAGTTGTAATGCAAGTGTCTTACACAAATCATTTTGATATTCACCAATGACATGTAATTATTTACAAAATTCCAGGTAGCAGTACTGGCAGCATCTCCTTTCATGACAAATGTAATCAACATATTCTTGTCAGTTACTCCTGACTTTAGTATGGCTAACTGTGTATTGTTGTAGTGCTGTTTGTCATTCACTGGTTATTGTATTTACTTACCTGGTGTCCACAATCTATATGGCCATTTGTGAGTGCACAGAAAAACTGATATGACATGGATATGCATCATGTGCACTGCCACAGTAGATGAAAATGACCTTTGGAATCTTGCCACCATCACTGAATGTGACACTTGATGCTGCATTGTTTTGTTGTGGCTATTGCTCTACTACCCATGAAGAATCTACCAAGGTTTACACATATGTAATATATAGCCCCAAGTATTAGGGCATATCAACAAATTGAGTACCTGTTGTGGAAAAATGCTTCTGATGGGTATCTGGGAACTTGATGTATGCCTTCACATTTCTACCATGACATCCAGGAAGATGCTTAATATTCTGGATGCTGAGGCCTTTGATATTCACACTGGCTGGCCTTTAGTATCTATGGCCAGAATGCTCAGAGTGCCTATGGCTGGCATTTAGTATCACATCAGTACTGCAAAATCCTTGATTACCAATGGGATGGCCTGTCATGTTATACTCTACTGAGTTTATATTTTCCAGATTATTGTGAGACTCTTTGCTTACTCTGTACTCATCCAGGATTTTCTGGTCTATAAGAAGCTGGAAAATGATATGTTATTGTACTCTCTATCTGCTGCATGTTCTTCCTCCATTACCATGCTGGTTTTACTGCTTCTGGTCTCCTTCTAGATTTGTGGTATATAACATGAATGCTGAGAGTTATTAGCAAGAAGTTTTTGTTACGTATCTGCCTGTCCCATCTTTGTATGTGTTACTGTATTTTTAGATGCATTTTGCTAATCTGAATAACAGTTTATTGTGGCTGGATACATCTCCTTATTTCTTTCTGGTCATAGGATGCTTACAGTGTAGCTCATTATGGCATAGTTAATCAGCATTTGCTTATGCTGTGCAGTTTACATTTTTGTATTGTTTTATGAATTATCATGCTCCTGCATACTGCCTTGCTTTGAACTGTAACTATTTTCTGAATGATTTGTATGCCCACTGTTATGTTAAACTTTGTTTTTTTTTTTTTTTTGTCAGGTCTTGCTTGTAAATCTTTAACAGTTGGCCATTGCATCTACCTAGTAATTAGACTGATATTCATTTAAGTGTCACATAAATTTAACAACAACACAAAAGAAGTAGAGAGTGGACTGGGGCAAAGTATGACTGTGGCCAGAAAGCAGTGATCAAGCACATATAACATGAAATCTGTAAATGGACAGAAAATGAGCATCCATAGCCCAGAGAGTGGGTGTAGCATGAGTGACATAGGATGTGTTTGGTGATACAGAAGACAAGGTGATCTAGCCAAGGCACAGTGGTCTGCTTAAGCAGCAAACGTTAGGAGGACTGGAGGAACAGAAACAAATAATGTTAACAGCAGATAATTATAGCATGTCACAATTCCTCTGATAAAAAGCATACCCCCAACAATGACATGTTAGGGCTTGTACTTGAAAGTATGAAGAATTTTATCACTGCATCTTGTTATCTGCAGTAACCTGACCTCTGCCTTAAGGAATTTGAAGACATAAATAGATGTCCTAATGGTTAACATTCTAGGCCAATCTTGGCATGTTACCTGCCCTTTAAACTTGTATTTGGGATTATGTTGGAACACGCTTGTTTTGGTTTGCTTCTCTCATTTTATTTCACTTAGATGTTAGCAAAATACCACCAAGTACCAGTTAGAAATAAGGCTTGCAGAGTATAGAAGTGGCCAAGTTGAAGACAAACCGGCTGAAGTGCAATATTTGTTTTCTGGATGTGTGTGACTATAGTGTCTGTATATCCTAGCAATGCATTTGCATATGGTAATTGCAGAGTAAATTATGCTGAACTTTCACAGTTTTATACCTCTGCAACATATTTTCCTGTAATATACCAGATAAAGCAGTATGATATTTGATTATTTAAAGGAATTGACATGATTTCCTGAAAGTGGATATTTTAATTCATTTTCCAAGAATCCAGTATCACGAGTCTGCACACTCTGAAACACCAGCACTCCAATGTATTCTACACAGATGCACATCAAACACATGCATACCACCTAACACAGGCATGCAGCATTCATCCTTGCAAACATCAGTCATTCGAAAAAAAAATACCCAGCATTTGAAACAAGAGGTTACCTTCTGTACCTGGCGCAGTCCCAGAAACTGTTATTCCAACTCCACAATTTCCATTGTTACCGAATGAAGTGACAACTCTTGAGTTTGTCTCTGTTACTCCTGTAATAACTCTAATTTACTTAACCACCAAATTAAAGACAAAGCCAAAAAACATCAAGGAAAGGGTCCATATCAGGAGCACTTTTTGTAATAATAGTTGTGCTGACCTAAGAAGCTGGCAATAAGAGAATTTGTTTAACAAGAATTTTCTGAATTAAAATATGTTTGTAACTAGAATCACTGTCATTTTTTTTGACAGCAAACCATCATTTCTCCTGAAAATATCATCTATTTTATGAAGGATGGAAGAAACCTTTGAACCAAAATCAGGGACACGCTTGAAAAAACTACGTAGTTGAATGCTATGGTTGCCACAACTCCCCACAAAATGATATCAAGTGCATGTCACAGTAATAACATTGTAACATTACTCTTGCATACAGTATATCATGCTTTTATGTGCACCCACATTCACAAAAATTCACATCCTTCACATAACAGAATTGCTGTCTGTCATATACCATTTGCACAACTTACTTCTTGCAGATATCAACTTTTAGGGTACCAAATATTGAAAAAAATTACACAGATCTCAATATCTAGAGTTACCTGGTGTTTGCTTATTTTAACTCTTTAGTTTCTAAGCTGTCTCAGAAGAGAAACATTCCTGACCCAGACAAGATCAAAGACAGTAATTTTTAACTATTTAGTTATTGTTTATTTAGGTAAATGGGTAGGTAAGTTAGTCAACAAAACCTTTTTCGTGATGATCCTGGTACAAACTGTGAAGGAATGCAATGTTTTTCCATACATAAGAGCTGCAGTTAATATAGTTCCAGTATAGTGTCCAGAAGCACATTAGTGTGACAAGTGTAGTAAGAAATATATATTCTATACTCAGATTTCATGCTATTGCTCCTGCACCAACCCATCATGTAAAAATATACTCAGTCTTCAAAATGCTGCCCTTTTACCGATACAAAAGGGGCACACTGTTTTCAACTGTTGCTATGTGTAAATATAAAATAACATTTTAGAGAGGATTTTCTATCCTATAACCATGTGTTATACAGTTCTATACAGTAAGAATTAGTTTATATAGTTCTAAACACTAAGTGCTCTTTTGGAGTCATAAAATATCTTAGGGATGCTCACAAAAATATGTACTCATTTGACTATATTGATTATGCTTATCTACACCTTTGAGTGTGAGGTACAATCTTTTGAGCTGAAGCAGTCAGTAGCAATGTGATGCAAACGCATTTAGGCCAAAAGTGCAGTGCAGTGAGTTGTGCACAACAACAGTAAGCATAACTGTCTGAAACGAACTGGCCAAGGGATGGAGGCACATTGGGAAGGAAAGATGCAGTTAGTAGACCTGTATTCCTATTTAATGGTTGTGGGACAATACAGTGTCACATATTGCCGTGATGTGTGTCCTTGCAACTCATATTGTTGGGGAATATCAGTTGTACTGTACTTGTGTTATCTGCAGTTTGCCTCTCACTATATGTGTGCCCATGCGCATGCACACGCAGGTGTGTGTGCCTGTCTGTGTCTGTGTGTGTACTATGTAACCATAATTCATGTAGTATGTGGTGTATCTGTAATTCATGTTGTATGCTATATAACTGTAATCCATGTAGCTGCGCTGTATAACTGTAACTCATGTAGTATGCTATATAACTGTAATTCATGTAGTATGCTATGCAATTGTAATTCATGTAGTATGTTGGGTAACTATAAGTCATGTAGCTGTACTGTATAACTGTAATTCCTGCAGCTACACTAAACAGCAATTCCTTTGGTACATTGTGCAAACATGCTTCTGCAGGTTTGGGGATGAGGATGGAGAGTAGTAGAGGAAGACTGCATGTGCAGCTTTATTTCACAGTCATGTAATATGGGTGCAGTTGATGCAGAGGCTCTGTAATACAACATTATGCCCAAGGCATTAGGCAGTTCTTGTCTGCTGTAGAGATGACAGAACAAGTTGAAGACTCTAATCCCTAATTCTGAGGGACTTCTGTATAGATCGTGGTTAACTCTAACAGTCTGTGTTGTGACGGCGTCTGTGTTGAATTGATACCCTGGCATCAAGTGCAGCATATTAGACACAGTAACATTGGGATGGCTTAGCAGCATTTTTTATCTTGTACAAGACCTCTATATCTTTCCTTCTTGTTTGTTAACTGTGTGTCTGGGTTTTTCCATAAACTTTTAGTCATGACCTGGACCACAAGGGCAAATGTAAATGCTGCACTCTCATGCATAAACACACACATGTTTTTGTTATATCTATATCTTTAGCTCTCTCTCTCTATGTATGTATGTGTGTATATATATATATATATATATATATATATATATATATATATATAAATATATATATATATATATATATATATATATATATATATATATATATAGATATATATAGTTATAGATATATACACATATATGTTAGATATCTATTGGCACACATTTAATTTCATTCAGTTTACTCATATGTTAAGAGTATAAGCAAACTGGTCATCATGGGCTCTTTTCAACCATGGCCTAAGGTAGAAGAGCAAGCATAAATGCAATATATGTGGACATTTTAAAGTAGCCAATGAACCAATTTGCTTTTGTGAATAAATAAGAGTACCTGGTGTAAATGTATGAAGGCATTGAGCAGACATAAGGACTGAACCCCAAAAGCTAGAGCTGGAAGGAAGAAGGTGGGTGGACATGATCTTACCATTGAGCCACCATGCAGCCCTCACTTTTTTTATATATATCGACATTTTAAAGTAGCCAATGAACCAATTTGCTTTTGTGAATAAATAAGAGTACCTGATGTAAATCTATGAAGGCATTGGGCAGACATAAGGACTGAACCCCAAAAGCTAGGGCTGGAAGGAAGAAGGTGGGTGGACGAGATCTTACCATTGAACCACCATGCAGCCCTCACTTTGTTTTAGAACCGGTCCTAGATTAACCCACAGATAGACCAATCAGAAAGAGTGACTGTGTGAGACAGTGTCATGCATGTAATGTTGCATTGCTCAGGCATTTTTTAAGCATTTTGAGGATGTCATTATTACTGAAACAGGAAGAGATCACTTGCAGCTCAGTTGGCTGTATGGAATGTAACTGCTGCTTCCAATATGTTCTGATGTGATAGGAATTTTACTGCCATTAGCTGCATTTCCAACAGGGAAGAAGATGCATCAGTGTTGTATGGTTACATGAGTTCCACAAATTTTGCAACAAGTGAAAGAAAACATTTTTTTTTTAATTTCCTGCATGCTACCTGAAGGTGTACCTACTTAGAATGTATTGTAGTCACTGGGATAGCAAGGGACAGAACAGGATGAGCAATAGAAAATGAGGTCATGTGCCTTTTCCAATTTATTTTGTACTAGGGCATATACCAGTGGGGATAGTTTGCTATGAGTGTTTACTGATTCTGCCAATAGGGAGTGTTTTACTGTAGCTGCCTCTTTACTTTGTGTAGTGTAGCTTAAGAAATTTCTGTGAAGACATTTCTGTGAAGACCTCGTCAATAAAGTTGCATTGACATGCCTTGCTTCATATAAATAGTTTGCACATAGCATTCTTTGCAAGCGCTTCAAAGCTATGGAACAGATTGTTGTATACCTTTACTGAGAGTAGCTGACACTCCCCTTTTAACCCTCTCATAAATCCGTTTAAAAAAAACTTGATAGGAGCAGTTTTAAGTGGGGTGTCAGCACCACTTAGTATGGCGTAAATGTTAAAAATCACATAGCAACGTCTTCTGGCAATGTTTTACTACAGCTATACCCCTTGACTAAATTTTAAACAAACTGCTATTCTCAGAACCAAGTTAGGGGATGATAGGTATAGTGAAACATTGCCAGTGATTATGGAGAACTGCAGAATGGTTTAAAGTCCATCATGAATGAGCTGTCCCTCTTTTAGTTGTTGGATTGCTGAAGCTCTTGAATGAACTTGCTTCCAAACAAGGCTTCATGTTGGCCATCAAGCCTCAACTAACCAGTAGCTGGTATTGTAACTGTATGGTTACTTACCTGATGTGGCTAAATAGTTGCAAGAATTCCACTATTTTTGCAGTCTGTTTATCTTACTTTCTGTTGAAATTTCAGTCAGGGGTGGAAAAGAAGAACAATTTACATATCATCTTCTATAATGAAGTCTCCTTCCATGACCTGGACAGTGTATGTTTCTTAAGAATAAACTTTTTTACTACTAAAAAAGTTATAATAACAAATTAAAATCATGATAAATTTAGTAAGGGGTTTTCATTTACATTCTAGTACATCTAATGGCACAGAATAAATAAGTAACAAGTATACACCCTGGAACACAGGGCCCATGCCTGGGTATATTCTTTTTTTTTAGGCCCATCCCCCATGTCCTCTAATTCATTTCTCTGGCCATTCTCCCGACCTAGAGTCACCCACTTCTTGTATCTTCACTTAGACCATCGGTACTCTGATCGTTAACATAACCCTTTATAATTATTAAGGTCTGATCTTCCTGTCCCTCCTAGTTCTCTTTCTTACTTTTCTAATATGTTCCTTATCTCCTTTCTCACTTCTTTGAATCTTCTGTCTGCACTTTCCGTAACTGGATATTATATTAGTTAACCTGAGGTTCTTCTGCTTTTCTTTCTGTGTATCATTATCTCCTCCAGGAAATCAGTTACATCATATTTTAACCGTTGGTGTTTTTTTTTTTTTTGCTCTAAAATGTTTCTTATAGCCCTACTCCAGTGTAATGATGCATGCTTTTTATATTGACATTTTGCTTGCATTTGTCAAGTAGAACATTAAGTACAATGTTGATGAGTTGCTATTTTTATTGTAAATTGATGTCACAAACTTATATCTGTATTCAATGCACAAAGGCATATTATATCATGACCCCCCCAAAACGTGCACGCTGATTGGCCAGCGTGCACATTGTAAATCGAGTTATACTAATGGAAAAAGGTCCGGTCGCCCGGACTTTTTTCCATTAGTATAACTCTACTTTTAAAACACTGTCTTGCTATATTAAATGGGTTTAACATAGCGAGACAGCTTTAAAATAAGCAACGGAGATCTCCGTTGCTTATTTTAAAGCTGTCTCGCTATGCTAAACCCATTTAACATAGCGAGACAGGTTTTAAAAAAGCAATGGAGAAAGCAAGATCTCTGTTGCTTTTTACTGTTTCGCTATGTTAAATGGGTTTAACATAGCGAGACAGTTTAAAAATAAGCAACGGACATCTCCGTTGCTTATTTTAAAACTGTCTCGCTATGTTAAACCCATTTAACATAGCGAAAACAGTAAAAAAAAAAGCAACAGAGATCTTGCTTTCTCCGTTGCTTTTACCCACAGCTCTGATGTACTGCGCAGGCGCGCAGTACATCAGAACTGCCGCGGATCTGCGGAAGGGCAGTAAACAGGCATTATACTATGCCATTATTTAAGAAAAGTAATAGTTTCTTTTCTTAAATAATGTCATGGTATAATAGCAATAACCCACTTCTGGGTGTGGATAATGCTGTATTTACCCATGGTTGGCTTTGTTTGGTCCCTCGGGCTTCGCCCTCGGGACCAAACCACGCCAACCGTGGGTAAATCCAGCATTACTCACACCCAGGTGTGGGTTATTGCTATATTGTACTGTTTCTTATGTGTAGTTTGTATTATAATAAATGATGTAACAAAGATCCGTTGTCACTGTGTAAATATTGTATATATGAGGGTCTTGAACTGTTGCTTGCTAACTTTTGACACATGCCCTGTTTTTTTTCATTGTTAGAATACTTGTGATTTCTAAGTATATACTCATTTCTCTGATTGTGGAAATTATAGGTATATGATGAACTCATCAGTAAAATTTCTTCCTCTGGAACATTTCTCCCCAACCCCCCACTGTTTGTTGAGTTGTATCCCCCAGGTTAACAAACAAAATGTTGAAACCTGGGTTCCTTTGGATATTTAAAGTGACTGGTTTATAGCACAAGTGTTAGGGAAATCAAAGATAGATGCCTAAAAACACTGAAAACAGTAGCTATGGTATATTTAGAGTACTACAAATGCAGAATAGCAGCCCTTACAGCAGCGGAAAAATGCAAGTTTAAACTCTAAGCAAGTGCAGGAAAAACAATAAATAGCATATTTGAGAATGCAATGAAAAGAAAGCAGTACAAGTGCAAAATAATACTTAATTTAATTTTTCTTGCCAGGGATGGCTTCAGATGCAAGCAAAAGCTCTCAAACTCTCTGGCGTCATTGCCAAATGATGAGCAGCTCTGGATAACTGAGCCAATACTTGAGCAAACACCAGGCTTATATATTATCAGAAAAAAGCAAGTTTTTAGCTAGGTATGCCAAAGGCCAATCAGGTAAATAGACATTAAGATTTCCACCAGCAATTTGCAGCTCAGATAGGTAAAATCAGCTCTCTCTTTCCACAAGAGTGCAGACTTTGGCCTTCTTAATATAAAAATGAATGGTTTGGAGTCCAAGTGTTAGGGCACCACAAAAAATAGATGCCTAAATGCTCTGAAAAGAGTGGATATAGTGTATTTAGAGTGCTAGAAGTGGAGAACAACAGCTCTTAATAGCAGTGGGAAAATGCAAATTAAATTGTAAAGAAGTGCAGGAAAAACAATAAATAGCACAGAAATATATGAAAATGCAGTGAAAACGAGAAATACAAGTGCAAAGTAATACTTAATTTAGTTTTTCTTACCAAAGATGGCTTCAGATGCAAGCAAACTCTCTCAAACTCTGTGACATCATCGCCAAACAATGAGCAGCTCTGGATAACTGGATGGGAGAGGCCTTTGCCACTCTATATGTGCACTTTAGAATTAGGGGGATGTCATTTCTGCAGAACAGTTAAGGGCAAAAATGCATACAGTCACTCAGTGCTGGTTTTGAACACTTGACTAACCATTGAGAACATCAGCACAATAGTGGGATCTCTGAATGTGCCATGGTATAAGTGCATCACTAATTGTCAATATGTGTGGTTATGTGAAAGCATTACGTTGTATCAAGGAATCAAAGAATATGTGTCCCTGCAATTACTTAAGAAATAATCTTGCTGTATGTCAGACATTGCCTGATGCTAGGTTTACCCAAACACACCAGTGGCTTCCTGCTGTTGTCACTGTGACAGTAGAACAACAGTTATGTACAATGTGGATATATTCCCATATTGGAACGGGTCTACTTCAGAATACCAAAAACCCATATCAGCAAAACCCATTTCATCAAGATGACAATATTGTATCTTCATTTACGTGAAATCTTAAACCAGAGAAGACATTCACTGAAAAGGTAACCACTTAGCCACCAGGACAACATACACACAACAAAATGATTAAAAAACCAAAGTGGAGGTTTCACCCCCACACCCCCCCAACTATATATATATATATATATATATATATATATATATATATATGTGTGTGTGTGTGTGTGTGTATATATATATATATATATATATATATATATATATATATATATATATATGGGTCTACCTGAGATGGTCGACAGGCCATATGATCGACACTCATTTGGTCGACAAGCAGATTTGCCCCCCTCCCCAATGTTGTGCGACCCTGGAGTTGATATATATAGTTAGGGGGGTGTGGGGGATGAAGCCCCCCACATAAAATGCTTGTCGACCAAATGACCTGTCGACCAAATGAGTGTCGATCATATGGCCTGTCGACCATGTGAAGTAGACCCATATATATATATATATATATATATATATATATATATATATATATATATGTGTGTGTGTGTATATACCAACTCCAAGGTAGCAGTATTGTGGGGAAAGGGGCAAATACCTCCAAGGTGGCCAGGTGGTTACCTTTCCAGTGAATGTTTTCACTGGTTTAAGGTTTCGCATAAATAAAGATTCAATATTGTCATCTCAATGAAATGGGCTTCACTGATATGGGTTTTGTATATTGACCCATTGGAACACATGCCTTACTTAGGCAATAACATACATTACATCATTTTGTCTTCAGTACTGAGGAGACGTATTACTGCAACTGATATGAATGGATAATATAATCAAATGACAGCATCAGTCTTCAATAGTGTTGTAAAATGAAAATTAGAATAAACTCTTGTAAGAGGAAACAACATCTACACATGAACATAACCCATGTGCGTGACAACACTGTTAAAAACATGTACACCGAGTGGAAGCAGCAATATTGGGATTTGAACTACATACCGAACATCCCAAGCTGTTGAAGATTGGCTGAAATACAAGAGCCACTCAAGATTTGTTTTACAACTGTGACACTGCACATTTCAATGGATGATTAATCATTGTCTTTTATGTCTATGTTTCTGCTAAAAAGTGGTTGTACAGCTCAAGCACACTGTATAGCTATATTTGTTTTTGCAGCCTGTTCTGTTCAGGAGAAAGAAGAAACACACACCCACAGAAGACAGTCAGTCCTGTATTTGTACTCTCTCTCTGCTGACACAATCTATTGAAACTGTATTACAGTTGCTTACTGCAGAAGAAGTCTGAATGCATGTGAGCCACACTGCATCTTTGAAGGGATGACATCAGCTTTGTCATGCAAAGGAAATACGTGTTCAAAAACTACTTGTATAGCCTTCCAGGATTCTAAAGGTTATCAATACAAAGAGGTGTAAGACACTCCTGCATCCATTTACACACACACACACACACACACACACACACACACACACACACACACACACACACACACACACACACACACACACTCACAGTCAGGAGATTCTCACTGCTGTATTCAAACTCCCTGATTATCTACTCACACAATCTACATGCAAGTGTATTATAGGCACTTGCCACAGTAGAAGTCTGACTGTATCTTTGAAGGGATGACATCGTGTGTGTCATGCAAAGAAGATGCATGTTCAAAAATTACTTTTTCCAGCCATGTTGGTTTCTAAATGTTGTCAACACTAAGAGGTGTAAGACACTTCTACATCCATTTACATTCACAGACACACAGTGAGGTGATTCTTACTGCTGTATTTGAACCCCCTACATATCGACTGAAACAATTTACATGCAAGTTTATTATATGCACGTGCCACAGGAGAGGCCTGACTTTAGTGTTGTGAGAGTGTACTTTTGAAAGGATGACTTCATCAGTATGTTATAGACAGTATGTTGTTTGTGGACAGAGGGAAAAGGGGATGAGAGATTCATTTGACCATGGTAATGTTTCTCACTAGCAGGAGTCAAATGGACAGAGCTGATGAATTAATCACATGCCTGTCAACTGTCCAGATTTTTGCCTCATATTTTTGGTCTGTTTCTCATAAAATCTGTGGTTTTCTGGCAAATCAATGATGATCTAAGGATTGAAGTCACTAAATAATGACATACATTTGAGTTTTAGGCTCCATATTCTTTAGAAACATGCATGATATGATAAACCCTGTTATTTTATCAATTTCCTAAGTTTATAAGAGCAGTGTTTAAAATCTGTCCCTATTTTTGGGTCTTTGTCCCCATATCATGTCAGGCTTTGTCCAGATTTTTTGTGCTAAGAGGTTGAAAGGTATGATTAATCCTTCTGTGATGCTATGGCCCCACCATCTCACACACACACACACACACACACACACACACACACACACACACACACACACACACATACACACACACACGCAAATACACACACGCACACACACACATGCAAACACACACTCTCACACAAGTTAACTGTTGTGAGATTAGAAACCCCTACTAAATAGGTTACAGTATAATGGGATAAACCAGAAGAGATGACGAGGGACAAAGAGATGGAGAGGCACATAAGAGTTTGTGTTACGGCACATTTATTAACATCTTTATGGTGTGTTTGTACTACTTGTTTCCTTATTCAGAACATGTATTGTTCTGTACCATTAAGTGATTGATATAGGGATAGAGATGGTGGAGGCGTGACAATAAGCAATACAACCACATACATCTGGTTGACGTAGGTGTAGGAAACTGGAAATATGATGTTGACATGAGGATGGTGTTTTCCTGATAAAAGATGTAGCAAACACTTGCACAAGTAATATTAGTATGGAAAATTTTAAATTACTTTAACACATCAGGTTTCATACGTTTGGCAGTAAAATAAAAATTTACAGACAGGTTGATTATCTTAGCTCACCACAGAGGAGCTCATGGTATATTAACTTTCAATCACACATTGTAAGAGACACTTACAACATATTCAATAAAAACATTAGGTAGGCAGCAATATTCATTACACATATATTAGTTGTAGTCTCCCTTATACTTTATGTGATATCCTGCAGCCTGGTACATATGGAAGAGTAACTGTATCACATTTTATTAACCTAAGTCTGTTTTATTCTAGCCTAGTGGGCATATTGCTGTTTGCACTAAGCTAACCATGCAATGCAGTATAAAGCAAACAATTACCACATTTTTCAATAACACTTGAAATGCCATTTAGCATCACATAGTACACTTACTTGTTTCCAGACCTCGTGAAAATGCTGAAGACTATAACTGATAAAACAGAAGGGAGTTAGATAAATACATAGGCAACACATACACATGAAAGAGACTTATAAAAACAGGCAGTAACAGTTTCACCTACTACTGGATTATAACTTTTGCCAAGATGCAAAGTTAAGCGTATAGACTTGTTTATTATCTCAACACAACACAAAGGAAATCCTGCTTCACACATATCAAAATCATACCATTGAAGAAACAGTGATAATCTACTCAGCAAATGGAAGATAACAATATTGGCCTTCAGCAAAGTAATGACAATATGAAAATGCTTAAGATAAAATTTACAGCTGTCAGTCTAATAAATAGTCAACATTACAAAGGGGTGAGAGAGAAGGGGTGTAGATAGAGAGAAAGAGAGAGAGATGGACAGAGACATCAAAGGTTGGTGTTACGGGTCATTAATGCACATCTTTATAGTGTGTGCTCATGATTCATCTGTCATGCTCTGCATCATTAACTTATAGCCCTGGGGATCAATAAGCTGTATTAGAGGCAAAACATAATTAAGACATGAGTAGAATAAGGGTGGTATAATAATTCCTTATGGGCATGATGTATTTGCAAATGCTTTTTTGCAACACTGTTCAAAATCTGTTCCTTGAAGGTTGTATCTGGATAAAAATTAAGATGTATGTCATGAAACATATCTTAGAGGTATAACGTCACAGAAAGAAATAATGTGACATACATCTGGAATTGAATCTTTGATGATATGGCCAAAAAGCAATCTTCAGGCAAGTGATGTATGTCAATGATGGACAGAGGAAGATGCACTTTGTTATATCCAGTAGTCAAAGAACAATTAGAGTAACTGTTGCCAAGTATTACCTTTATTCTGCCTTTAATATGTATTTAGATAATGCAGCATGTTTAAGTACTTTTGTGCAAGGATAACCAAAGTACTATAGGTGATGGCAACAACTGACCAGGTTTTGGCATAGGACATGATAAGTCATTCACCATCACTCAGTAATGGTGCATGATACCAAACTCCACACAAATGATGAGGACAAAAAGTGAAGGCTTTCTTATTGGCCATTTCTGGCCATGTGAGTTTTGTGTGATTCTTTTTTTTTGGCCAGATAAAGCATGTGAGAAAAGGGGTTGATAGGAAAGTGGGAAATGGTGGAGGAGGACACAGGGGAAAGAATAGAGGAGTTTGCAGGAAGGTAGTAGGAGCGAACCATAATCATCCATTTCTCACATCATAAATGTAGAAGTGTAGCCAGAATTTGCTGACTTTGGACTGTCACTACACCAAGGGTAGGTGACAATAACAGAATAATGTTATAGAGCCAATTGTACCAAAGCAATTGTGCCAAGAAGATACAGAGGTGAAATGTAGAGCTATGTATCAGTCATTTTTATGGGGGACAGATGCCTATTTTTTCATTTTCATTTTCTTTCCTTTCAAAGAGAGAGAACTGTTGAGGAAGGTGCTTACAAATCTGAGGCTCACGTAGGTAGGGTAGGTGAGGAAATAGGCACAGACATACAGGGCATATAAGACAAACAGTGATGGTGATGAACACAAAAGGTTGGGGGACACCATAATTAGGGATAAGTAGTGGGATATCAGAGGTACATCCTTGTCAAGCCTGAGAACTGTGAGAATGTAGTCCTCCCCCTCAGAACTGTCATCACTGTCTCTTGTCTCAGTTTCCTGTGTCAGTGCTCAACGTAGCATTGTCTTTGCAATATGATGAAGCATATTTTCTACATAGATGATTTGGGCACTGAGGCCCATTTCCATGATACCTTCCGCAAGCCCAGTCAGCTCTTGGTGGGTGACAAAATCACCACCTCCACTAGTACTACTACTAGAGGGTACCAGTGGATCAGCAGTCAGGTCAGAGCTACCTGACACATATGGAGCAGAGAGGGCAGGGGTTGTGGTGGCAACTCTGACAGGATGGGACCTTGAGGTGCTTGGTGTAGGTGCTGTAACCTGTGGACAGATGGCAGGCAGATCTATAGTGGTCAGTCTACCTCTCTGTGCTGAAAGTAATTTTTGTAAGCAGAAACGTATGACAACAGTGCATTTTTAAGCCATAGAAAATATTCAGAAAGAAAAAAAAAAAAAACAAGAGAGAGTGAGACAAAAAAGACAGAATCAGATCCATGACTTGCCACATGACTATATAATTTCACTGCTTACATATTTATGGTTATCCATGCAATACACCTTTGCCACATCCAGGTATGATGGAAAGGTCTTACTCTGTTGTACCACTAATCATTTACACTGCTATGATATCATAAATACAACTATTTATTTCACTATTGCCATATTGGATATAATTACAGTAATTATTAGGCTTACAGTAAGACCTGATGCATATGCACCCTGTGCATCTCTGAGGTGATTTGCTTTCAGCATGAATGGAGACATGCTTCAGATAGGCTTGTATGTGTGTAACCTTAAGAAGTCCTGGGAACTGCAGTCCTATGTAAGAGGCAGTATTACTACTTGTAAATATATTTCAAATGGATAGACATTCAGGAGCTGAGTACACGCAATCAATTGGGTTACAAAAGTAAGTCATAATTGAGGTTTGTTACCTAGAAAAGTATGGGTATCAAAGTATTACTGATACATTTGTTGCAGCCAACATACTTATGATAGCCATTTGTATGTAGTGTTACCTTCCTTATCAAAGCATGATGTGAAATTGTGTTTTGATATCCTTTGTAAAAATAAGTGTTACCTGGATTTGAATCCTGGATCACCTGTGTTTTGTCTATAAAGACACTGCACTTAATCCTTGTACTACAGAGACAGGAACACATCAGGTGGATGTTCTCCATTCAGTACTGTCCAGAGTGCTGACACCTGCACATCTCTCCTTTGCCTGTTTGCACCACAGAAAGCTGCCCAAGAATTTGTCACTTTTTTCTTATGCAGGTAAGCTTGATTTTCTGCCACTTAGCAGCAAGCAAGTGCAGAAGGCAGGAATCAGGAAAAAACAGTGTACAAAGTTGTGATGAAAGTAAGTTATAAATCTTTAGTGCTAATTTCAGCATTCTCTTTACATGATATGGATTTGAATCCCAGAGCAACTGTGTTATTGGTCCAAAGTCAGTGCTGTTAAAGCTTGTGCCACAGAAAGAGTTATATATCAGGTACACATCATTCACTCAATACAAATGCAACATTGCCCGGAGTGTTTGCACTAATGAATACTATGAAAATTAATTTTTTTCATTTTTTCCATCAGCTATGATGCCTCTTTGTGCTCTGCCAAGCAGTGTGCAAATTGGAAAGGCCAAAAAATGTTATTCAAAAAAACAAAACGCAGGGACAAACATGACTTGTATTTCCATTCATCAACTGTTATGCCATTACAAAGACAAATACTCATTTTCACATCAGCTGCAAACATTACAAGCAGCATGAGGCGTATACATAATCAACATATCATGGGGTGTCATTGGCTCAGAAAGGGGACATGCAGACAATGACAAGAGGTCATGCTTGGTAGACTACATACAATTAGTCAGGACATAAAGTATGCCATTAAGAAGTACTTCCCACTGTGATGAGGATTGATTGCGAGGGTTGACAACAGCAAGTGACATATCTGTCCACAGTACTCATGTTTATCCTTTTCTGTTTTAATTCTGTTCAACCTGTCATAAGATACACCATCCTTTGCTAATATTATTAATAATGAGGACAACAGGAGACTAGACAGCAGCAACACCTTTGCAGCCTCGACACACACGAATTACAGGTAAGATATGGAATATTTATCACACACTTTATTACATGCATTTCACGTACAACTATTATTATATAGTTATTCTATATCCAGGTAAAAATAAAAAAATGTGCAAGCTACATTTAAACCCTGTATCATCTACCTTGTTTCTTTAAAATCTCTGCATTTACACCGTGTGCTACAGTGATACATAGGTGAGATGTAGAATTTCTTCACTTACTGCTGTTCAGAGTGGTTTATCAAAGCACATCTCTGCTAGTCTAACATGCTGTAAAGATGATGGTATTCTAAATTAAATTTCTCAGTTTGAACCTTGGGTAGTAGACTCTTGCATACTGCCATAAAATGCTGCCAGTCCAAAGTGTGCTTTGCCAAAATGCGTACAAATGATGAACTCAATAAAAGAAAAAAATTTCAATAGTATCATTGATACTAATATTAATAATAATAATAGTAATATTATCAGGGAATAATAATGAAAATGTAGGATTTTGAGGTTTCCTTACTCTGTGTGTCTTATAACTTTATTTGCTCAGGAAATATGCATTAATGCTATCAAACAGCACACAATCTGGATTTGAACCCTCAATTCAATGGAATAACAGCACACACTCCACTGTGTTTATTACTGATCTTTGCCTCTGACACAGGCTTAGCTTAGGAATCAGAAAATGTACACACCATACTGATTTTACATAGCAGGCCATCAAATGACAGGTCAACTAGAAGAAAAATTAAAAAATGCTCCTTTCAGTATTCCATGATGACCGCTGTTCTGTGAGCACTGCAAGTACCTAGCTCTCTGAATCACCCTGGATTAAAACAAACTCAGAAGACAAGCCAGCTTTAAATTAGTAAAAATAACTCTGCATATCAACTCTGGGTCTATATTACGAGAGAGAAAATACTATTAAGCCAATACTAAAACCCCGACACCTATTGCGCGAACCGTGGATATCCCGAATGCACTAAACCATGACATTTTAAATGTCAAACTATCATACTCAGCCATCCCCACCACCTGCTACATACTACCTACCCAAACAAAATAAATAAAGCACATACATACACTAACCAAACCCTACTTCTAGCCCTAACATAAAGCACAAACACCCTACTTCTAACCCTACATTAAACTCCACTTACACAACTATCTATGCACTATCCTTAACCTCTCTCTAACCCTAAGGTCTGAAACTACCACACACTTCCCCTACATAGATATATCCAAACAAAATAAATAATCCACATACATACATTTAACAAAACCCTACTTCTAACCCTACACTAAACCCCACATACACCACTATCTATGCACTATCCTTAACCCCTCCCTAACCCTAAGGTCCGTAACTACCGCACACTTCCCCTACGAAAATATACACAAACAAAATAAATAATCCACATAAGGCCATAGATGAAGGGAAGGTAGTCCACACAGCCTACCTAGACCTCGCAAAAGCCTTCGACACAATACCCCACTCGGGCATCATAAATAAGCTCACCAGCTTAAATATCAACCCCTATGTCACAAGATGGGTTGCAAACTGGCTTAGGGATAGAACCCACATGGTCAGAATTGCAGGTGCCATGTCAGACTCAAAACCAGTTACAAGTGGCGTCCCACAAGGCTTAGTCCTGGGACCTCTCTTGTTTGGTATATATTTCTCTGAGGTACAGGCTAACACGGGAGGACTATGGCTGACCAAGTTCGCAGATGACTGCAAACTGGGTGCCATAATGGACTCGCCGACTGACACAAGCATCCTCCAAAAGGGTCTCACAGAGATGGATAACTGGTGCTAGAGCCATGGCCTAAAGCTAAATGCCAAAAAGTGCATAGTCATCCCCTTTGGGAAAAACAAAGTGCCCACAAATTATCACATAGGTGGTAATCCATTAAGTACGGAAGAAGTAATTAGGGATTTGGGGACCCAGGTAGATAGCAATCTCTCCTTTGACAATCACGTTGCCAAAGTGGTTAGAAAGACCTTCTATATAGCCCACCTTATCACGAAAGGGTGCACATCTAGAGAGGTCATTGTGCCCCTCTACTCATCATTCATCAGGCCCATAATTGAATACAATGCCCCATTTGGGATGTACCTTACCCGACACCTGCAGCAACTGGAAAGACTCCAAAAGTACCTCACCAAGAGGATCAAGGGATTCAAACAGATGTCCTACGCAGTTAAGCTAAAGAAACTCCAGCTCTACTTGGTTGCTTATCGCCTACTCAGAGGCGATCTGTGCCTGACGTATAAAGCCATGTCCAAACCAGAATTAATGGACATGCTCCACCTCAGGAAATCCAAATCCCTTAGAGCTACACACTCCAGGGACTTAAACCTCAGCACAGAAATAAATAGGACATGCTGGAGGGACAGATTCATATCCCAGAGGCTCCCCTCACTCTGGAACAAAATCCCAATCCATGTTAGGCAGAGCCCCTCAATGACCCTCTTCAAGAGAAATCTTGACGAGTGGATGGGAGATCATAGGTTTACCCCTGGGATCTCTTCTGTGTCCCTACTAGACAGAGGCACAGTAAACTAACCTTAAAAGGGCTATCTTCTGTGACCTACTATACAGAGGCACAGTCAACTAATCTAAAAGAGTGGCGAAAGCCAAACACACTCTGGCTAAGCTTAGAAATGCCCTAGGGCAGATAGCCTAGTATCAACCTATGAACCTATACATTCATTTAACAAAACCCTACTTCTAACCCTACACTAAATCTAACATACATAACCTATCTATGCACTTACCTTAACCCGCAACCTAACCCTAAAGTCTGTAACTATCCAACACTTACCTTATACAGCTATTCCACAGATGGGCCAACCATGGTAATTCGACATTTCTGAAATCGCGATTTTGTACGTTTGCTATAAGTCCATTTTGCGCAATATGTGTCGACATTTACGTACTCGCGTAAATGGACTTTCGCTCAGCTAATATAGACCCATCAACTCTGTACAACATTAAGCAACTAAAGGAAAAGAAAAAGTGGCAGATTTCTTTCTGAACCAACAGGATTAACTACGATTCATGATAGTCAGTGTAAGACATGTGGTGTTAAGGCCCTACAACTGAATGCTAAATCTGAATAAAACTACAAACTGCAAGATGTCGAAAGAAGACAAAAATATGGAAACTACCATAACCAAGACAAAATTCTCGGAATTAGCATCACCAGAAAATGACAACTACTAAGAGGCAAAAGACAACTAAACAGACAATTCTAAAACTGTAAACAAAAACAAGTCAGACCAGCCAGCTAACCTGGAAGATATAAAAACTGCCCTTCTCCCTATTCAACAAGCAATAAAAGATTTATCCTTGCAATTGCAATCCTTTGGTGACTCTTTCAGCCAAATAATAACCAGAATGGAAAAATCTGAGTCCAGAATAACAGAAAATGAAATAAAAATAGACTGTGTATCTAAAAGAGCTGACTCCCATGACAAAGAAATACAAAGTTTGCAAGCTAAAATAACAGATCTGGAAGCAAGGTCCCAAAGGAATAATATTATCATAAGGGGAATCCCAGAAATGGTAACTCATAATAACCTGCTACCAACCGTCAGACAGATAATAAGCCCCTTGTTAGATGAATCAGAAGAAACACAGCAAATGTTAATAGAAAGAGCACACAGAGCTCTGAGAGAAACACAGGCTTCACTGAAACCAAGACCTGTTTATATCAAATTACTAAACTTCCAAGACGTAAACAAAATCATATTGGCAGCAAAGAAGAAAGGTTCACTTACCTGGAACAATAAAATATCCTTTGCACAGGATCTTCCTCTGCAGATAAGGCAAGCAAGACAACTCCTCTCCCCATACTGCAAGTTCCTAATAGACAAAAAAATCAAATTCCAGATGAAGTACCCAAATACACTTATTTTCTACATGGAAGGAGTCAAATACATGGTCGCTAGTCCAGAAGAAGTTAAAGAGACCTTTTTGGCTGTTTTCAAGAAGATTCCACCCTCAGAAATGAAGTAAATCCTTAAAAAATGATGGCCGACCCTCGAGTATCAAAACGAGCCAATTTGCCGAACTTTTTGGCTGGGATTTGACCTTCCACAACTCCCCTGGGCTGCCTAGGCCTTTACATCCTTGAATTGAGCCACGAGGTTCATAGGAAAAAGAAATACATCTGGGCTAGGAACTAAAATTTGGACAACGTTTCCGATGCGTGATTTGCAAGAAGGCGCTACTTCCTGGGACTTTGGAGGCTCAATTCATTCCCCCTATGATCTCGAGGGCACCAAGATATGGTCGGAATCAGTCACAAAGATGATATAGAGTTTAATTTAAGTTCTCTTGCTTCAGGAAATCGAAATGCGACCCCATCAACCAAGAAGCAGTTATCCAAACGGAAGTTGACCAGCAAACTACAATCTAAATCCTATAGGTTTTAAGGTACTGTTGCACCGAGCCCTTCTCACATTTGTATATACATTGTTATGAATATAGAGGCTATAGCTAGGTTTTTGAAGGACAGATAAGAACCACATGATATAACTAATGAGACTGTTATTAAATGTCAAACGGATAAAATTAAGGGTGCCTGATATATAACCTTAAAAAATATAAAGTGTATTGGGGAGGCTAAACCTCTAGAACACACAAATACTATTCAATAGCCTGCAGAGAATATATTCAGTCAGATATGCAAGCTGCAACTGAAATCCTGACTGACTTGGCTGTTTAAAACATTTTTTTTCTTCTCTCCTCTTACCCCTGACCATAGACCACTGTGTTGAAGTTTTTAAAGGCACATAAAATGGTCTAAAATAGTTAAATAAATGAGGAGAAAGAGGAGTTGAATGTAAACAAATGTAGATTTGCCAAGCATGACCTTTGGCTAAGAATGTTATATCTTAGAACCTGATGTAATTCACTATGAAAATGTTTAGTATTATCTTGTTTACAGTACCTCACCACTTAGGTAGGAAACGGCAGGAAAAGAAGGTAGTTGTTGCGCTAAGCTGACTGGGAACTCTAAACTGCAGTAGCTGAATGGGAACTCCTGGTAGTGCCTATATGGTGGTCCGTGAATTCCTTGACTGGTGAAATAAAATAGAGGATTCAGTAGCAGGTAAAATCTCCAGTTTTTCACAGAAAGAAGGAAATACCTGCTGCTGGACCCACTTTTTATTAGGGGAGAACAAAAGAAGCTTAGGTTGGGGGTGGAGGTGTTATGCAAGTGGTGGCTCGGAATGCAAGAATCTGATTGGCTGCCACCACTTGCTTAGCAAGAACTTTTAAAACGCTTTTTCTGAAAAAACTTCAATGTGACCTTAATGTTAAAACACACTGAATCATAATTAGATATGGTAAATTACATATTTAGTTACTATTTCAGAGTGTTTTACATTAAGGTGAACTACAAATCAGCTGTACGCTTTCTCTCGCTTGTAGAAGCACTTGGGGGTAACGGCTTGAAAATTGTATCTTCTCATGGCGCACTTGGGCTTAAACACACAGGTGCCATGAGAAGATACTCAGGGTTAATGAGTTAACATGACTGTATAAATTTTTGCTGGAAGAGCTTAGGATATTATCAGTACTGCTTTTCTAGGGAATTAGTCTGTTTAGCTTTGTCCACAATGTAAATAGTAATGCATTACATATGCACATAAAGAGCTAACACAACCTGCAATCACCTTGATAAGCAAACTGCATACTGAACTGTCACTCTGCCCCCTGTTTTATTCCAAGGGTATAGTGGTTAGGCACAGAGTAGAGACAAGAATAGTAAGATGCTTTCCAAATTTATCACACAACATACACATACAAAGACCACAAATCAAAACCATCACATGAGGCACACATTACAAACATACCCAGTACATAAATGTGGGATTTTGACTTATGGAACGTCAAAGGGCTCCAAAATAAGCAGAAAAGGAAACTATTCTTACACCTTACACTGCAAGCTAAAGCCAACATTTTATTAATACAAGAAACACGCCTCACTACTGAACAATGGACAGAAATTAGCAGGAGAAAATGGATACATCAGATCATAGCATCGGAGGGTAAAACAAAACAGTGCAGGTGTAGCTATAATAAATAAGAACCAATTCCAGGAAAAATACTTGAAACTAAAGCAGATAAGGAGGGAAGATGGCATTATGTAACATTTACGAACCCTACACTTCCGAAACTCTTAATGGTACTTAATGTATATGCACCCTGAAACAACCAGCATCACTTCTTTATATCACTATACCCCATCTTAAACCAATTTAAGGATCATTATCTGGTAAATGGGGGTGACTCGAACACATATCAAAACCCAGACAAGGACAAATCCAATCTGACTAAAATATTTAATAAACAAGCTTCCTTAGCCTTAAATGAATTCAAACAAGACTTCAAGTTATATGACTCTTTTAAATATGGAGATAGTGACAACAAAACTGGAAAATTTACTTTTTTACTCACAATGCCGCAAAATGTGGTCAAGGACAGATTTCTTTCTAATCTCAAACATATTTATTAACATAGACCCAACAATAATTACTCATACCAGATTCTTCTCAGATCATTCTAAAATTACACTTAACATTAATTGGGACAAAAAGACATATATTGCGAATAGGGGCTACAATTGGTCACTAAACCCTTCCTAACTTACTTACCAAAATGGAAGTAATAAAAGAAATAGATTCAATACTAAAATCATCCCTTACAAACATTGCTAACTCTCGAATACCAATGGACATAGAATGGGCTGCAACCAAAACACAAATTAGGGGAATATTCATTAAAAGAGCAGCATACTATAAAAAAAACACAACTGAAAGAGGAACAAGATTTGAAAAGGAAGATAGAGCTTCTTGAAAATGATCTATTAGTTAACCCTAAGAGTCAAACAGAGACAGACCTTCTGAAACTACAAAGAGATCTCTACTTATTACAAACCAGAAACCTATCTTTTTATGAAATCAGAATGTTAGCCACCTATGCAGAAGAAGCCCAATTGTCATCTCGAGCATTGGCCAGAATTATAGCCCAGCTCAAAACTGCCTCCAAAATAACAGAAATAAACTACAGGGAAAAACACTACACAAAAAATGAGGACATTGTTCAAATTTTTGAGCAAATATACTTTCAGATTTATGGAGAACAAACACTATAAAGCTTTGAAGGAAGATAGAACCCTCTTTCTTTAAAACCTGAGATTTCCAAAACTAGACCTAAATCAACAAAAAAAAAAAAACCAAGTGAACCTATATCAACTAGTGAAATAATCACAACAATCAAACATTTGAAAGCACGCAAGGCTCCAGGTCTGGATGGACTCACCTTGGAATTCTATAAAACTTTTACCCTCTTGATAGCCAAAATTCTATTTTATATATTGAACTACATAATAAATAATAGAATAAAGCCATGGTGGTGCAGCGGTAGCGTTGTCGCCTCACAGCAAGAGGTTCTCCCATTCAATTCTTGGCTGGAGCGCCTTCTGTGTGGAGTCTGCATGTCCTCCCCGTGGTCGAGTGGTGTTCAAAAGACATGCGTGAATGGGCATGCCTTCATTGAAGGTTGGGCATCGGGCTGGCACCTCGGCACTGTAAAAATCTACTGCCAATCATTAGTGGACCGGAGTTCCACTGTGATGACCCCTAACTGGGGAAAGCCAAAAGAAGAGCAAAAACAATAAAGAATAGAATAAATGACGTACACTTTAATGCCTCCAAAACCATTTTTATACTACAAGAACAAGCTGACCCTAAAAACCCTGACAGCTATAGACCTATCTCCCTTCTAAATATAGATACAAAAATATTAACTACTATTCTGACAAATAGATTGAAAAACCTGATAGAGAAAGTCATCTCTCCCGAACAATCCAGATTTACACCACTTAAACAGACCAGTGACAATACACTAACATTAAATGCATTAATATGTCATGCAGACCGAAACAACACAGACATATAAGCACTGGTTGTGGATGCTCACAAGGCCTTTGACAGGGTCAATATAGAATTCTTGCTCCAAACAGTACCGTACTTTAACATACCCAATAACTTCATTCAGATTATACAAACTCTCTGTAGTAACCCATATACATCCCTATATATAAATAAAACTTGGTTAAATATAATTCCAATAAAAAATGGATCTAGGCAAGGATGCCCGTTATCACCCCTCCTTTTCAGCCTATACTTAGAACCACTCTTCTTATCCATTAAACAAAATACATAGTATAACACCCCAGTAATTTACAATTTCAAAATATTTTTCTCCACCTTTGCGAACGATCTGAATATATACTACACCCAACTCAGATATAAAAAAAAACATTAGCTGTAATTGAACACTTCTCGACTATGTCTAACTACAAATTAAACCTTAACAAAACAAATATCTTCCCCTTAAAAACCACTCAAACCTTTCTCACTAATATCTCTATTAGGCACAATTAAAACTAAAGACGAAATTAAATATCTGGGTGTCACATTTTCCCAAAATAACAAGGATCTTTACCAAAGTACTATAACCCAAAAATGGCAAGACATTATATAAGACTACAAAAGATGGAGTAATCTAAAACTACTATTCCTGGCCAGAGTTTCAATAATTAAAATGAATATTCTACTCAGATTATTATATATATTCATGACATCACAAATAATTATACACAACACATTTTTTAAACAGATGCACACCTCACTTGCAAGGTTCATTTGGGAACCCAAAAAAAACAGGATCTGCTATCTAAAATTAACACTTCCGAAAAATAAAGGAGGACTGGGCCTTCCAGATTTTGAAACCTATTACTTAATTATTAATACTAATAGAGTACTGAGAATAGCTGAACATAATCCGACAACAAAAACTTGGTCTCCTACCTGGGTAACAATCTATCATATATATATTAAAGCACTAGGTATCAGTCCTGAAGGACTGCCATTACTAAACCAAAAAATAATGCAATCTTACAACATCATAGATTCCCTAAAACACTCTATCAACTTAACACAAAAACTCTTTCAATCCCTGAACCTCGCACAAGCCATGAAAATGCTACAACCCCTCCATAAAAACCCAAATTTAAAAATTAACAATCAAACCCTGAATTTGGACTCTTATCCCTAATTAAAAGATAAAACTATCCAAGGCATATACCCATATTAAAACTGCTCGATACAGGAAATGAGGAATAACTTAAATCTTCCCAAATCACATACAGTGATCCTAAGACAAATTAAGGAATTGTGTTCCAGTTACCTCCAAAACACTAATATAACCAACAGTGACATAGAAGCCTGTAACTTACTCTGGAAAACTACCCTCTCAACAAAGAAAGCCTTTATGAATTCTTACAAAATAGTAAGTGACATTAAATTCCAGAGGGAGCTCCTTTTCTCTAACTGCTGGAAAAAAATAAATCCATCTATAGAAAATCAGCAAATAAACCAAGCAATTAACTTAACACTAAAGACCATACCTCTCCAAAAACTAGCTTACACCCAGTTCATGATTAATAACAATACATATTTCACACCTGCAATCCTGCATAAATTCAATGCATCGAGATCACCACTCTGGCCACACTGCAAAGATCAAGCAGCTGACTTACTTCATCTATTTTGGAGCTGCAAATGTGTCTATAAACTTTGGAATTCTCTTAAAATACAATTACAAAAAACAGGCTATCAGACATCTACACTAACATGGGAATTTGCTATATTACACATTCTCCCTCCCAACTTTCCAAAGAAACAAGCCACCACACTTGTTACAATTTTTCTACTAATGAAACTATATGTAGCGTCTAAGTGGCTTGACCCAAATAGTATCTCTTGGGAGGGATTCAGGCAGGTAGCCATAAAGCAAATATTGGCCCATAAAATCGTAATGGATAAAAAAGACAAAAATACAAGATGTAGGGTAGTATGGGAACAAGCCTTTAACATTATATTAGCATGAACCACCACAGAGACACTTAGAAACACACCATAAGGGAATCTAGAATGACACATATGATCAACCACTCAAAATATCTTATGGTTTTGATTTACAAATATATGTTCTGTTGTTATATTCAGATGTCTTAACTGTGAAAGCATCTGTGTATATAGTGTAGATAATTTTTGTTAGAGGACCTATATCCTATGGTATGAATCTCAATGGATAACACTGTACTATGGTCATGCTTCTTAGATATGTTTGTTTTATGACTCACATCAATGGAAAATGAAAATAAAAATTATTGAGAAAAAAAAAAAGAAAATGCTCCTTTCTCATTTGCTTGAACATGTGTAGAGGAATGTGATATTGACAACATATTTAGGGTAATAATAGCCCACACCATGTTAATGTAACATTGCCAACACTGCCAGCTCTTTCTTCTGTTTATTTTCTGAGCATCGTCCCCTTCTCTCAGCTTAACTAGCAGAAATGCAATGTCATAGACATTTCTTTGTATCTTTGGTTCAGTGCGTAATATAGCTGATTAGCATTGCAGAAAATGTGACATCCGTGGTGGTGCAGCGGTAGCGTTGTTGCCTCATAGCAAGAGGTTCTCCCGTTCGATTCTCGGCTGGAGTGCAGTGAGTGCTTTCTGTGTGGAGTCTGCATGTCCTCCCCGTGGTTGGGTAGGCATTCAAAAGACATGCGTAAAGGGGTGTGCCTTCGTTGAAGGTTGAACGTCGAGCTGGCACCTCGGCGTTCGTCAAAATCTACTGCCAATCATTAGCAAACCAGAGTTCCGCTGTGGCGACCCCTAACCAGGAAAAGCCAAAAGACAACAACAACAGCATTACAGAAAATGTATTAATCAGATGATGGAGAGTGTACTCTTAATAAAAGTATATCAGTGTTGTTAAGGTTGTTCTCATAGTACTCAAGGTGCTTCCACACTCTAGTTAAATGGTACACATACTTCAGAAAGAAGAGTTTCTTCAGTGTTATTTGTTGAAGTAGTGAAAGTAATCATTAACACTTGCAAGCCGTTAACAACTAACTGTTGTCATTGTTCCACCCTGCAGTACTGGGACATGTGCATGCAATCATGTAGCTACTTACATGATGTTTACCTTCCCTACACCAAGTAATTTTTTGGTATTCAGGAATGCTAATAATTTAACACCTTATTTGCATCTTCAGAGTGCTCAGAGAGCTGAATCTACACTATATAAAGGTAATGGTATAGCAATGGAAGTGGAAGGAGGGGAGAATGATTTGATACAGATAGACAGACCATTATTGGTATTTACTTCTTGATTTTTGTACAAATTACTCCATTTTTTCATAAGGTGTGTTTGTCCTCTTCATAAACTATTTACATTTTCATATTTGGCATGTATTTCAATATGTAGTAGAGGGGTGGTACAGTGGAGCAGTGGTTACCATTGTCACCTCACAGCAAGAGGATCTCTGCATCGATTCTTGGCTGGGACGGATGTAATGCTAATACATTACAAATTTTCTTGCTTTTTTTAGAGAGGAGGCTCCCTTAGCTTGTGTGTAGTCCTAAATGAGCATTGTGTGTTCAGTTGCTCTGTATTGAAGATGGGTGCCCAGATTTTATTTTAGGAGAATCATTTCTCTATGTGTTGCAAATATGTTTTGTCTTTTTTTCTGTTTTATGCCATACAGGATTATGGCACCCAGACCATCTGTTCCATGCAAGCCACCATTCAGTAATGCAGAGAATGAGGTCATTGTTGAAGCTTTATGCCTCAATGGATTTTTCCTGCTTGACAGAGGCAGAGGTTATATGTCTGCCAGAAAAAGCATATGGCAACAGGTAGTCACTGGCATAAATGCAGTGGGTGGTGTGCCAGAAACTCAGGTGAGGCACTGTGCCACTGATATGATTACAGTGGCTCACATTAGGCCAGCTTCTGTAACACATAAATAGATAGCTCTGGGGGGGGGGGTCCTGCTACTGAACCACCACTAACTGCAACTGAGCATTTCCTGTCCACTGTCCGAGATCCCTACAGCTCAGCAGAAGATTCACACAGACTTCTTGATGTTGGTATGCTATATATATGGAATTTACTGACATTCTAGACATCTTTATGTGTTAATACTTGTATAACTCTGATATATCTGGAAACTTTGAGATGTGTGGCTTGGAAGAGACACGGTCTAAAAGAAATTGTGTTAGGGGTTGTCAAGTCTTCTTGATTCTGAAATATTTCTTAAGGGACAGATAGGCAGAGCATTTTTCTCTTGTCTTTGTGTCATTTGCATTGTGATGCTATTCACCTTCTTTTCACTGGCTTCCCCTTTTTCCAGGGACATCAGACTTACTATCTGAAAGACCACCTGCACATGGTAAGCACAGATTTGCTTTGATTAGTAATACCCATTAGTTAGATGGAAGTCTGAGGAGAGACTAAGTATTGTATTCCTTTAGCGTCTGAAATTTATTAATCTAAGTGCTTAGAACACAGGTTGGATCATTTCTGGTCAGTATTTCTTTCATTCCTGTGTTTTTTGCTTATTATCACAGGTGATGCTGACATTGGCAGTGTAGAAGTTGAACCGCCTGATGTCAGGGTATCGGTAGGCTATGATGACAAATGGTAGTGATATAGAGGCACACTCAGGATGTAAAGGTTTAGTCTTGCACTAAGGGTTTTGCTAATGCATCTCCTGGCTTTATTTTGAACACAGTATGCCTACGCATACCTATTCCACTGAACCCTCAGATATAGAACAGGTTGAGGGTGACACATTTGATGGGGGTTGTGTGGTTCCTCCAGTTGTAGAGCTGGTTGAGTCTGCCCATAGCCACTGTGAGGGCTTGGTACCACACAGGAGTGTTGCTAGAGGTGCTTGGAGGAGGCCTACTGAACACCCTCCTCCTGATGTTGGTGTGTCATTATATGTCACCAGGTGTATGTATAGGGCCATCATGGAGGTACAGGCATGTTCCACCATGGCCTTGGAAGAGATAGTGCGAGTCCTAAATGTGGCACATTCTGACATGCAAGACTCCTAAACCATGAGAATGACTCCTTGGGTAGGCTGAGTGATACACTGGTTTGGGCAGTGTCTGTGATGGAACATCTGCTGAGGGAGGGTCAGCATCCAAATATCTATAGAGCTGTAATGTCCTCTGGTGTTAGCCAACATGGCTAAGCCAGAGCCTGCTTCTGTAGTGGCACTACTTCCACTGCTGTGCCAATGATTGATGTGTTCACATCCAGATGTGGTAGGCCACGGGATTGTGGTCCTGGACATAGTCATGAAGAGAGCTCATCCAGCAGACATTGGTCTCTTTCAAGTAGCACCCCCACTTCGAAATGGGGACATGGAAGTGGCAGTACAACTCCTTACAGAGGCAGATTGCATGGTTGGGAGTGACAACACTGAACTGACAACTCTACCATACACAACTCAAACTTATCTGACATGCCAAGACGTAGTGCTAGCACAGAGCTTGATAGTGTTCATGCAGATACACACACACACACACACACACACACACACACACACACACACACACACACACACACACACACACACACACTTCACAAAAACTGCCCATACTAACTCACACACATGCAAGCCAAGCAAATATTATGTTGATTGTGATACATTTCCTGTTAGTGGCCCTGAGATTCTTTCTGTTTTGCTGAATGTTCTGTGTTTCTTACTCAAAACACACACTCACTACTTTGGTGTCAGCATTGTCCTCCTGCCCCTTACCCATCCTATGCAAAAGGCAATGACTGTGCCATGTCCTTTGTTCATCTTGTTTTGACTTAGGGTTGCATGCAAGTCTAAGGCAAAAAGTGGATGGCTAAGTTCTCTTTCTCACTATGTTGATTTTACATATGTATTACATAAGAAAGTTTGTGATGTTTTTCTACATGCTCATTTCTAAATTATTTTTTTCAGTTAGTATTGTAAGTCGTGCATTGAAGCCACTGATATTGCATTCCTGCTTATTGCTCTACTGTGAAACTCTTGATATAATTGTCCCATTTACTGGTATGTGTACAGTGGTTAAGTGACTGGCTTGATGCCACTTATTATGTACAGTGTATACCTGTGTATTGCAGATATCATTCCTGTAAGCCAGTAGTGCTATTGGTGGACAACTCAAACAGGTTCTGCTTGAGTACGTTTATGACTAACAGTATGCCATTATATCAGTTACTTTTCTCTTACAGATATGTTCATATACTACAGGTTCCACACCTACCTTGACATTACTGCAGGTGTGAATTGTGTCTTTTGCGGTAGTCTCTGTTTGATGCTAATTACATTACATGAGTACACAGCCATTACATGAGTGAGTAACGTTTGTTGACATTGATGGCATCAGTTTTACTATTTATGTGTGATTATATTAGGTTGTTATGTGTATTCCTTAGCTGGTGAGTGTATGGGCTATCATTTGCCTCTTAGGTGGTGAGTGTGTGTGCTGTCCTTTGCTTCTTAGCCAGGGCAAAGGCAAGAACATATTGCACACACCTATGTCTGCTGTCTCCTTCTGCAGCTGGAGGTTCTCACTCAGAATCCTCTTCTGTATGTGCTGGGGTTGCTGGCCTTGCCTGTGGTCCAGGAATGTGTGGTCCTGGCCTTTGCTGTCTCTGTTGTAGCTGTTTCCTCAAGATAATATTGTGCAACATGGCACAGACTATGAGAATTTCTGACCCTAACATTGTTTTTTTTTTCACTAAGTGTGATGGTGACTGTATTACAGTAGGTTCTGGAGTTCATGGCAAAAAACTACACCAAGTGTACATGATTAATTTATAGCTTCCTGAATGGCTCCACCATCTTGGATTAGTTAATCAGCATGTAATTATGCAACTCACAAAGAATCAATGGAAGAATATATGTATGGCTTCCAATTTCTCAATTTAATGAATACAGAATACCATGCTATTGGGCGGCCACGGTGGTGCAGCGGTTAGTGTTGCCGCCTCACAGCAAGAGGTTCTCAAGTTCGATTCTCAGCTGTGGTGCCTTCTGTGCGGAGTCTGCATTTCCTCCCTGTGGTCGCATGGGTTTCCTCCGGGTGCTCCGGTTTCCTCCCACATCCCAAAGACATGCTGTAGGTGGATTGGACACTCTAAATTGGCCCTAGGTGTGAGTGTGTGCATATGTGTGCCTTCTGTGGAAGGTTGGGCGCCGGGCTGGCAACACAACATCGTGAAACTCCACTGCCAATCATGAGCAGACAGGTGATCTGCTGTGGTGACCCCTAACCGGGAAAAAGACGAAAGAAGAAAGAAGAATACCATGCTATTATGTGAGCATCACACCAAGCCGTGCACATGATGGCAGCGTGATGTGTAGCCATTCATTAGTCCGGCTCAACATTTAAAAAATGGTAAATGCATTAAAACTCTATTATTAGTTAGAGAAAAGGCTTTCCATCATTCATTCATCTTCAGGCCAGTGTCTGACCAAATCAGCCTTATGATACACTCCTACAAATGGAATAGCAATATTATAATTAATGTCTGAATAGTATACTTTTCTGTAGAAGATTTAAAGATATAGTTTTATTAAAACCAGAATATCTAGTATCATTTAACCAGGTTTGCCAGTTATAATTTCTTAATTCTAATTGGTTATTAAAGTCTCCTCCACTGTGGACAGGTAAAGCTAAATTTAATTATGAAATGTTGAATATTTAAACTAATTGTATGTTATGCTGTTGCACAGTCATTTACATTATCCTGCTTTCACATAACATATTTCTGTTTATAAAGTCTCTCATGAAGACATTTTAAAGTCTTATCTCATGACATGCTTGGTAATTAATAGTCACAAAAACAGAATTTGGATACTGAACAGTCAGGATAATGGTGTTTTTTTTAAACAGGAAGCATCTTTATTGAATTATCACTCATGACATAGGCAATCATATATTTATATAAATGAAAGGAAACCATAATGACATATTTTCAGTTGCAAAAGTTGTACATCACTTATAATTTTCTGTACAGTCATTGTCAGTCATATAGTACATAGCTCATTCAGTTCCTGTCTTTCCTTAAACCTCATTCCTCCTCCCCTCAAAATTATTCTGCATGTATTGTTCCCACAATTACCATTTTTCTATGTAATTTGCTCTTGCCCTTTTATAAAGATCCTAATTCCAGTTCTTTTATCTTTGCTACAATATTCACTGCTTCTAGTACAGTTGGTTTAGACTTTGATTTCCATTTTGTAGTAATTGTTTTTTTAGGCAGCTACCAGAGTTAAAATTCAGAAAGGCCTCACTATGTATAGGCAATTCCAATTCTGTATCACAGCTCAAAATATAATTTCCTTAATTACACCATTTGCTCTCCCATTATTTCTGACAAAGTAGTGTGCATGGAATTTTTAAAGTCTGCCAACTCATTACACTTCCAAAAATATGTTCCCAATTCTCTATTTTATCCCCATCACACCTCCAACATTTGCAGTCTACCTGAGGAAAAATTATTTGGAGTCTGCTTGGGGTATAAAAATACCAATACAAACACTTCCAAGGAAAGATCCTAAATCTTCTAGACTTTGTTGCATATTTTGGAGCCACACATATATTCTCCCATTGTTTCTTTGTCAATTGCTTACCCAATCTCCCTTCCTAATCCTTTCTATCCTCCTCTGATTGATTTCTATATATATATCATAAAGTATTTTATATGCAGTACTAATTATTCATTTTTAACAGCAGCTTTTGCTCTAGATTCTACTAAAATCTCTACAATTTCTGGTCTTTTACTTAGGATCCCCTATTCCTTTCTTTTTGCCTATTTGCTGATATCTAGCCTGCAGTCCCAATGAATTCTTGGCCTCTTCCCATTCCATTTCCTTTCCCTCTCTATTTAGCCAAATACCTTGCTTCCTTTGCCATTTTTCTCCAGTAAATTCCAACCCTTCTTGCCTTTTCTCTGTACTCCTAATTGCAATTGTCATTATTGGTAGAATCTCCCTCTCTATTCACGTGTTGGCATAGTTCTTAAAATACCATCTGCTACTGTATGAATATAATATTCTGTATGGTTATTGTTATTCTCCTTAAGGATCTGCATCCAAAATCCCAGTCTCTCCTTCATCCCTTTCCACTTTGAATTATAGCTTTCTGCTTGTGCTTTGTATAGCAGCCTTAACTGTGTAGCTCTGAAATACCCATTCAAATCAGGTAATCTCAAACCACCTTGTTCTGTTGGAAGGATCAAATTATCCCGCTTGACTCTTGCCCTCTTCCCATCCCAGATAAAGTCTTTCAACTCTTTATTAAGTACTATAAATAACAAAAGTATTCCACAGGAGGAGCAGCGTTCCTAATAAAAGTATAAGAAGCAGCAATTCAATCGGTATAGGAACGCTTCGGCTAGCGTTTTAAAAAGCTATCCAGCAACGTAATTCAGCCAAAAGTAAAGGATCCAACGACTCAAATGAATGAAACAGGAACGTTCTTTATTCAGTTAGCGCTTTCACCCAACAAGGGCTTCCTCAGACTGTACAAAAAACCAAGCTAGCACAGTCCATTATATAGCCATCCAATAAACCAATAAAACAATTAATTAATCTTAAAAACAATTAAACTATCATTAGTGAAACATTTTCCTTATATAAGGCAAGATATTGAATGTAATGATTCCTGATCTCAATCAATCTACATGTATATGGAATATATATACATCTTTGATAATAAATAAATGTATTTAATATATATAAAAACATTTAAAACTGTCACGCTATGCACATTATTTCTATTTCCAATACTAATACATGTCATTCACAGTTTGTCCACAAGATGGTACTATATCGCATGGTAAGTATTAGATGTTAAAATTTCATAAATATACAAAGTATTAAATAAATAACCATAATAATAATTAATCTACATTTATAAAAAGTATATATATATATATATATATATATAATTAATATATATATATAATTAAAATTAAATATTTATATACATTTAAATCTATTGAACCTTATATATTAGATGTTTCGGTTTTCAGCAGATGCTTATGATTTATAGCACTATAACTCATAATATATCTTTAGTGTTATAACATATGTAGGATCCTATTTCATAAATGCACGTTGTTTTCTCAAAACATAACTCCTTTAAAATATGTATATATATATATATATATATATATATATATATATATATATATATATACATACCTGCCAACTAACTGTGCTACCTGCAAAGTAGTCTATACTACCTACAAAATTATACGAATAGGAGACTTTCATTGAGAGATTTCATAAATCCTAGTGTTTCAACCCTCTTCCTAGTCTCCTTTTCTTTAAAAATGGATGTAAGCTGACTTTGTCATTAAGACCAGGAGGATGGTCAGCCTTACATCTAATAATCCATTTAGTCTCCATTTCCAGGGTAAGGGTTTCTAAATCCCCACCCCTAGGAGTAAAACTAATGGTTTGTATGACAAAGAAACTGAATTTGTGTGTGTTGCCCCTCGCTTTATGATGTTTGGCTAGGGCATTATGCTCATCACCTATCCTCATACTATAATCATGCTCCCTAATCCTTAATAATAAATAAACTAATAAATTAATTAATTTGAAGTATAATACTTCAAAAAGGACTATGGGACTTGATAGACTTATGGACAATGTTCTATTATATGAGAAGCGACTTATTAACCAGAAAAAAACTAAAATTGAAAGAGATGCAATTGATTTTAAAAATGGCCATGTCTTCACTTGGCCTAGAACTGTTGTTACTAATGGAAATGTTAGGAAAGCAGGGCTTAATGAAGGTGAAATGTCTAATACAACTGAACTTAAGGGAGACAGTTGTGGTACAACTGAAATTGACAATGATATAAGTAATGTTGATGTTTTAACAACTAATAGAACAGTTGCCAATTTAAATGATATCCAGAATATAACAGCTAACAATGTGAATCTATATCCTACGGTGGTACAAACAAAAGGAAAGACAATGAGTGTAAAAAATAGTATGTCTACTAATGTAAGAAGCATAGTTAATTCTATTAACACTAAAAATGGTAATATATCAGTAGTCAGAAAAAAGATTGTGTCTATAGATAATGGTAAGGATGGAGACGCTAATATTTTTAGACATGACGTCCCTTTCCCTATACAGTCCCCCCGGCTCAGAGGAAGATCTCGTTCCATGAGCAGGGGGAGACAGAAACGGAAAATAACAGAAATAGAACGGGTAGGACCCACTTTGAAAAAGATGTGGGCGAAGAAAGGGAATCCTTAGTTATTAATCTGTCAAAGAGAGAACTCACTATACATGAGGAACAAGTTTTAAATAAAGGTCTTTCCTTTATACCTAGTAAAGTTAGTGAATTGACAGATTCTATTATAGACATGAAAATGTTTGTTAGAAATGTACAATTGAAACTTGATTTTGGACTGACTGACAAAGATAGAGTGATAGATGTTTTCAAACCAGTAAGTACATATATACCAATATTGCATCCTGTATTAGATACTTTTTCTAAGCTCGTTGAAAATGATTTGCATGTGTATTACTCTAATGATAAATGGAAAAAGAAAAAGAATAACTTAACATATATACAAAGAAAAGCGTTACAAGAATTGAGAAAGGACAATACTATCATAATAGTACCAGCTGATAAAGGTGGACCCATTGTTATAATGGATTTTCAACATTATTTAAATAACATGAATGTGTTGTTAAATAGCGATGGATCATATACAAAGTTGAGTATTAATGAAGTAATGGTAAAAATATTCAGAGTATATGACACCATAGATGATTTGTATAGGAGTAATCTGATAAAAAAGGACTTTTACAAGTTTCTTAAGGTGAATTACCCTTTAATTCCTATCCTAAAGGGCCTCCCAAAGGTACATAAGGGCCTGGATAACCCCCCGATGAGACCTATTGTCTCTGGTCGGGGTTGGTTAACAGAACCATTCTCCCTGTTTGTGGAATATCATTTGAGAACAGTGGTTGAAGAGAATCCCAACATTTTAAAAGATAGTAAACATTTTTTATTAGATTTATATGATTATCTATCTGACTTAGGTGATGACACTGAATATTTCATGGTTACGCTTGATGTAAAAAGTTTATTCACAGTAATACCTAATACTGTAGGCATAGAAAATGTACAGAATTATTTAAAGAAATACACTGATATGGACATTCAGTTTATAGAACTTTTAGCTCTGTTTCTAGAAATCATTTTGGAAAATAACATTTTCATTTTTGAGGAAAACATGTACATACAAAATGATGGCGTAGCTATGGGCACTTCATGTGCCAATAGCTACGCCAACATTGTGATGGCAGAATGGGGAAAAAGAAAGTCTATTCCCTTCTATGCTATTTCAACAATATGTCTCTTTTTATAAGAGGTTTGTGGATGACCTCTTTCTAGTTTGGAAGGGAAGTGAGTCTTTATTACTTGAATTTGAGAAAGATATCAATAGACTTACCGACTTCTTAAGCTTTACCATGAATTATTCCAAGGTATTTGTTTCTTTCTTGGATGTTAATATAATGAGATTACCCAATGGTATTGTTAATACGTCAGTGCACAGGAAAGAGTGTTTTAGGAACACTTTATTGCATAGAACTAGTATGCACCCCAAACATATTTTTGATAATGTGATTAAAGGTCAGATCATGAGAGCCTCAAGACTCAATCCTACAGAGGTTGGCTTTAGAGAGGAGATAATAGGATTAAAATCTAGGTTATTGGATAGACATTACAGTGAAGTGCAAGTTGACCAAACTATATTGGATGTTCAAGGGATGAGAGATACAAGAGCTCGACCATATTTCTCTAGCCTTATGAACACAGGGATACATGAGACTTGTGATACAAAAGTGATAGAACACAGGGATACATTTGTTAGCCTACCATTGTTTTATACGAGTGATATATATGATGTTAGAACTATTGTAGAAAAACATTGGCATATTTTAGGGATAGACAATGAAATTAGTAATTTGGTTGGTGGGAGACCTAGATTTTGTTATAAAAATAAGTTAAATTTGAAAAGAATTTTATGCCATAAGACTCGAAGTGAGCAGAATATACATTTTACTAACACAACTCCTTGTCACAACTGTAACCAATGTGGTTTTATAAATACTGACACTACATTTAAACTACCGGTTTCAGGTAGAATTTTCAATTTTTTCACTGGCACTACATGCAGAACAGAGAATGTCATTTATTTAGCCCAGTGTTGCTCCTGCACAGCGTTTTACATTGGTAAAACAAATAGACAGTTAAGGGAAAGGATTAGGGAGCATGATTATAGTATGAGGATAGGTGATGAGCGTAATGCCCTAGCCAAACATCATAAAGCGAGGGGCAACACACACAAATTCAGTTTCTTTGTCATACAAACCATTAGTTTTACTCCTAGGGGTGGGGATTTAGAAACCCTTACCCTGGAAATGGAGACTAAATGGATTATTAGATGTAAGGCTGACCATCCTCCTGGTCTTAATGACAAAGTCAGCTTACATCCATTTTTAAAGAAAAGGAGACTAGGAAGAGGGTTGAAACACTAGGATTTATGAAATCTCTCAATGAAAGTCTCCTATTCGTATAATTTTGTAGGTAGTATAGACTACTTTGCAGGTAGTACAGTTAGTTGGCAGGTATGTATATATATATATATATATATATATATATATATACATATTTTAAAGGAGTTATGTTTTGAGAAAACAACGTGCATTTATGAAATAGGATCCTACATATGTTATAACACTAAAGATATATTATGAGTTATAGTGCTATAAATCATAAGCATCTGCTGAAAACCGAAACATCTAATATATAAGGTTCAATAGATTTAAATGTATATAAATATTTAATTTTAATTATACATATATATTAATTATATATATATACATATATATATATACTTTTTATAAATGCAGATTAATTATTATTATGGTTATTTATTTAATACTTTGTATATTTATGAAATTTTAACATCTAATACTTACCATGCGATATAGTACCATCTTGTGGTCAAACTGTGAATGACATGTATTAGTATTGGCAATAGAAATAATGTGTATAGCGTGACAGTTTTAAATGTTTTTATATATATTAAATACATTTATTTATTATCAAACATATATATATTCCATATACATGTAGATTGATTGAGATCAGGAATCATTACATTCAATATCTTGCCTTATATAAGGAAAATGTTTCACTAATGATAGTTTAATTGTTTTTAAAATTGATTAATTAATTGTTTTATTGGTTTATTGGATGGCTATATAATGGACTGTGCTAGCTTGGTTTTTTGTACAGTCTGAGGAAGCCCTTGTTGGGTGAAAGCGCTAACTGAATAAAGAACGTTCCTGTTTCATTCATTTGAGTCGTTGGATCCTTTACTTTTGGCTGAATTACGTTGCTGGATAGCTTTTTAAAACGCTAGCCGAAGCGTTCCTATACCGACTGAATTGCTGCTCTTTATTAAGTACTATTTACAGCTTCTCCTCTGATTAATTAAAATATGCCTGACATGAATAAAACTAAAGGGACTAAGAACATTTTCATTACTTGTATCTAGCTATCCATATACATAAAACAGAACTTCCAATTTCTCAGTTTTTGTATTATCTTTTGTTTAGCCTTTTCCCACATATCATTTGCTAACATAACATAATCCTTTTTAATTCATACTCCTAAGCATTTCATTTTATCATGTATCCATAAATAATGGTGTTGCTGAACCAATTTATGTGTTGGTAGATAGTTTACAGCTATTGCCTTTGTTTCATCTTCATTAATTTTGCATCCTAAAAAGAGTGGAAAATGTTTCAGAATGTTCCACAACAATGAAATGCCCTTTTCTGGTTTTATCAGGTAGAAAATAATATCAACTGCAGTTAAAGCCAACTTTTCATGTTTACCATACTGATTATATATCATTGAGTTTCTGAGTACCTTATTTTCTTTCCTAATGGTTCTAAATATAACAGCAATGACAAAGGAAAGAGGACACCCCTGCCTCGTTCTTCTGCTTAAATAGAAATTATTAGTGAGGAACCCCCACTTTAATTTTTGCCTCAGATCCCTCATATATTCTCCTAATAAACCTTGTTATTTTATCAGGGAATGCAACTGCCTCCATTGTTCTACTTAAAAAAAGGCTAGCTTATTCTGTCATGTGCTTTCTCTGCATCAAGACCCACCAACAACAGTAGTATTTTATTTATTTATTTATTTATTTATTGCAGTTGGTTTACCAGGATAGTCCATTGGGCCACAAGGAACCCGTTTTCAATGGAGTCCTGGGGAGAAAAGCTCCAAAAATACATTTTACATACCTACAAACATATATTCACACATACACTCAAAGGTTAACAATAAGGTAAAAAAGCAAAAATGTACAGCTGGATACAGTGTGCAAAAATGTAATAATATTAATTTGAATAGACATATCCATTTATACATAGTAGTTAGGAAAAAAACTTAAGTTAGAGGAGATTTAGTGAGATGATGAAGTGGTAGCAGAAGAGAGTCATTGGACTTATCTAAAATTTCTATAGAAATTTAGTTATAGTAAGATGTAGCAGAGTATGGAGGGAGATAGAGGAGAGGAGTAGGTTATGTAGGGTGGGAGCAGGAGCATTCCCACTGAGATGCTAGGTATGTATAGAGAGATTTTTTGAAAGCAGAGTGATTAGAGGTGGCACGTATGAGTGAAGGAAGGGAGTTCCAGATGCGAGCTAGGGTGAAAGATAGAAGGTTTTTGCCTGGGGGATATGTAGGTTTATGGACTTTGAGTAGGTTTTGATTGTTTGATCTTAATACTCTATTGGGTAGATGCATATTAAATGCAGAAGAAAGGGAAGGACAGAGGGAGGGGTTGAGAATAAGCCTGTGGGCTAGAGTTAGCTGAGTGTAAGTGAGTTGATTGGGAAGTTCTAGCCATTTTAGTTTCTGGAGGGAAAGGCAGTGGTGAGTGGAAGATTTGTGGCTGGTGGCGAATTTTGCAATTTTGTTGTAACAGCAGGAAAGTTGTTTTTTGAGGGAGGATTGAAGATTAGTTAGGAGTGGGGCGCCATAGAGAAGGGAGGGGATAAGGAAGGATGAAGCAAGTGTTATTTTGGTAGCAGAGGTAAGGTAGGCATTTTGTCTATAAAGCATACCAAGTTTTTGGTGGGTTTTTTTGATGTTTTTTTGTAGGTGGGAGGTAAATTTAAGTTGGCTGTCAATTAGTACTCCAAGTAGCTTGGTCTCTGACACTAGTTCTAGGAAGAGTTATCTTGGCTAGTGATTGAAAATGTATTCATGTTGAGATGGGTAGCTTTAGAGGGAGTAAAAATCATTAGCTTGGTCTTGGAGGCGTTAAGAGCTAAGTGGTTTTTTAACATCCATTGTTCTGTTATAGAAAAGGCATCTTGAGTTAGTTTTTGAAGTGAAGAGATAGAGGTGGCTGAGCAGATGATGGTGGAATCATCTGCATATTGGATGATGTTTGAGAAAGGGATTGATTTGTGGAAGTCATTTATAAATATGTTGAAGAGTACAGGTCCTAGAATGGAGCCTTGTGGAACACCTGTAGGGGTATTAAGGAATGAGGAGGTAGTTTTTTTTCCATTTTACCACTTGTTTCCGGTTGGCTAGGTAACTAGAGAACCATTGCAAGGAAGAGGAAGAAAGGTTAAGTTCTGAGAGTTTAGATATGAGCAGGCTATGTGCGATGGTATCAAAGGCTTTGGAGAGGTCTAATAGTAAGGTAGAGACAATCAGGCTAGAATCACGAGCTCTATTTACTGTTTCGAGGAAGGAAAGGAGGGCTGTCATAGTACTGTGATTAGGTCTAAAGCCATGCTGTGTAGGAGTTATAAGGTGATTTTCTAGGAGATGAGGGAGGAGTTGAAGGTGGACACATTTTTCTAGGATTTTGGAAATGGGGGACAGGATGGCTATGGGACGGAAGTTGTTGACGGTGTTATTGTTGCCCCCTTTGTGGAGTGGAATGATGTATGCTTGTTTCCAGATTTGGGGAACTGTGCATTCTTTTAGGGAATGGTTAATTAGGATGCTGATGGGATATGCGAGTGTATCAGCAGCTATACTAAGAAAGTAGGAAGGTATATTGTCAGGGGCATTGGTACAAGGTTTCAATTTCTTAAGCAGCTTCTTTATAGAGGATGTAGCCATGGGATTGAATGAGAGGGAAGTGGAGTTTGGGGAGGGAGAGTTGGAGGGTGGAGGTGTTTGGAGTAAAGGTTGTGTAGTAGAAGTGGTAGAGGAGTTAGAAGACGGGGAACAGGGAGTAGAAGTGGTAAAGGATAGAGTGTAAGTAGGGGGGTGGGGGGGGTGTTGGAGAGCATAGTGGAGTTGGAGAATGAAGATGTCAGTTTTGCAATTGAATCAATAAAAAATTAGTTAAATTGGGTGGCTATTTCTACCTCTACCATTTTCTTACATTCTGCTTTCCCCTGGATCATCAGTGTTCTTTTAATGTTGTTAAATGCTTGCCTCCCCTCCACAAAACCATGTTGATCCATATCTATCAATTTGGCATCATCATTGCCATTCTTTTAGCCATTAAGGACATAAACACTTTATAATAATGGTTTAGAATTAAAGTGAGCCTGGGTCTTTGCTATCTTTAGGTGTTACAGCCACCACTGCTTTCTTCCAGAATGTTGGTGCTTCTTTTCCTTTCAAAATACTGTTAAATAAAACCTTCCAGATCTTTATTTCTTCCCACATACCTTTCAGACTTCAACAGAAATACCATCTCTTCCTGGAGATTTTCATGCAGAATGGTTATACATCAACATTTTGATCTTTTCTCCTCCTATCCTAACTGTTAGCAATTGGCCTCACTCACCGCTAACACCGTGATATTTAAATCTTACATAAACTTTTCCGGTTGTGCTTTTTCTTGATTTTCACATTTATGTGCGTTACACAGATTTTCATAAAATTTCCAAAATATTTGTAACACCTCTACAGGATTTCTTATTATTTTCCTTGTTATAGGCCTTCTAAGCTTGGTAGCAACCTTTTCTACATTCTGTTTCCTGAGTTGTTGTGCTAAAAGCTTTTGTGCTCTGGAGTTATCAAAAATGGTTTCTTAACAGCAGTCTTTTTAAACTCGTGCATATTATCAAGGTAGTCCCATATTTTCTCTTTAGCAGTGTGTAGTTGCAGTTCTTACTGTTCAGTGAGATTCCCACTTATTCTGTAATACTTTAACCTTTGCCAGTTCCTCTAATTCTTATTTCTTAACCATATCTCTTTTTCTTTCTTTCTATCTTATTCCAAACTCCCCTTTTATTTTATCCCACTCCCTAGCTATATTTTCTGAAGAAATTTCTGTCTTCTCCAATAAGTCGTGAATAATTTCTACCTCTACCATCCATTCCTTAAATTCCTCTTTGTTTAACAGATAGGTGGGGAAACATCAGTGTCTAATTTTTATTTCATTATCCTGCATTTTTATTTTAGTTATTATTGGTGCATGATAATAGTTATTGGATGCATATCAAACTTTTCAATTAAATGCACATGTTCCTGTGACATATAATTTCTGTCTGACCTAGCCCAGTTTTTGTACCTTGGAAAATAATATGTTAATTCACTCTGAGTGCCTACTACTGAATTAACCCCATCTATACAAATATTTTCATAAATTTCTTTAAAAACTTACCCTGTTTTGTTATATTTTTCCCTTCTAGCCCCCCACCGATACATCCCCACTATTACAAATCAAATCCCAGTCCCCACCTATAAGTAATATTCCATGCTGAAAGCTGATTATTTCTCCCAGTATTTTCTTAAGCTGCATTGTAGCAGTTTTAGGGGAATATAAATACATGCCAGCGGAATCTTCCTACCTTGCCAGTAACTCCTTAGTACTACATATCTACCATTATTATGTTTTTTTATCCTCTTCTATTTGGAACTCCTCTAGCAATTAATATAAATACTCCCCTTTTCTTTTGTCCCAGATATTTTGCTGAATAATCATCCTGAAATCCTATCTTTATCAAATTCATATGCTCAGTTCTTTCCAACTGTGTGTCCTGCAGCATACGTATTTGAACTGGATTTTAAATGTAGTTTACTGCTCTTTTCTTTTTCGCATGTAACTGTGAGACCATTCACATTTAAAAATAATATGGAAAATGTCATGATAAGAAGTTATTAATTCTACCTGTTATTTGTAACAGCTTTTTTAAAATGTCTAGTTTCAGTGTTTCTGTTACATGCATGCACTAATGCTTAGCAGGTTGATCGTTTATAGTTGTTTCATGTCATATCTATTTGGACCCATCTCACATATTACAAGACTTTTTGTTTTAATGAAAACCTTCAAAAAAAAAAAAAACAAGAAAAAAAACAAAAACAAACACAGCCCCCAGAACACACTGATAGCCTGTTAGCCTAATGCAAACACACAAAACTATGTACATCTTCAAATCATCCCAGATCGACAGCTATATTTATAGGCTTGAATAGACCTATAATCAAAATTATCCATGTTAAGATGCATGATACAGCCTGTGCTTTTACTTACACTAAGTGCTGTCTGTTTTTATCTTATCTTTCCTTTGCCATCTGTAGAAAACAACTTGAAAGCTTTCAGAAAACATTGGCTAGGATTCAGTAAACTCCGTGCAGGAATAGTTCCTGCACAGCGTGAACCTGTTTGTTTCCACATAGCCTTAACAGCAACATGCCTTGCATATTCATGAAGGCACACTACTGCTAAGGCTAAGCAGACATGAACACTACTGAGTGCAGAAGGTGTGTATCAGTAGTGCCTGCACATGCAACACACCCTGTGGACTCTGAAAATGCCATATGGTACTTTCTAAGTGCTTTCAGGAAATGGATGTAGGAAGCAATGCAGGGTGTGTGTGACAGGTACTGTCACGCACACCCTGCAAATTGAAAGTGCTGTATGGCACCTTTAACATGTCCCAAACTCTCAGAGCAAAAAACTGGCCAATGCCTAAAACGATGGGGGGACAAGTAGGGACACATCATAAATATTGCCCTTACAAACTTAAGTTAGTAAAGAAACAGGGTTTGTATTAATATAACAACATTTAGGGACGGATTAGAAGTCAGAAACTGAAATGTATACCATTATTTAGTGACTTCAATCCTGACATGCTCCATACAGACTTAGACAGTTGATAGAATGACAGGTAGTGCATTACCAAATATGACTTACAAGTAGTATTGACACATGTACTTAAAGTGCATTTATTAATTTTTTTCCATTCTTAGTTAAGTTTAAGCGTAGCTGAGTGGGTTTGCACATTATGGCCCTCTGCTCAGCATTGCTTAAATATCTCATAGGAGCTAAATAAAAATGTATAGCTAAAACCCTTAATGATGGGATATAATAGTGGTTAGAGTCCAAGTTTTGCATTCAGGTGTTCACGGTTCGAGTACCCCCTTTAAGCACTGTTCAACTCAGATTAGCAGATTTGCACACCTCTTAGCTGAGCTTAGCATTTTCAAAGTGGTTCAATGACAGCAACGGGTGAGAATATGGCCTTATTTAAACCACCCAGCCATAACCTGTTGTAGTCTGATCTCTGCAGGAACCATGTTGGCATTGGAGAGGGAGCACACTTTTGGGCACAGTGCTGGGGCAATCAGGAGTCCAGGGTAATAGTTGGGCTCCTTGTAGAAAACCATGATGACAGACTGCTGCAGGGTGAGTACCAGGGCTCTCAGTACAAAATGGAGGCCTCGGTCCATCTGGCATGCGACCTCACCAGTGCCACAAGAATCCCCCGAACTGGTGAGCAGGTACGGCATCACTATGCTGACCTAAAGTGGAGGAAGGGGGGAGCAATTGGCCTAGTGGATCCAAGATGCCAGGGCACAGAATGCTCCAGTAGTTAGTAAGTATCTCATACATAGCTGTACCAAATCTTAGCCTGAGTATGTGATAGACAGGTGTGCATGTTTGTTTTCGTTTTCTCCCCTTCAACTGCAGTGGTGAGGGCTAGCAATGCCGAAGCCCATTCCAACAGACTGACAAAGCTGTGCCAACAGGTTGGTGAGTACAGATCTACCTTGCAGTATATACTGAAATAAATAAGAAGGAGTAAATTGATTACTGCCAGTAGATGTAGTGTGTTCAGTCAACTGATTAAATAAAAGTTTGCCAGACTAATATTGATCTACAGGATATGCAATAGTAAAGCACTGTGTCATATAAGTACAATAAAGACCTAAACCACCAACTGTTGTGTTTACTCTGGTATATTGTTGTACAAATAGAATGTGTACTGGTTCTTCATAGAAAATATGGCTTTGACAGCATGAATTTACTGAGGTTGTTCTGAGAACCAGCTATTATGCAAAACAGTAGACTGTGGAGCTGTAAAATGGAATATGAAATATGTTATGCACTAAGATCTGAACCCTGAATAGTAATGCCTAATGTGCTATAGTGTGTCCCCTGCAGCATTGCATTGTGTTAACCTTTGCTTTCCAGATTGTATTATTTCACAGGATTAATACACAGTACACTATCTGTCATGTATGGATCTCAGGATTACAAGTTCAGACTGTCTAATGCACAGAGTAATAAGCAGAAATGAGTCAAACAAGAGAAGGCAGTTCCCCAGTAGCTCAGTGTGATGAGAAATAGCCTTGTGGTTCATTTTAGCACACCCAAACATGGTTCGAATCCAGGGAGTGGTACTGAGATGTGTGCATATATACACTCGAGAAATCGTGAATATTTGTAGAAACAGTCAGGTAGTGGTAAGTGGATCCAGCAGACAGCAGTCACCGTCAGGGAGTAGTACTGCATCTGTCCTTGGGCCTGGTGGTGCCAGTGAGACTCCTGTCCAAACCAGTTCCCGTGTCCTTGCTGGGAGGTGGTGAACCGTACATCCTGCCATGTACGGTCCACATCTGTCCAAATAGCCCTGTATCGGGCATCCACATGGCTCGATTGTGTGCAAGCACTCACACATTTCTATCACAGGCTGGTCACCACCAGACATGCACAGCTTCTCTGCATGGCTCAGTTGAACACCACCCCTCCAGACACACACACACACACACACACACACACACACACACACACACACACACACACACACACACACTGTCAACCATATGGCCCAGCCCTAGCAGCCCTAGGCCTTTGGCATTCCCACACCACACCCTGTGCATGTAATGATACTTGTGCCACAATTGTGTTATCCATACTATATGTGCAGAGACATGCTCATGTGGGTCTGATGCACAGGGTGAATATAGTACAGTGTAGTAATGTAATGCTGTGTAAGGTGCTGTCTGCTGACAATAGTCATGGGTACCCATCAAGGTGTATGTACCTTGTTAGCCATGATGCATTACTGCTGTTAGTACTGCTGACTGACTGTAGTGTCACACACTGTATTCTATTTGTGTTGTGGGTGTCTGTGTGTCTGCAGGCTGTGGGCCTGCTGACAGTAGCAATGATGACTATGGCGGAGTGGAAACACAGTGACCTTTTCATAGCGAAGATACAGCTGTATATGTATATGTTTACCAGGTGTGTTTACATGCAACAGTGTGTGAGGGACAATTGTGGCAGACAGTGTGACCTTGCATACATACCCTTGACACAGCCAGCTATCCTTCATACATGTCACCTGGCTGTTCTGTAGGACTGAATGCTCACACATACAGAGGAGGCTACTTGAGTACTGGCACTAGGTCCCTCACAAGCTTAGCCATTACGTTAACTGCAACAGATTCACCTGTAAGCACCTGTTGCCCCTGTCATTTCTGTCCCATCCACTCACCCTTCATGCAGTTGATGAGGGTATGCCTGGTACTGTGTATGACAGGTTTGGGGTATGTATTCTTGACACAGGTCAGCCTGTGTTAGTCTAACTTGACAATCACCAGCATGTGTGTCTGCTAACTCATATGCATGTCTGGCCTGTCGTGCTGGTAGTGCACACAGAGTGCACACAGAGTCATAGTCCTGTACATGGGGCAGCTGTTGAAGGGCAGAGCAAGCCCCTACCTCCACAGTCTTACAAATGATAGCGCTAGCTACATAACACAAATGGCACAGAAGTAATGTAGTGTTGCAGTGTCTGCCACTACTGTTCAAGTGGGTGACAATTGCAGGGGCTGTTAGGATTACCAGTGGTGGGTTCAGAGGCCCTTAACATGGTAGAGCCATCTGACACACACACACAAACAGGCACACACACGCACACACATACACACACACACACACACACACTGCTGCATGGGGACACGCATTGAAATGCACATGCACATGGAGTTGACACTTCTCAGAATAGATGACTTATCCATCTATTTATGTAAAATACACAGTAATATGACCATTGCATGCACCACAGTGGATTGGTGTTAGAAACTGTGTAACTGTGCTTGTATGGTGGATGACGTCTGTATGGGCTGAAACTAGGTTGGCAGTGGGAGAGTTTACAGGGTGGCAGAGACATGCAAAATAGTATAGCCATCACATACACACAGTAAAGACAGCCACAGGAGCTGTGCATACAGAAACACATACACAGTTGCCAATAGACATATTAGTAACCCTACATATCCACTTGTATGTACTATAGTGCTACGTACACATGACATGCTTCACATAGATTATATGCCTGGGACATAACGCACAACCTCTTACAACAAGTAATCTTGTGAATGCCTTTATGGATGGTGGGATAACCCACAAGAAATAGTGATTGGTCTCATCTAGTGCTCCTACAAACATGAACAAGTGATAGAGTGACAGACTTTGTAGCAGCATGACATGTCAGTCAGGAACAATGTCTGATGCTGGCACGTGTATCACTACAGTAACTGTGACATATTTAGGTTCATAGGTTGGTACTAGGCTATCAGCCCTAGGACCTATACAAGCGTATCCATAACAAGTTACTGGATATTTCTTCCCACAATATTTACTTCCCTAGACCCCTGTCTAGCAGGACGACTGACGTGATCCCCGGTGTGAATTTCCTTTCTCCCATCCAATCATCAAGGCTCCTTCTGAAGAGGGCCAAGGAAGCTCTCTGCTTGACATGTATGGACATTCTATTCCAGAGTATAGGGAGTCTCGGGGTCAGAAACCTATCCCTCCATCATGTTTTGTTCATTGTGATGACAAGGTTTAGATCCCTGGGCGTGTGGCTCTGCGGGATTGGGATTTTTTTTAAGTGGAGCATGTCCAACAGATCAGGGTTTGACATGGCCTTGTATGTTAAGCAGAGATTGCCTTTGAGTAGATGATATGCCACAGACTATAGCTGGCATTTGGCAATGATCTCACAGGATTGCTCATTGTTAGGGGATACAGACCATGTATAGGTTGCAAATGTGAATATTCCATGTAGATCTGTACAGATGACTGGTATGGGCTGTATAGTGTTACATGGTGCATGTGAGGCAGATGCCATTAACAGGCTCTTTAAAGTAATGTCATGGGTAGGGGGTCAACAGGCCTTAAAATGGTATACCATACACACAGAAAAGCCACAGATGTTATGCTTTACACATACTACTATAGTTGTCAGTATTGAGATTAGAACCCCTACCTATTCTAATTTTTTGTACTATAGTATTACAGAGTTACTGCACATGCCAAAGAGCTCAGAGGGCTGACAAGTGTATACAGGTACATCTACGATGAATGACATCAGCAGGCCGTGTAAAGTAGGGCAGTGGGAAGTGTACTGGGTGGTACATGCCTCAAAATGGTATAATCCACACCCCCCAGGGGATGTGATTCTTACCCAAACACACACACACAGGGAGGATATGATTCTTTCTCTCTCTCTCTGTATCTCACGTACACACACACACACACACACACACACACACACACACACACACACGCACGCACACACACACACACACACACACACACACACACACACACACACACACACACACACACACACAGTATCACAGTTACCAGTATTGAGTGTAGAACCCCTACCTATCTAGTTATATGTACTACAGTGTTACGCCGTTATCAGATGCATCACTGAGCTTATAAGATTTAACAGTGTCCCAAGGTATGTCTAAGGTGAATTACATCAAGAGCCCTTGTAAAGTATGGCAATGGGAAATGTACTCGGTGGGAAAGGCATCAAAATACATTACCCTACATACATGCACACTTACAAACACCTTCATACACACTTGTACACACACATTTGCCAGAGGGCTGAGGGTTGTCCAAAGGTACTTCTAAGGGCAATGACGTCAGCAGGGCTACTAAAGTAGGGCACTAGGAAGTGTTGTGGGTGGGAAAGTCCTCAAAATACTTCATCCTCCAAACATACACACTTACAAACGCTTGTACACACACACACACACACACACACACACACACACACACACACACACACACACGCACGCACACACACACACATGCACTTATATATGCCAGGACTGGGATGAGAACCCCTACTTGCCTAGTTATTTGTACTATAGTGTTACGCAGTTATCACATGAGCTACAGAGCTTATAGGGCTGACAACTGTGCAAAGGTACTTCTAAGGTGAATGACAGCAAGACTGCTAAAGTAGGGCACTGAGAATTGTTGTGGGTGGGAAAGTTCTCAAAATACTTTATGCTACAAACACTTGTACAAACTGAGAATAGAACCCCTGTCTATGTAGTTATTTGTACTATACTGTTACATAGTTATTGCATGTGTCACGGATCTTATAGGGATGAGGGCTGTCCAAAGGTAATTCTGAGGGGAATGACATCAGCAGGACTACTAAAGTAGGTCACTAGGAAATTTAGTGGTTGAGAATGGCCTAAAACTGTTTCACCTACAAGCACACACACACACTTACATTTGCCAGGACTAGGGTTAGAATCCCTGCCTATCTAATTATTTGTACTATAGTGTTATGCAGTTATCACATGTGCTACAGAGCTTATAGTGCTAACAAGTGTCCAAAGGTACTTCTAAGGTGAATGACATCAGTAAGACTGCTAAAGTAGGGCACTGGAAAGTGTTGTGGGTGGGGAAATCCTCATCCTACAAACATACATTTGTACACGCACACATTTGCCAGAACTGAGAAGAGAACCCCTGCCTATCTGGTTATTTGTACTATACTGTTACATAGTTATTGCATGCACCGTGGAGCTTATAGAGCTGAGGCTGTCCAAAGGTACTTTTAAGGGGAATGACATCAGCAGGACTGCTAAAAATTGGGCACTGGGAAGTGTACTGGATGGGACTGGCCTAAAACTGTTTCTCCCACAAACACACAGGCACATTTGCCAGGACTGAGATTAGAACCCCTACTTATCTAATTATTTGTACTATAGTGTTACACAGTTATTGCACATGCTACAGAGCTTATAGGCTGACAGGTGTTCTTCTGAGGTGAATGACATCAGCAGATTTTGTGAAGAAGGGCAATGGGAAGTGTACTGTGTGGGAACTGCCTCTTAATGGCATCTAGTACCTTTGGGTAGTCTGCTACATGGTGGAAGAGATGCATATTGCTGGTCCTCTCCTCATGGGTGCTGGGGAAATATATGTGCTCACCAGCATGTGTTCACATGATATCCAGTAACTAGTGAAGTACCCCGGATGCAGATGTCTGTGAGACCCCCATGATGTCCCCAGTAGTTCTTTGGAAGGTACCTGTAGATAGTATTCTTAAGGCTACACATAGCTTGGTTTCAACAGGGATGGGTTCTCCTCTGTTGGCTCTGGGTCTGAGGTGAGGCTGGCACAGCTCGCAGAGTAGCTGAAGTAAGTCCCTGTCCACCATGTAGCACTCTAGTATCTCCGGATCATGTAGCCCCTGGTAGGTTACCTTGGGTCTGAACACTCTTCTCCTCCTCCTCAGTCTGGGACAGTTGTCAGCATTATCCTCCTCACTGCCATCAGCCTCTAGCACATACTGATGTATCAAAGCAACAGCAGACCCTAACATTTTGTCAGTTAAAATTCCTCTGAGTGTGTACACCAATGGTGCAGAGTTTGTGGGAAAAAACAGACTGAAAGGTGTTTGCATACTTTATACTGGTGTGCTAGAGATGCTGCATGCGTGATTGGCTGACTGTGATACATTCCACCTGCCAGTTGTATTATTTGTACTTGAGTGCCTTTATTCTGCTATTTCCTGTTTTTTCTTCCCATTTCTACCCCTTATAAGCCTCACAGCATGCTGTGCAAACCTGCTGCTCAAACTGCTACCCATCATTTCTGCTGGTTCCTTTTTTTTTTTTTTTTTTAATTATTATTTTCATTGTGTCTAAGCCCGATGGTGCACCACGGAAACTCCTGCAGCTATAGTAAACAGTATTGAGCAGAAAGGACACGAACATGCTCAGCATTTCTTAAAATAGCTCAGACACACCCCCTTGCTTCGCTGTGCTTAGCTAAGTGCAAATAGAGGCAGAGGAGCTCCAATGTGCTTACACCAAGCATGACACACCCCCTTTTCATGTCAGCTGCTTCTCCTGCTTACAGTACAGTATTATAGCATTATAGCTCCTACATGGTTAGGTGCAGGTGGACACAGTCTCCCATTTTGCTATTCAGTTAGTTAAGCTCATTTGCATACCCCACTGCCTTAGTCCTTTGTTACACCACTACACTGGAGCTTATCTCCTTAGTTACCAATGTTACCTGTTATTATTTTGGTTCTGCATGCTATTTGCTGTAATGGCAAAATTCATATTTCCCATAAAATTGCCTTTTTACATTTTTTTTCTTATTTTCTGCACAATCTCATTTGCACGCTGCTGTGCTATGCTCAAATGGCCAAAATTGGCCAAAAAACAAAAAGATTTTCATGATTTTGCAACTGTTTTCCATGCCAATGGCCATATGTTTGGCCATTGGCATGTCTAATAGTCATAATACATGCTTTACTTTGAGCTGCCATGCTCCCGTTTTGATTTTTGCAGAAATGTACGCAGTTAGTAACCGAATACATTTCTGCAATGGACACTGCTCTGACAAGGATGCTTGCCTGCTTACTGAATCACTAATTCACCTCATTTGCATGGTTTTCACTAGCAAATGAGGTAATCAGCATTGGCTAGTGGTGTCCATGTCAGAATAATGCTGGCAGGCTCGTGCACACCCCCAGCCTTGTTTACTGGATCGCTCAGCGGCCATATTCTGTGCAGAAGCTGCTACACTGTTCTGACATGGTGATTTGGCTTTATTGAATCCCAACCATTATCTTCTAGCCATTGAAAGAAAAACGTATTCTGTTTTTATTGCCCTTATTAGCTTGCCTCCATAGAAACATGAGAACCTGATACCCAGTTGCCTTCAGCTACAAGCCTCTCATGTTGCACTGTGATCATTTATTTGATAAAGGAAAACTTTTCATTACATTCAATGTCCTTTTTATTTACTTACTTCCCCTTAAATCTTGCTTTAGATCAAGCTAAAGACCTTAATCCAGTCCTTCCTCTATTCAAAAGTAAGAAAAAGCATATTAGTTTTACATATATCATGCTCTTTTGTCCAGGATTTCTTCTGTTTTTTTTTTTTTTACATTGCATTGTGTACATTTTTTTAAAACTGAGCAAAAAGAAAGAAAGAATAAGTGAAAAAGGGGCACCTGTTTGCTTAAGTATCCCTATTACACACAAAAATAACTGAAAAACTTTACTTCATAGGTTCATAGGTTCATAGGTAGGTACTAGGCTATCAGCCCTAGAGGCTATACAAGCCTAGCCAAAACGGTACCCTGGCTTTTGCCACCCAAGAAAATAATTTTCCTGCGCTCCTGTCAATCAGCACCACAGAGGTGATTCCCAGGGTGAATTTCCTAAGTCCCATCCAATCAGCAAGATTTTTCTTGAAGAGTGCTAATGAGGAGATTTGTTTGCTATAGATAGGTAGTTTGTTCTGGGAAGTCTCTGGGACAGGAATCTATCCCTCCAGCATGTTCTGTTTATTGTGGTGACAAGGTTTAGGTCCCTAGAGTGTGTAGCTCGGAGAGATTGGGATTTCTTTAAGTGGAGCATGTCCAACAGCTCTGGGTTTGACATAGCTTTGTATGTTAGGCAGAGATCACCTCTGAGTAGGCGATATGCGACGAAGTAAAGCTGGAGTTTTTTGAGACGGTCTGCATAGGGCATCTGTTTGAGGCCGGTAATCCTCTTTGTGAGGTATTTCTGCAGCCTTTCCAGTTTTTGTAGATGTCTTGTGAGGTACATATCAAAAGGGGCGTTGTACTCTATAATAGGTCTAATGAGTAACGAGTAGAGGGTAACAATTACCTCTTTTTTCCTGGATGAAAAACTTTTTGTGATGAGGTGTGCCACGTAGAAGAATTTCCTGACTACTGTGGCGATGTGATTATCAAAGGAGAGACTACTATCCACCTGTGTCCCAAGGTCTCTTATCACACTTTTGGTGTTAATTAGACTGCCACCTATGTGGTAGCTCATGAGTACAGAGTTTTTACCAACGGGGATGACAATGCACTTTTTGGCATTGAGCTTGAGGCCATGGTTTTGACACCTGGCATCTGTCTCAGTGAGGCCCTTTTGTAGGATGTCCACATCGTTAGGAGTTTCAGTTATGGCTCCTGGTTTCTAGTCATCTGTGAACTTAGTTAGCCAAAGACCTTCTGTGTTAGCCTGTACTTCAGAAAAGTAGATACCAAACAAGAGAGGACCCAGGACTGAACCTTGTGGTATTCCACTTGTCACTGGTCTGAAGTCGGATTTAGAGTCTGCAACTTTCACAGTGTGGGTTCTGTCAGTAAGCCAGTTGGCAACCCATCTTGTGACATAGGGAGTTATACCTAGTTTAGTGAGTTTATCTATAATTCCAGAGTGGGGGATGGTGTCAAAAGCCTTGGCAAGATCTAGATAGGCAGTGTGAACCACCTTACCCTCATCTACGGCTTTGGTGACTGCTTCAAAGAAGTCAGTCAGGTTTAGGAGACATGATCTGCCTTTTACAAACCCAAACTGGGTGGGGTCCAGGGTTTGGAGATTACCAATGTCTTTGTTTATAAGTTTCATGATGATACATTCCATGGCCTTGCAGACCAGGCTCATTAGGCTAATGGGGCGGTAGTTCCCAGGGTCTGTGGTAGCTCCCCCTTTGTGGAGTGGAATAACTGTCGCTGTGTGCCATTCAGTGGGCACAAAGTCTGAGGTGAGGCTATGAGTGAACATGGTGCTTAGGTTGTGTGCCAGTTCATTCTGTAGTTCATGTAGAACACAGCCTGGGATGTTGTCAGGTCCCATGGATGCTGTGTTCTTGGCTTTGAAGAGTGTGGTCTTTACCTGTGCAGCCGTGATTACAGGAACTTTGCATTCTTCCGGTATAGAGATGGGCCCTTTAGGGGGGTGGGGTGGGGGTGGGGGTAAAGTTAGCACTGAACCTATCTGCCAGGATGTTGCTAATATCAGTTGGTTCTATATATTTAGTGCCATTGTTCGGAGATCGGAGTGTTGCCATTGAGATTCTTGACATAGCTATAGAAAGTTTTGTGGTTGTCTTTAGAATCAATGGCGATTTTGTTTTCATAACTAGCATTATATGTCATTATAACGTGCATTATATGTCATGTTTTGTGCACATGCTGTTAAGAACAAAAACATTTTTACATAGTTACCTCTTTGCTTCCTCTTTCCCTCTCCTTAATGTTCTTCTAAGCATTACTAACATGAAGTAGGTCATATGATTTGGAGTCCCATATAGGTTTATCAGAGTAAAAAAAGTCCAACATTTCCAGGTTTTCTTGTTCCGCAGGATTTCACAAATGTAACTGATGTTTTGTAATCTCAAATTTATTCATTAATTTCTGACAAGAAACATCTTTATTAAATTATCACATATGATACAGGCGATCTTACATTTATATAAATGAAAATAAATCAAAAAGGACACAATTTCAGTAGCAAACATTATATACTACAAAACATGCTGACACAACTGTAGCTGCAAACATTATACATCACTTATAATATATCCACTCATTGTCAGTCAAACATAGGTTCATAGGATGTTACTAGGCTATTGACCTAAGGGTCTTATGAAGCCTAACAGTTAAATTCCAATATAATATTAGATGAAATATATTGTCTATGCCCAAGGTTTTTCTAGCATGGACTACCTATGTTCAGGAGAGACGATGGGTCAATCCCTGGCAGAAATTTATGGATTCCCATCCAGTTGTCCAGGTTGTACTTAGAGTCGTGGAGGTGCTCTGCTTGATATGGATTGGAAGCTTATTCCAGAGGAGTGGCAATCTCTGAGAGAAGTATGTCTCTCCAGCAGGTCTTGTTTATGTCACAGCCTAGATTGAGGTCCCTGGAATGGGTGACTTAGTCCCATTTGACTTATGGATGTGAACATTTCCATTAGAATTGGGTCAGAGATAGCCCTTTAAATCTGACTTAAGTTGCCTCTAAGCAGTGTATATGCTGCTGAGTACAGTGACAGCGACTTCAGTCTGTCTGTATAAGACATGTGCTGGAGGCCTTGAATTTTCTTAGCTAGACATCTCTGAGGTCTCTCAAGTTGCTGCAGGTGTCTGGTGTTTTACATACTAAAGGGAACCTTATATTCAATAATAGGCCTGATGAGGGATGAGTACAGGGGAGTTATAGCCGCTTTTGCTCTTGAGGTGATGCCTTTGCTAATCTGGTGAGCATCTTAGAATGCCTTCCTCACCACAGTAGACACATGCTGCTCAAAATTTAGGTCACAGTCAACTTGTGTTCCCAGGTCTCTCACTACTGAATTTGTACTTAAGCTATTATTGTTTATTTTATAATCAGCAGGGGCATTGTTTTTACTGAAGGGAATGATGATGCATTTTTAGCATTTAGTTTAAGACCATGGCTTTGGCATCAATCATTGGTCTGCGTATTACACAGCTCATTCATATCTTGCCTTCTTTTAAACCTATTACCTCCTCTGCATGTATTGATCCAACAATTCACACTTTTTCCTGTGTAATTTGCTAATACCCTTTTCTGCATTCCTTCCTCTGTAGGGTCTGGCTCACCTTTTACCCTCCCCTTCCCTCCTCACTCAATCTTTCAGACCTGTTATAACATGATTAACTACCTCACTTCATCTGAACTCCAAATACATATCCAACTGACTTACACCTAGCTTCCTCTCACTACCACATATACTACTCACTCAGTCTCCTTTCTTACTCCTCTCTCTTCCCCTTCCATCCCATTAGCCCTTCTAGCTTGTTCCACCTTTGTGTGGAGCTTCTGCTTTGTATCTACTTGAGTTTAGTGCAATATGTGTATACAAGATTTAGGTATATGAGTTTAGAACAGTATCTGTTTGAGCTTAGTACTATATATATATATATATATATACATCCTACCTTTATTCCTAGCCTTTAGCTAGATATTGGTGCATCTGTTCATTACTATGTTTCATATTGTATGTATAGCTAATGTTTGCTGCAGTATGTATTATTTGCTAATGTATGTATATTTAGGTGTTCTTCTTGTACTTTGCTCCTCATTTATTGTTCTGTGGAGCTTTTCTCCCCAGGCCTCCACTGAAAAAGTACCTGTGTTTAGTTGGAATTTCCTGGTAAATAAATAAATAAATAAAGATCCCATTTTCAGTTGTTTTATCTCTGTTACTATCTTCACTACTTCTAGTAAAGTTGGTATGGAGTTTGATTTCCATTTTCTAGTAATTGCTTTTTGGCAGCCATCATAATTATTCTCAGCAAGACCTTACTATATCTAGGCAATTCTGATTCTGTATCATAGCTCAAAAAATCATTTCCTTATTTACACAAATTTGCTCACCCAGTATCTCCACTAGAGCAGTTTGCAGGGAATCTTTAAAGTCTGTCAACTCATTGCACTCCCAGAAAATATGTTCCCAGTTACCTCTTTCTTCCCCATCATACCTCCATTTTCTGTTTACCTGAGGAAAAATACTTCCAAGCAAAGATCCTAAATCTTCTAGACTTTGTTGCATATTTGTGAGACATACGAATATCCCCCATTGTTTCTTTGTGACTTGCTTATCCAGTCTCTCTTTCTAAACCTTTCTAAACTCCTCTGATTGACTCTTATAGTTATCATGCAATACTTTATATGCTCTACTAATTATTCCTTTCTTAACAGCAATTTCTGTTCTGCATTCTACTAAAATCTCTACCACTGCTGATCTTTCATTTAGAACCCCCCCTATTTCTTTCTCTTTGCCTATACTCTGACATAAATCCTTGATGGGGAAGACAATCTCTAACCTGCAGTCCAAATAAGATATTGGTATCTTCCAATTATTTTACCTTTCTCTCTCTAGTTATTTGCTCCCTATACCTTGGTTCCTTTGCCAGTTTTCTCCAATAAATTCCAGCCCCCTCTTGCCCATTGTCTGTATCCCTAATTGCAGTCATCCCTGTCAGCAGAATCTCCTTTCTCTATTCCCATGTTTTGAAACATCTCTTCTTGAGCAGTGTCGTACTCAAGGAAACCAAAAGAAAACCAAATAGTGTACTCAGGGCACAACACCAAAGTCAACAACACTAGAATCAAGTAAAGGTACAAGCAATGTAAGCAAAAAAAAAAAAAAAAGATTTACAGATATTTCAAACAGTATGAAGCCAATTTTACATACAGAGGTGCTAAAAAAGGAAATTTACCCCATCCTCCCTCCTGGGGCATTTCCTATAGATTGAATGATAATTTTCATTATGTTTATACCCTAGGAGCAAGCCCTGATTTAGAGGATGATCTAGAATATACATCCCTGGAGGTCAAACAAGCTTGCTGGAGGGTGACCTCAAACTTACAATTAAAGGCCAATCATAATAATTCTAGGGGTTTTCCATGGAGAAACAAAGGGAACAGGTACAAAAAAAGGGGAAGGGGAAGAGGAAAAGAAGAATTTAGTACTTGATATATCAACCAATTTGGATGCTTCCTGGGATATTTTACATGATGGGATTCAACTAAGGTACAAAGGTTACAACATTTTCAGTTATGGTGATATAGTTGTGAAACTAGAGAATTGTAAGCTTTTCGAGAAAGGTTTTAAATTTGTACTATATATAAAATTTGATGTGGTAGATGGCCTTCCTGAATTAAGGCTGTTTACCAGGAAGTTTAATTTAGCTATATATTTTTCTGATAATAAATGGGGCTTTTCTGAGTTGGTTAAATTTAGGAGGAAATGTTCATTTTGCCTGAATGTGCACCTCTTAGTGCAGACTTTAAAAAGACATGTGAAGCTCATTTTTTAAAGTAAGTCAAAGATATGCCAAAAAGATTTTTCATAACCTTTCAAAGGAAGAAAGAGTACTTTTAGATTAATTAAAAGCAGATAAAGCCATCTACATTCTGAAGCTAGATAAAGGCAGTGAAACTGTTATTTTTAATGCTTTAAATTACTAATATTATTTTAACATGTTGCAGAATGATGAAACATTCTCAGGTTTCTAAGAACCAAGTGAATATTACACACAGGTGGATTGATTTATTTCTTGAAGATTGCCTAATGCAAGGTTCTATTTCTCAGAGTGTTTATCATTTCTTGTATGTTGAAAAATCTACTATTCCCACAATTTTTGGATTTTTCAATATTCATAAGAATTTATGTAAACATATTGTGGCAGCCCACAATTCTAAAACCTACCCTGTATCCACTTTTATTGATAGGATGTTGAAACCAATTTTTTCTCTGGAGTGTCATATGCTAATACTTTGTTAAAATGTGCACATTAATTCTTATTCTGGTAGATGTCTATTGGTAGATATTGTTGTTAGTCAGTCAATCATTTTAGTTAGTTAATTTCTTAATTAATAAAGTTTAATTTAGTTGGTTAGCCTATACAAAGTGTAAATAAACTGGTCTTAGATTGTAATTTGTCTCTTGTTTGCTAGTCTTACTTTTAGGTAGCACAATCTCTGATTACACTATGGTGTTAAGAGAGAAGTAGGACTTGGCTAAAGGAATGCTTTTAATGTTTTTATTGCTCTTAACAGAACCACCCTATAACTACTCCCTTGCTCCAAACAACCTGATTATATAGAAATCAGGAAAGTTTTTGATGGTTTTCATTATGCTTAACTAAGAGTGCTTGTTTGTGTGTTTCAATAAAGGATATTCAAATTTTAACTCAACTGTGGACTACATACTATTTTCTGTTTGATTATTTTGTCACACATATTCTGCAGTTATATTTTACAGTTTGATTTTTATTAAGTGAACTAAGGGCATAACATAATTTAGGAAGAGAACATCACACCCTCTTCACTGCGAAGATTCTTATTGGTTTGTTTTGGACCCAGTATAGGTTGCATACTGGGTTTTTCTGAGATTTTGAGGTATACCATGGATTTCTCTTTTTTCAGTTTTTAAAATTTACTTACATGATGGATGAGAATAAGATTACCTTTCTAGATACTGTAATTACTTAAGACCAGCTATAGGTTTGAGTCCAACATATACAAGAAGACTACATTTATCAATGGATATTTGTATTTTCAGAGTTGCCACCCCTTTAGTCAGGAAAAGAGGGTTAGCTAGGGGCCAGTTTTTTAGGTTGGTCAGGATTGTCTCCAATTCTGAGATGTTCAAGGTAGAAACATTTAAACTGGAGAATATGTTTTTTGAAAGAGGCTACCCTGTTAAGATGGTTAAGGAAATCAGTGATCACATTATGATGGAGTAAAATAAAAAGTTCAAGCCACTTTTGGGAGAAGGTTTGATGAATTATAAACATCAATACCCCAAACCCAACAGTACACGTGGATCACATTTAGACAGGAATCTGTTTGAGAAAGCATTTTTATTACAGTTTAGTTCAGGTTCCAATGTTATTAAAAATATTCTTAAGAACAATTAGAATATTTTTAGAACTAATAAAAGTATTTATGAATTGTTGGGCTCTAAGCCGTAAATGGTTTATAAGATGGCCAACAATATTAAGAAAATTTTGGAAAAGGTACAAAATCAAAGTGAGGATTTTAGGTTAAATAACATAGAAACTCACAAATGTGGGGCCTATAGACAATATGCTTATATGCTAGAGGTTACCAATCTTTGTTTGATGAATGATGGATATTCTAAGATCACCTTCTGGAGTGAGACTTTTGGTTCAAGAAGCTTAGTTTATTTAGTCAAATGTGATTTATCCCCAGCTTTTTATGTAGAGAAAACTGAAAGGACCATCCGGAAGAGAATTTATGAACACTATTATGACATATTGAATGCTAATTCAAATAATATCTTTTTAAACACTCTTTGGTTTGTCCTTTTTTTAAGAGATTCAGGTTTAGCATTTTGGACTACATTTCCTATGATCCTGAAGGGTGCTTGAGAGGCCAAGTTAGAATACCAGGAGTTATTGTGGCAATTTAGGCTCAGTAAGAAGCTGGGATTGACTGATTTTTTATCCATAACAGTGGTGCTGAAATTAAGAGCAGCTAAACTTTAAATGCTGGGGGTATTTTTAACCATATAATGGGTTTTTATGAATACATTTAACTACTTTACAAGAAAGACAAACAACAACAACAACAACAAGCTAAAAGTTTCAAAACGTCAAACTGCAAATAGTCAAGACCATAGGATTGAAGTTTTGACACTCTGAACTAGTAATAAAAAAAAAATAAAAACAAAATTTTTTTTTACGTTTTTGCTGGGAGGGGGCAAGCCACCCTGTACCTCCCACATCCCCTGCTAAATAAATATACCAACTCTGAGATCGCACTACAGTGAGGAAAAATGATAAATTTCTCATTCCGTACTATACAGTGATCTCCATTCAAACATTCAGAGTTTCAAAACTTCGATCTTATGATCTCGAATATTTGCATTTCAAAGTTTCGAAACTTTGAGCTTGTGAAGAAAATCCATATATATATATATATATATATCTATATATATATATCTATATATCTATATATATATATATATATATATATATATATATATATATATAATTTTTGAAAATTTATTTTTAGAGGAAGTTGCCCATTTGTCATTGTTTTTTGGGCATGATCTGAATAATTAGTTGTTTGATTAGGCTGATTACTTGAGGCATTTAAGGAATGGTTGATGTCATTTTCCCTTTTGTTCTGGTGAAGTCCTTTGGTGATTGTCTTTAAGGATGAAAGTGCTTAATGGAATTTTTATACTTTGTTTCGTTCCTTTGAAAGAGGTTTATTAAATGTATTGGATCACATTGACTGCTGTGTACCTTTATTTGATTCCATTCTTATACTCAGCCAGCCTTTTCTTCATTTCAGCCTCTGAAGTACAGTTTTAAAAGTTCATTTCCATATATGTTTAAAGCGTCTTCTATTTTTCCAGCATTTTGTTATTTGAGTTGATATACTCTTCCAGCGTTTTGTTTATTTTAATCAGCTCTGAGCACATTTGACTTATCTTTTCCTCTAGATTATTGGAAGTTATGTCTTGTACCAAAGCTGGAGCTTTTTGCAGAGCAGCTGCAAGATTTTCCAGTGTTTTCTCCTTACCTTTTGTGATTGATTTTCTCTCAGGTTCTCTAAATTTCCCCTTTGCTGGCATCCAGGTAGTGCACTTACTATCTAGTAACTGAAATTTATCCAAAAAGACAAATTCACTGTCTCTCTTTTCCCAGTTTCTGTTTTCACTCTGGGAGAACTAAAATTAAGCTGTTACTCAGTGTGCTGCCATCTTGGAAGTCCGTAACAGGATGACTATAAATACCACTTTTTGAAATAGTAGGATTTTATAACATTCTGTTTTGTAAACGTTAATATTGTGTGCAACTGATTGACAAGTATAGACTATGCAAGCCAAAAGATAAGATAAAGGTAATGCTGAAGCTATCCTGTCTCAGAATGTGCAACACATGAGGCCATGCTTTAGACTATTAAACTACTACCACTACAAGTTTCCATGGAAACTTGGAATGATGCTGCATCTATTAAATGTATTGCTACAGAAAGGTTCGACAAATAGAGACCCAAATAAATAGAGAACTCTTAGCTTGGTCAGGTATTTTAAAAAGGTTCATCCAATACTAATACAGATAAAAGGTTCATTGTGTCATGGAGCACCAGCCACCCATATTTGGCCCAAGAAACGGGTTATCTGTGATGACTTTGAGTAGGTTACATTTTTTTAACTGTTATGTGGGTAAGAGGTGGGGTGACATGCCTATAATATTAAATGTAAGGGAACAAAGTTTTATGGTAATGCTAATGTACTGCCATAAAAAAATCTAAACAACAACAACATTGTACTTAGTGCCATGTGTATTACACATCAATTATTACAGTTACTTGTGATGAATGCTGCCATGCAGAGAGGAACCAGAAATAATCCACTTTGATTTCTGTTTCAAATTCATTCATCGTTAACAGACTTTTTGTTCCTATAGGGATTAACTGCACACTAAATGTGGCCTGAAATAATTTGCATGGAGACAGTGATTTCGGAAAAGACAGTATTAGTATTAAGTATACTTTTTTCAAGGAATGGCTGGCGTCAGTGAGGTATCATGATAAAGGCCCATCATTCATGTTAGTAGAATTAAACACAGTTATGAAGCAAGATGTCATTAGACACTTTTCATCTGCACCTTACCAATCAAACATGAAAGGGGTAGTTGAGAGATTTGTATAAACATTCAAGAATATTTTTTTAATTATTAGCCAGGATGGCAAGTCCCCTCAAAACAGTGTCAAGTTAATTTTCTCTTCACTAATTACAATGCCACTCATGCAGTCATGAACACTATAACAGTCATGTTATTGTGAAAGGGCAGTTTATGCTCTACAAATTTATATTTAGTAAAGTCAGATGTATATAGATGAGAACACAACGTACAGTTTCAATGCATGAATAGAAGGTCATTGAAAAGTTATAACAGACAGCAGTAAGAAGTGGCCATATGATACAGAACTGAAAAATGACAACTGAGCCAAAGTGTTTCAAAGATCGGAGTTTTTAAATGTATGCTGTCGATATAGAACATAGCACTTGAAGAAGTAATGTAAATTGGCTAAGAAATGCTAAAAGGACAGATAGCCTAGAGCCTTTTGCTAGACAACTGAGGTTTGAAGCACCACTTTATGATCAAGGTGATGTCACAACTGTGATAACTGCCTAGAACCCAGCACCTGTCATTATTGATTATATTCAAACTTCTTTGTGCATGAATAATATCTGAAGCCATACCTTTTACTGAAGCCAAATCCTTACTTAAAGAAAACAGATCTCAAAAGCATGCCCAGAGCAAAATTGCATATTTGTGAGGGTGGACATACTCAACCTACATTTTATATGAATGGTAACTGAAGTCATACCCCAAGAAGGATGCTTGCCAGATCCCTTAAGTGAAGAAGATGGATGACAAGAGCATATCCAGAGGGAAATGGCTGATCAGTTTCACATTCCAGAAAGATGATGGACCAGACCTTTGATCATTGAAGAATGAATAACAAATGCTGTTCACACAACTGAAGTATTTGAACACCTGAGTCACCATGACTTAGTGGAAAACACCTCCTAAAACAGGGTCAACATAAGTCAGTGTTATAGGCCAAGTGAGGTCACTAAGATGCTATGCTGCCACATAGTAAGGCCTTTACAGAGATTACATTTATGAATTGGGGTTGTACATGTAATAACATAATATAATGTACAGACTGACAGCAAATTACCCACATAATTAAATAAAGATATATAAGTAAATACAATTATTTATATATATTTAATTTGGATTTGTTTATTGGTAAAGTCAGACTGGGCAAAAAAACCTTTACAGAGGAGGCATGGGGAACAAAGCTCCTCTTGCAGATTACAGTAAGTAAAACAAAAACAAAATAATACAATACAAATACAGTGGATACCTTTGTACAAGAAACATAGCAGAGGAAAGGCAAAAAAATTTAATCAGTTTTTAAGTAAGTAGAAAGTAGAATATCAGCTTTAGAATCAAATCTCTAGGAGGTTGTATTACATTTAAGCAAAGAGAACTTCAGAAAAGTATTATCTAGTTTAGGATATGTAGTAGTGTTGAGATGGTAGATAAGTCACAATAAAGTCAGTTGCATACCTGTAGGTGAGATGTAGTTAGAAGAAGTTTAGTGTCAAGAGAGGAATCAGTTTTAATAATAGTGAGGATATACAGAGTTTTGTAACAGGGTAAGTACACAGGTTAGTTGTAAACAGCTTGACACAGTTAGAGATAATAACAGTGTTATCTAATTAGTATCTTATGAACTTGATGAAAACCATTAGAACACTGGAGGAAAAGTGAAAGGGATAGGGTTATCAATTTGCAGTATTTACATAAGTACACTTGCACATGCATTTTATTTTTAGGAGTATTTACATTAATAAGTGATTAAAACAAATTTTAAGAAAAGGAAAGTATATAGATGTTACCATATATTATCTATGATAGTATTAAATATTTCCATCAGACTATGTGGGATTCAAGGATGCCATCTGAAGGAGAGTAATTTCCATTTCAACATGTTAACTTTCAAATTCATGAACAAGGAATATTTATTATACTTTAGTAGTATAATGTTATACTGTGCAAGTTCTCAACTTATCCCTAAGTCATAATGGATGACTCGTTGTGTACCTCAAGGTAGAGTGGAAAGTTCTTAGGAAAATCCCTGGAATGAGAGCTGACCAAAAATTGGTTATCTTCTGCAAAGATGTCTCAGTGCCCCAGATGAAAGACAGCATTTTGGAGGCAGAGTTACAGATGTGCTGATATAAATGAAGCTCCAGCAAAACTATACAAAGTACCTGATATTACCAACACAGTCTGAGGTTGTGGGGAGAATAATTTTGTGAAACAAAAAGCAAAATTATTGACTCAGTTACATGTTAATGAAAGAATGTCATTTTATTGTATAGTATAAAGTTTACTTTGCCAAGAAAATTAAAGTATTTGTCTTATGACATGAAAACTTTGGTTGTGTGACTCATAAGTCTGAGTCTGAAAACATCAGTCATTGAAATGCAAGAAGTATTACATGTATGGAAGGGCTGAGATTATCATACATTAGTGCATTATCTATAGTCAAAGTGAGTGTACATATAAGTAGGAGGGTGGTCTGTGTGTGTGTGTGTGTGTGTGTGTGGGGGGGGGGTGACACCCCTGCAAAACGTTTTTTTAACATGATTACAGCAAGTTGTGATATTTGCTGTTTTGTAAGGTATTTAGACATACCTGTTTATCTGCAGTTTATTTACTGGGTATGTGAGTTTGTCTACTGTCCCTTTTTGGTCACAAGCTGGGTACTGAAAGTAGTAGAAAAGAAAATAATTGACATATGCAAATGCTAATTGTGCTGAATTTCAATTAATACATGTAAATGCTAATTCTGCCAAATTTCAGTTATCATTGTCTGCATTTTTCCCCATTTAAATCACTGTCTTCACTGGTTTCACTTAACTTATTTTGAGCCTTGTAGGGGAGCCATCTTGAGACAGTAATTCTTGTAGTAGGATTATATTAACTGCTGCTTTTTCTGTATAGATGGGCATTACTTAGTGTAATCTGAAGCTGTTTTTCACTGATACTGCACTTTTTACTGCTTGCTATTTACTGAGAACAGCTGTGCTGAGTTATGCTGAGTGCACCACCACCACTGCAATTGCAGCTGTGTAGTGTTTTTTGTGTGCAAGTGAAATTTCTCCAAGTTATTAGTGCAAGCATCCTTCTTCCTTCATCTCATTAACAACCAACGTAAGTCTGATGTGGGTTTCACTTATTTGTGCTTATTTGCACTGCTTCTTGCTTAATTTCTGACATGCACTGACCTACTTCAAGTTAAGCAAGTCTCTGCATTGCTGTTCTGTATGTATCTAATGTGACTGTCAAATCTCTGTCTCTTCTTTTCCCTTTCTAAGTTCCTATAAATAATAACACTGGAAAGCATGGAGAGACAACAGACTTACCTCCCTTTCTATTGCTAGCCTTCTAGTACTTGGTATCCTAAGGCAGTGTAAGAACTGTCTCATATTTATTAAAAATTAATTATTGCTTAACCTAACAGATTCTGTTAGTTAAGTTGAAGGCAGCCCTCTCTATATAGATAAAGTGCAGTGAGCATCATGCTATTTTACCCCCACCATACAAAAACAGCACCCTTACTCTAACACTGAACTGTCATATACTGATGCCATAGAAATTCCTGCCAAAGCCTCTTAGAATTCCTAAGAATAGGCATCAAGAAACTCCCCCAAAACACACCTACAACATGCACGCCTTCATTAACATATCAACAACATCATACCACACTAATATCTAACAAAAATAAATCAGCTTCTGGGAGCATTCTAGTAGTTGGTGACTCCATTGTTAGACATAAGGACAGAGTTCCAGTTATCTGCCTTTTTGGAGCCAGGATTGATGATCTATCAAGAAACTTCAGGTCCCATTCCAATAGTAATTATGATTGCTGCATGACTGTAGTTCATTGGAGGGAACTATCTGGCATAAAACCCCACGAAAGGCATGTAGAAGGACTTGCTGGAATCTGTTACATTGGTGACAGTCAGTGGTAAGACACTGGGTTTGGGTAATATCTTCCCTTCATCAAGAAAGATGCCTATATTCAAGGAAAGGATAATTGGATTCAGTAATTAGCTAAATAGCTGGTGTCATTCTGGGACATCCGGTATGTGTGTCTCTGCGACAACATGATTGACAATCCAGTTTGCTTTGCAGAGGATGATCTACACCTACACCTCTTGTTCAAGGGTTACTGCATACTGGCCAAATACTTTGCTGCCCCACATTGTGTCATTTTTAACAGAGATCATCTAATGAACAAACCAGCCTAACCAACCAATCATATCATAAACGACAACATTAAAGGGGCCCTTTTTAATGCCAGGAGTCTTAACAATAAACTGCCTGATCTGGACGGACTTCTGCATCTTGAAGGAATCCATGTTTGTGTAGCCACAAACACTTAATAGTTTAAGTGTAATGAGAGCACTCCCTTCATGCCAGGGTTCTGTTACTGTCACTCCCTTAAGTCCACTGGTGCCTGCGCTTTCAGTGTTTGTCAGGGATATTATGCTTTCCAAAGTGATGCTCAGAGATTCCCCAGAAAGCTCTTAGAAGTCCAGTTTACACTAGGAAAGTCAGACTTTCAACTCATACCTTATCAATCCCCTTCCATGGCCCTATGGGATAATGCAAATTTCATAGCATCCTTGAAAATATCCCCTCATCTATTCCTCCATTGACTGAAGTACTTTTACTTCTAATGTACAGGATGCACAATGTTTCTTAGGTTAAGGTAAATGAAAGCTCCTTGAATCAAATTGTCCATAATGTCACTGGGGATAACATTCTGCACCTAGTTTTCACAAACTCAGCTCCAGCATGTTCCCTATCCTAGGTTCTGTCCATCATTATTTAAGCCAGAACAAAAAATAGTTGCCTTTACTCTCTGAACATTCACCCTTCTGGTAACCGACATCATCCTCTTTAGAGTCTTCAGAAAGACAAACCTTCTAAAATTATATGTCAAAAATCTCTAAATTTACTTATGCAAACCCTACAATGGATCCAGAATATGAAGCCACCTATTCCGGGTATCTGTATGTTCATATACATAAATGCATTGACAAGGCAGTACCCAACAGAACCAAATACAGCAGTAAATTTAATAACAAATCACCCTTTTGGTCAGTAGATATTAAACTGAACAGCTGAAGGAAGGAACTGCTTAAATGACCTGGTAAGGCCAAAACCCTTCAACATAACAAAAATATAATAAAGGCTCACCAAGAAACTGAAGGGAGCTATTAGGACCAGCAAAGCATCCTATGAACTTGGCTAACTTTTGAAGCTAAGGATAACTACAAGTCCTTCTTTGCCTATGTTAGAAAACTAAAGAATAATTTACATCACTGTCCTGAACTTCTCTATAATGATGCCTCCTATTCCAATCTAAAGGCATTGCTAACATATTAGCTAGCAAGTATGGTGCCATCTTCTCCTAGGTACTATTATCCCCTACTCCAAATGTCCCTGAGTCACCCCCCCACCATTGCAAAGAAACATCTCCTTAAAGCACTTCCAAGATCATAAGCACCTCTTCCATGAGTTCCAACAATATACCAGTTTGTCTGAAAAACAGTGCCAAGCAAGCCTTTGCTGATCCTCTCCTTAGGTTATTCAGCCTAAGCCTACCTACAGTCCATATCCTTGAGCTCTGGTGCACTGCACTGGTGATGCCTCGCCAAAAAGGATGCCCTACCCTGAAACCACAGACCCATTAGCCTTATGAGTCTTGTCTGTAAAGCCAGTGAACACATCATCACTGACTTTATTAATCATGATATTAAAAATTTGATAAGGCTCAGCACACAGCAATTTGGATTTAAGGGCAGGGCATTCCTGCTTAATCTTGTGAACTTCTTTCAATATGTCATGGAGGCAGTGGACAGTGGTCATGCTGTCCATGCTGGCTACTTGGATGTGGCCAAGGTGTTTGACACCATTCCACATGATGGAATTGCAAATAAAACTAATGACGTTAAATACTGATCCCTTTGTGGTAAGATGAATTGCAAACTGTCTCAAGGACAGAATGTACAGTATCAGAGTTAGTGATTCCTTTTCAATCAAGGAGAAGGTGACCAGTGGCATCACCCAGGGCTCTGTATTGGGCACCCTCCTGTTTGGTGCTTATTTCTCTGACCTTAAAACTGACAACAAGGGTCTTGTTGTATCTTTTGGCTTTTCCCGGTTAGGGGTCGCCACAGTGGAACTCTGGTCCGCTAATGATTGGCAGTAGACTTTTACGTGCCAAGTTGCCAGCTCTGACGCACAACCTTCAATGAAGGTACGCCCATTCATGCATGTCTCCACACAGAAGATGCTTTAGCTGAGAATCGAACAGGACAACATCTTACTGTGAGGCGACAACGCTACCGCAGCACCACCACCACAGTTAAAACTGACTGATTAACAAAGTTTGCCAGTGATTCTAAACTAGAGTAGTTGTTGTTAAGTCAACAAATTATACTAATACCCTTCAAAAGGAATTAACATGAGTAAATTCCTGAAGGGCCAATAAAGAGCTCAAAATAAATGTCAAGAAGTTCAGTATCATTTCTTAGTAAAAAGCAAATTCCTTTAACCCATTGCATCAATAACTTTCTGCTATCTAGTAAGATAGTGATCAGGGACTTGGATACATGGGCCAGTGTCCTTTAATCAACAGACAGCAACTGTAGCTAATAAATCCCTTTATGTTTCACAACTAATCACAAAAGACATCTCTTATTATACTATGCTCTGGTTAGATCCATTATAATCCACACTTTGGCATGTGTCTCCCTAGATACATCAAAAAATTCAAAAAACCTCAGAGGTTCCTAATGAAAAGGATCTCTGGAATCAGAAATCTTAGCTATCATGAGAAGCTGAAATCCCTGTCCTTGTACTCTGTGTCATATAGGTTCTTGAGGGGAGTCCACTGCCCTGCTTACCATGCAGTCAGGGATCCTACTATCTATGACCTCCTTTTTTCGCAGTAAGACAAATGGTACAGTCAGTCCTAGATCAAGATATCTCAATCTAAATCAGGCAATAAATAGAACTAAACAAAGAGATGTTAGTGATCCATGCCTTCCCTTGCTCTAAAATAGGCTTCCCTTGCATGTCAAGCAGTGTGATTCCCTGTCAGCCTTCAAGCATAGCTTAGACAATTGGATGGGTAAGTTAAAATTCAGTCTGGGACTTAAAGGCCTTACCCTCCTTGAAAACTGCTAGAGCCTAAGACTGATTATTGGCAAGGCACTGATGGTTTCTGGTTAAATAGCCTTGTATTTCCTATGATTGCAAGGTATGGTAAAGTAGTCTGTATTTTGAAGTTGGTACATTCATAAAGTTTACATCATAATACAATCTCATATGTGGGAATTGCAAGTTTTTGTAATTGTGGGACTTGCAGTTGTGAGTCTTTTATCACATGGCTAAGCTAACATTATCAGTGAAATATCCAGTGAAAAGAGATTTTGAGTTAGAAGTGCTTTTGAATTACTGAAAGATGATTGTTATTACAACATACAATATTACATTACTACTTTTTAATATTCAAATCATACTATTACTGCATTATTATTATTAACAACATTGTTGTTATTATTATTTTTGCATCTTGTAATCTAATTGATGAGTAAAGAGAGAGGCAGAACAGATGACTGACCAGTGGATAGGTGCAGTCGCAGTTCTGCAGGTGTACCAGACTATGGTGATGAGGCATAGGATAAAGCTTTCAACTCACTGGTCAGATTATGTTCCCTTCCTCATCTCTGGTCATGAGGTGTGGTTAATGATTGAAAGGATGATATTGTATATGCAAGCAGCAGAAATGAGTTTTTTTTCTTTGAGAAGCAGGTGGGCTCAACATTCCTGATAAAATGACGAGGCTGACGATTCTGGAGGGTATCAGAGTGTAGCTTCTATTTTTTATGTTTTTTTAACAAATTTATTAAATTATCAATTGTGACATAGGCAAACTTACATTTATATTAAAAGCAATCAAACCATATTAACAAGTTCACATTTACAAACATTCTAGGATATATAACAATATATGTCATGTATAAGCTAAGCAACATTACATAAATTATTAAATTCATGCCTTCACGTAAACCTCATTCCATCTCCAAAACATTTCCCTGCATGTATTGTTCACACAGTTTCCATTGATTCTATCTAATTTATACCTATCCCTTTGCAAAGATCCCACTTCCTGTTCTTTCATCTCTGTTACAATATTCACTATTTCAAGTATAGCTGGTTATAGTTGGTTTAGATTTTGATTTCTGTTGCCTAATAATGACTTTTTTTGGCAGCCACCAGAATTAAACTTAATAAGGCCTTACTGCCACTAGGCAATTTTGATCTTGTATCCCAGCTCAAGTAAAACATTTCCTTAGTTACACTCGTTTTTTCAAGTAGTATTCTGTGTAGGAAATTTTTAAAATCTGCCAACGGGTCTATATCAGTTTATCGAAACATCTGAAGTTCGAACACCATATGTTTGAACTTCAAACCACAAACTGCAAAAACATCGAAGTCTTAAAAAAGTGATTTTTTTTCCCAGGGAAAAAAATCGCTGTTCCAAGAAACACACACACACCTAAACAACATCAGTCCACACACATACACTCAAAATCCTACATCTAACCTTACACTAAACTGTACATACACTACTACCTATCCACTTACCTTAAGCCAAACCCTAACCCTACACTAAACTGTACATACACTACTACCTATCCACTTACCTTAACCCAAACCCTAACCCTAAAGTCCGTTACTATCGCACACTCACCTGACCCGCACCCTAACCCTAACTCACTTATCCCGCCCTAACCCTAAAGTCTTTCACTATCACACACCCACCTCACCCGTGCCCTAACCCTAACTCACCTAACCCGTGCCCTAACCCTAACATCCACACAATCCCACACTTACCTGGACCCGACCCGTAACTTCCCACCACAGTCCTGATACTTGCGAAGACACAGAAATGGCCTACCGAATTCTTTCCCTGGGAAAGAATTCGGTGGGCCACGGCTTCGCGATTATCAGTGTTCGAACTTTACAGTTCGAACATCTGGTATTCGATATTCAGCCGTTTCAACGGACTGATATAAACCCTCTGCCAACTCATTACACTCCCAAAATATATGTTCCCTGTTACATCTTTCTTCTCCATCATGCCTCCAATGTTTGACATCTACCTGAGGAAAACTTTTTTAGAGTCTGCTTGGGATATAAAAGTATCTTTGCAAACACTTCCAGGCAAAAATCCTAAACCTTCTAGGCTTTGCTGCATATTTGGATGCTGTACACATGTCCTGCTATTGTTTCTTTGGGAATTGCTTATCTGATCTCTCTTCCCAATCTTTTCTGACCTATTCTATTGATTCCTATAGTCATCATGCAGTATTTTTATGCCCTTCTAGTTATCCCTTTTTAATAGGAGCTTCTGTTCTACATTTATTTAAAAACTCAACAAGTGGAGGTCTTTCATTTTGGATTCCCCTATCCCCTTCTTTTTGTCTATATTCTGATATCAATCCCTGATAGGAAGGGAGTTAGTAGCCTGCAATCCAAATGACTTCTTGGCCTCTTCCCATTCTATTACCTTTCATTCTCTAATTATTTGTTCCCAATACCTTGGTTCCTTTGTCAGCTTCTTCCAGTAAATTCCAGCCCCTCCTGTCTATTCTCTGTACCCTTAATTGCAGTCATCCCTATCAGCAAAACCTCCTTTCTCTATTTCCATGTTGGCTTAGTTCTAAGTATAATTCCTGCTTCATTATGAATATAATAATCTGTACGACTGTTGATATTTTCTATAAGGATCTGCCTCCAAAATCCCATTCTTTTCTTATTTCTTGAAATAACCCCCTACTTCATCATCATCATCATCATCATCATCATCATCATCATCATTATCCCGTTTCACTTTTAATTGTAGCTTCCTGCTTGTGTTATATATGAGCCTTAACTGTGTAGTTCTGAAATATCCCTTTAAATCAGGTAACCCTAAACCTCTTTCTTCTGTTGGGAGGATCAACTTATCCTACTTGACTCTTGCCCTCTTCCCTTCCCAAATAAAATCCTTCAACTCTTTATTAATTACTGTCCACGACTTCTACTCTGGTTGATCAAAACATGCCTGATCTGTGTATAAAACTAAAGGGACTAAAAACATTCATTGTTAAAACATTCATACTGCTTGTATCTTGCTATCCATAGTCAAGAGCATCCAGTTTCTCAATTTTTGTAGTATCTTTTGTTTAGTCTCTTCCCACATATCCTTAGCTGCCATAACTGTATTCTTTTTAATCCATACTTCTAAGTACTTCATTTTATCTTGTCTCCATAAATATGGATACTGTTGGACCAATTCATGTGTGGTTACATAGTTTATAGCTATAGCCTTTGTTTTATCTTCATTAAATTTGTATCCAAAAAAAAAAAAAAAAAACGGAACTGTCTCAGAATATTCCAGAATACTGAGATGTTCTTTTCTGGTTCCATCAGGTACAAAATAATATCATATGCAATCGTCTGCAAATAATGCCATCTTTTCTTGAACACCATACCAGTTATATCCTTGAATTTCTTAGTTCCTTATTTTCTTTGCCAGTGGTTCTAAATATACTGCAATTAACAAAGGGGAAATAGCCCTGCCTGGATCCTCTGTTCAGACACAACTTATCGCATAGGAATACTCCCACTTTGATTTTTGCCTTTGTTCCTTCATATATCCTTCTAATTAACCTTATTATTGTATCAGGAAATGTAAATGCTTCCATTGCCTTATTCATAAAATCCCAGCTTACTCTGTCAAATGCTTTCTGTGCATCACAAGACCCACTCATAACAGTGGTATTTTCTTACATTCTGCTTCCCTGTGGATTGTCATTGCTCTGTTAATAATACTGTCAAATGTTTGCCTTCCCTTTTACAAAACCACATTGGTCCATATCTATCCATTTTTGCATCATCTTTGCCATTATTTTAGTCATTAAAAAGGCTTTATAATCATGGTTTAGAATTGAGATGGGCCTATATCTTTTGGTGTTACACCACCTACAGCTTTTTTTCAGGATGTTAGTGCCTCCCCTCCTTTTAAAGTATTGTAAAACAAAACCTTCTAGATTTTTATCACTTTCTTCCCTCCTAACTTACAGACTTCCACTTGAATACCATCTTTTCCTAGAGACTTTCCTGTAGTTTGGTTATACATCATCATTTTTAACTTATTTCATCTCCTCCTATCTGAACTGCTAGCTTTTGAGCCTCATCTACCTCTAATCTTGGTATATTTAAGTCTTCCATAAATATTTCCGTTTGCGCTCTTTCTTAAATTCCGTACTTCCCTTCTTCATACAAATTTTCATAAAATTTCTGAAAAATATATAATGAATTTACAGAATCTTTGATTATTTTTCTTGCTATAGGCTCCCTAGGTTTGGCAAAGTTGTTGTGCTAAACGTTTTTATAGTCTGCAGTTATTATCAAAAATAGTTGCTTAGCAGCAATCTTTCTAAATTCAAAAGACAATCTGGTGTAGAAGGTTTAGGGACATGCAGGACAAAGGTAATAGGAAAGGAAGGCATCCAGCAAAGAGGTGGATGGATTGTTGACCAAAGATCTGTGACAGTCAGGCATGAGTGTCGAAGAAGGCAGGAGTATAGCACTGAGTCAAGAGAGATGGTGACAGTTAACATGACACCATGACCCCTTGTAGAAAATGGGAAAAAGGGGGTTGATGATGATGATGATGATGATGAATCTTTCTAAACTCATGCATATTAGCCAGGTACTTCTTTATGTTCTCTTTAGCACTCTCCAATTGCACCTGCTGTTATTCTGTGAGATTCCCTTTATTTTGTAATACTTTAACCTTTGTTTTACTTATTTCTTTAATTATTACTTATTACTTTACTTTCTGTATGAGTAGGGGAAGGACCAGGGAGCTGTGACATCATAGCATGGGTGGGTTTTTAGGATGGTCATGGTGATGTCAGTTTGGGGAGGGAATTGGCCAGAAAACTACCTGCATTCATTGGCCTTGATGACATCAATGATTTGGAGACTGCAGCAAGCTTTTCCAGGGTTGGATAAAAGTTTTTTGAAAGTGAACCCACCACAGTACAGTAAGGTACTGTTCTAGTAGAGAGAAACAGTTAATTTAAAATATTTTAAATGCTGTACTGTTGTTTATTCATAACAGGAACTGTAAATAGGGAGAAAAAGGACAGAGAAGTTGAGCATTTAATAATAGAATCCTGTTGTTCTTTAACCAAAAATTGAGGTTATTGCACTTATTATACAGAGAAGAATTAGTTGAGTTTGCTTCGGCAGCTTGTGAAGATGCCATCTGGGTACCTTGTGTAGGAGATGTACCAGACATGACCCACTGGAAGGTGACCTTGGTGCATATCCAAGGTGTGTTGGAAGAATTATATTTCTCACCTTGCTTGGGAACATCTGAGATCCCATAGGATGAATTGAAGACTGTTGCTGAAGCTGGGGATTCTGGTTCGTTCTCTTCGGCTTCCTATCACCGTGACCCTCATAAGTAGAAGCAGAAAATAAATGAATGAATGAATGAATATAAAGCTGAATAAACATGTTTACATTTGCTACAACCAGAAGTTAAATACAATATATAATTTTCCTTCTAGACTGTAGCCTTAACCTGAAAATGCACTCACTGGAGGCTCTCCTAGCACTGGAAGATGCTGACATAAATGCAGTCAATGGAAACTTGGTTCAAGGCTGCAGAGAGCATCCCTGCCTTACCAGGCTATACCTCATTCCACACATTCTGACCCCAAAATGAGGCCAGGAAGACTAAGGGTGGTGGAGTTTCTATTTTCATTGAAGACAAGCATACCTCCAGACTGGTTTGCCAGCATGATGCACTAGAACTTCTCCAAGTGCAATTGACAATTGGCAAGACACCCATCCAAGTTATAGCCAGCTGTAGACCCCCACCATGAGTCAGGACCCCCACTCTTCATACCTGGACCTACTTGAGTCCATCAAGTTGACCCCTAAAATCTGATCCTTGGTGACTTCAACTACCCCACCATAAACTGGGTGAAGTATTACTGCTTTAATGCACTCACCCAATGATTCCTTGACTTTATCAATTGTAACACACTAGACCAGCTTGTCTCATCCCCTATAAGGGGAGATAGCAGTCTAGACTTTGTTCTCACCAATATGGGTGACTGCTGCACCACCCCCATAGTAAGTTCTTCCCTGGTGAGATCATACCATCAGTCTGTCTCATTTGAAGTGTATGTCCTTTCCAACAGGCTGCAAACAGGCTAAAAAACTTCTCAAAAACTGACTACAACCTTCTAAGGGAGGGTATCAGTAGTTTCACACCACCGTCCCCCTGAGAGGATGCAGACAAATATGCTGAACAGTATGCCAGTGCAGGATACAAGCACCTGTATAACTACATGAACTCAGCCATACCCAACAGAATTAAAACCTGCTCCTCAAGGAAACACAAACTTATGTGGTGGACATCCTCTATCAACAGGCTTTACAACAAAAGAAGAAACTGTTATCCAAGGAAAAAAAGGCACAAATTCCCAATTGGAAAAACTCCCTCCTTAGCCTCAACAAGCAAATTAGATCACTAGTTAAACCTCCAAAGCAAATTATGAATTGAAACTAGGCACTGAAACAAAGGCTAACCACAAAACCTTTTCGAGTTACATTAGAAACCTCCATGGCAAAGCCCAGGTTTGTTCTGAATTCGTTTTTATTGGTACCACTTACACTGATCCTGTTGAATTAGCCAACCTGCTAGCAGATAGGTTCAGCACAAACTTCACTCCCCTGTCCCCCCCCCAAAGGCCCGTTTCACATCCCTGATACTTGCCCTGCACCTCACATCTCCATAGATCAAGTGTTAAAGGCCCTATCCAAGGCAAAGAGCACAGTTTCCATGGAACCTGATAGCATCCCAGGCTGTATTCTGCAACATCTCCAGCAAGAACTAGCCTCGCCATTGAGCACCCTATTCAACCATAGCCTAAGTACAGGCTTCATTCAAGCAGAGTTATTATTACATTAAATGCTCATCCCTTTGCACAAAGGTGGAAACTATTGCCCCATTAGCTTGACAAATCTGATCTGTAAGACCATGGAGTGCGTTATTATGGACTTCATAAACACGGACATAGGCAATCTCCAAGCACTTGATCTCACCCAGTTCAGATTTGTCAGGGCAGATCTTGCCCGCTGAACCTGGTTGACTTTTTTGAGACTGTCACCAAGGCACTGGATGAGGGAAAGTCAGTACATACAGCTTACCTTGACTTGGCCAAAGTCTTTGACACAATCCTCCACTCAGGCATCATCGAAAAGCTAACACAACTTGGCATAAATCCCTCTGTCATCAGGTGGGTGGCCAGCTGGCTCACTGATAGGACCCACAAGGTCAAAATAGGTGCCACCACCACCGACAGCAGACCTATCACTAGTGGTGTCCCCCAGTGATCTGTCCTGGGACACCTGTTGTTTGGCATCTACTTCTTAGAGGTCCAGACAAAGACAAAAGGCCTGTGGCTGACCAAGTTTGTGGATGACTGTAAGTTGAGTGCTGTCATTCACTCCCCAGATGATGTTAACATACTTCAAGAGGGTCTCACAGCAACAAATGACTGGTGCCAAAGTCTTGGTCTTAAATTAAATGCAAAAAAAATGTATTATCATAGCATTCAGCAAAAACACGGTCCCTACTGATTACCACATTAATGGCAACCCCCTAGGCACACAACCTGTGGTGAGAGACCTGGGTACACAAGTTGACAACAATCTCACATTTCACCATCATGTAGTGGCAGTGGTCATTAAAGCCTTTTACTTGGTTCATTCCGTAAGTAAAGAGATTGGATCCAGAAAAAAGGAGGTTATTACCTCTCTGTACTCCTCCCTCATTAGGCCAGTAATTGAGTACAACACCCCTTTGGTATGTACCTCTCCAAACACCTGCACCAACTGGAAAGGCCACAGAAATACATCACAAAGCCTTCAGCCTCCAACACCTGTCCTATGTGGACAGGCTCAGATCACTATCACTCTACTCTGTTTCATACAGATTGCTCTGAGGTGATCTGTGTCTCACCTACAAGGCAATCTCAGAGCCTGCTCTACTAGAGATGTTCCATATCCATAAGTCTAACTCCTCGCATAGTACCTGATCGAAGGGCTTAAATCTAATATGTGACATTAACAAAACCTGCCGGAGAAACAGGTTTGTCTCCCAGAGGCTGTCCTGTCTCTGGAACAGAGTCCCTATACACGTCAAACAAAGTATGTCACTGACCCTGTTCAAGTGCATCCTTGATGAGTGGATGGGTAACCACAAATTTGTCCCAGGGGTTCCACCTGTTTCCCTCATTGACAGGGGTGACAGGTGCTGATTGGGGTTTCTTTTTTGGGGATAAACTCTTGGCTAGGCTTGTAAGGGCCCCAGAGCCATTAGCCTAGTAATCTTCTATGATCCTATGATCCTATAACTAAGTTGTGAGGAAGCATTGGTTATTTGATACTAACGTGCGCTTGTTTAAGTATGTATCTGAAGGAATGCATATTCTCTAATGCTCAAGCAGCAGGCCATTGACAGCAGTGATGTCTCTCTCTCTCTCTGACTTTGTCTGTCTCCCTGTGTCTCTCTATCTCTTTGCCTCTGATGTGTCTGTTTCTATTATAGTGTGAATATAGTCTATGCATAGGAACAAGCTGGACTCTTGACTGTGCATGGGCTTTTACAGAAATTATATAAATGGCAGTTCAGCATGTATACAACTTCCTATTTTCATTTTTTTCAATTTTTCAGTATAGGCCACTTCCTAGCAATGTACTGCTCTGAACAGGTTTGGAAATATTTAATTGTTTGTATTTGTTAACCTGAGTAGAGCAGAGATTCACATGGACCTTTTTCATTCCCAGATCAGGAGCACTCTCAAGTCAAGTGACTTACTCAGGTTTATACAGTCGTAAAATGATGGCTGAAAGAATCAAACTCCAGACTGCAGGATGATAAATATTGAATTATTCAGTCCTGTTTGAATTTTGACACTGAGTATTTTTGCATATTTATATTTCCCTATATTTACCAAGCAGAACAGTAAGTTTACTGTTGAAATATTTGCTACTCTTTGTAATACCAGGTCATAAAATGTATGTTTGTATTAATTGGTTAACAAAGTTTGTAGCTGTATTATGTATACAATATATATATATATATATATATATATATATATATATATATATATATATATATATAGACTAGTGACCCTCTTTTTCTACCTCCCCTCCTCTCCCCTCCCTAGCCACTCTGCCTACCATGCACGATTAATTTCACTCTTTCATCCGCAGGCACTGCATTCCTTTTCTAATTTCCTTAAATACCTCACTTCATCTCAACTCCTAATGCATCTACCCACCATCAATTCCACCTATACTACTTAGTCTGTCTCCTCTCTCACTCCTTAATCTTCCCCTACTATTCCTCCAAGTTTCTTCACCTGCTTACTCTACCATCTTGCTGAACATTGCTTTATATCTATTTCAGTTTACAGCCATATCTGTTATGTTTAAAAAGCTTATAACTATACCTTTGCTGTGATTGTTACTATTTGTATTAATTTTTTAGTATGTGCCATCTTGGATGTATCCAATGCTCTTATGCATATATTATTGTATACTGCATATATATCCTCTGTCCTTCATGTAACTAAGTTATTCATATTTAACGTTGTGGCTGTTATTGGTATTGTTCACTTGCATTTATAGCAACTGTTTTTTCAATTAACTCTGTAGCTAATGTATCTTTGTGTGGAGCTTTTCTCCCCAGGTCTCTGCTGAAAAAGGGCCTGTGTCCAGTTGAATTTTCCTGGTTAACAAATGTAAATAAATAAATAAATATAGCACACTATTGCTTTTCTTTTTATTTAGATCATATTAGTGGTATATAAAAACCCACAAGCAAAAGTACAGTTGGCAAACTGTGAATACTGTATATGTGAATTTCATCTTTTACCTGGTTACTCATGATACATGTACACTTTTTCTTCATTGTCATAGTAACACATATATAATCATTTTTATACTCATTTAATGTCTGTAGAAATTGTTTTATATTATGAGACTTTCTTAGAAAATATAGTCAGGAGCCGTTCCCCCTGAGTTATCAGGGTAAGTGTGCTCTGCCTAGTAGGAACTCCTAGTCAACCAGCATAAACCAATAAATAGGTAACTCCCAACATGGTTAGATGAGACTGTTTTCTCCAGTTTCTCTCTCTCTTGGCTTTAAAACAAGCAAGACTAAAATATGAACTGCATAATGTTTAATGTGTGAAACAGGCTTAGTTTCACACAGTTTGAAAAAGGGACATGAGAAAGGAATTCATTCACTGTGCTCTACGTGAACTACATCTGTACTTTTTGCACACTTGGACTGAACACATTGTAATAATCACGTCTGCCTTTGTAATACAATATCTGCACTTGGGTCACTAGTTCATGTGCCTAGAGACATAGAGGTAAAACCAGGTCACATTACTTAGGTAATGAAAACTGCTTTTGGCCATGGATGACCCAGACTTCAAGCAACAGATTTAAACATGCATGGCTAATCCAGACTTCAAACAGCAGATATAAACATGCATGGCTGACCCAAAGTTCAAACATCAGTTACATACTGTAACACAGTATGCCATTTTGTACCAGGATGATGCCCCAAAGTGATATAACGTGATGTAAAAGAATGTAAATATTGTATATACAACTGCTGTAAATACTATAAACAGAATTATGTTAAAACATATGATGTAAATAAATTTATTTAAGGAGAGCAAGAATCTTGGTGTATTAGATAGAGAGGGGTCCAAGGGAATTTTGTTAATGAAGCCTATCATCCAATTAATGGAGTATAAAATGAAGATCTATAGCCCTGCTAGTGACAACACTTGTGGATGAGGAATGTGTGTGTGCTTAGAACAGCAATCTGGGTAACATGCTACTGAAAAGTACATAATAGTATAAAATAATCCACACTTATTCCATTTTTAGTTACATAGTCTGAAAGGCAATTTATATGCTATATTTATTTACTAGCATATGGTCATAGCAAATGCAAATATGTCCATTCAGCCACATATTCCTAAAGGAACCTTGAATTTTTTCTTCCTGTGGAATACAGAAGGAGAGTGCTGCTAGAACGCTCTTAGATACTTAATGTGTGCAACTGTGTCCCTTTTTAAGTGGGGTAACTGTAGAAAGATACTTTCACTATTTTGTTTATTAAGCCTACTTATTTTTTCAAACCTTTATTGTAAATTGCAAGTTTAAAATCCATAACTTCCAACATTATCATAACAATCAACAACTACTTTAGAACATGAATAACATAAAGTAAACCCTACACAATTTCATACTAATACATACATTGGAGAAATCAGAGATATAATTCTGATTATTCCAGGAGGTAAATTATAATGCTGACTTGACTCCTCATAAAACAATGTCACAGTCCTCTCAGTGTTATTTCTTTCTTTGCTAGTCCATACCTATCCATTATTTCATTTTATCCTAATGCATGCCAGGTTAGCTATTTCTGGCTTTGTAATGTCCAGTGTAGTGGTCTTTCTGTGACACTTATTTTCTGGCCTTCCATTGTGATGCTATAAAAGCTGCAGAAACCATGTATCACATGTTTAGCCTAAATATGTTAAAGCTGACTGGCTAGAAAGAAAACTAAATAAATAAAAAAAGACTGATTATGGTATATTTGTTTGAAGCATCCAAATAGTCCAGTTTGTGACTTCTTGGCACATACTTTTAATCCTTGGGTAATGCCAGAACATATACACTGTATCTGCATTTACTCAACCACAATGACAGCACCTGATTCCTTTAGGGAAACCAAGAGCAATGTTAGTACAAGGGGCTAATACCTACCGTAGCAGAATGTCATTGTTCTTTCACAGACGTAAGGCGCACTCCTAAGATTTATTTGCCTGACAGTGCCATTTTGTATCCTAAGCCTGAGCTTCTGGAATAAACTGTCTCACTGATCTTTGTAGGTGTTTCTTTGTATTATTTGTTTTGGGAAAATTCAGCAGTGCAAAGAAAACTGTGTCTTTCATACAGATTTCAGTAATCCCATTTGAGCTTCCTTTAGAGAAACTTTGGGCAGAAAAGGATGTGTTATTCTCTCCTCTTCATGTTCAGCCTCACCACTTCATATTTCAGACTGAGGTAGCTCCAGTGGTTTATCTTAGGGAAGTGCCACTTATCTTGTAGGAAGCTAAATTAGTACCACTAGGCTAGTGGCCTCTTTTCACTGAAGCCCTGAGGTGGTAGTTCTACTACTAGGGAAAATTTGGCCAGGGAATGCGGAACTTCCCTGATACTCTTTTCAATTCATGCCATGGGATTTTGTTATCCACCTGAGTTACTACCAATCCAAGCAGACAGGACCTTGGTTTAACATCTTATCCAAAAGATGACACACTCAGGAGTGTATATCTTAAGGTGTGTATTTGTAAGTTAAACTGGTTTATTGTTTGGTGTCACTGATAGGTCTTTCCTGGCTGTGGCATCACTGTGATGATTGATATTGCTGATGATGGGATAACTACCTTTGCCTTTAGAAAATGTTTAAAGAGAAAGGTCAAAGTGGTACAAAATTTGAAGTTAGAATGTGCTACAACTCAGCATTAAGCTCATTGCTGCCTGGCAGTTTGCATTTGGGCATTTGCTTACTAGCTCTCTCCACCTCAGCTTCAGATATGAATGACATCAGAGCTGCTTTTTGGAACAGTGTCAAGGGGGGTTCACTTGCCTTCCTCGAGAAATTTCTGTCTGTTTGCTCCCATAAAGTTTGTCTGTTGAGTAGGCCTACATACAGTGATTTATAGAAACTTGTAAATTCTTTTATTTATACCTACACTGTCAATTATAAGGATTGTGCTTTTCTGTTTCCTCTGTTTAAAATTGCATGCCAGTAGTTTGACTAGTTGTCAAGTGACCACAATTTTTCTCTGCCCTTTGAGATACAGCTCACATTGCTGAAGCTTGACCATCAATACCTCTCAACTGTCCATATTATTTTCAGAATTTTCAGGTTTCTGCTTCATATTTCAGTCTGTTTCTCATAATATATGTTGTTTTCTGGCAAATCATAGAGGATTGAAGTTGCTAAATAATGACAAAAATTTGGGTTTCACACCTCATTCCCATCTGGATATGTATACTGACACCAACCCTGTTATTTTATCAACTGTATATATTTGTAAGAGCATTATTTAAAATGTGTCCCTATTTTTGGGCCTCTGTCCAGAATTTGTGCTCTATGAGGTTAAGAGATATGACCACCCCAATTTCCTCTGCAGCTTCCTATAATTCTGTGTGGTGCCTTGGTCCCTAAATCGCTTCTTCTTCCTTTTTCCTCCTTAACCTTTTGCTTCAGAACTTGTATTTGAGTATTTAAACTCTGTAAATAAGTGGCCTTACCCCTTACAGAAACTTTGCATTTTAAACTTTAGTGAGTCCCAGTAATCTTCAATTACCATAGACAGCATAGGGCTGAAATATATATATCTACCCACCTTCTGTCTAAGATTTTCTTTTAATTTTTTACATTTTAAATCAATGGGTCCATATGGTAAGGTTTGGCATAGACGTCATCTTTTCCCTAGTTTACACATAAGTTGACTGCTGTGTACCTGCATGTGAGGCCAGCAGACTATCAGTAGCTTCTACTCTAGAAACTTTCAAGTAGTTAAACCTATTGGCTTTGTGGGATCTGGGAGCAACAAAACTCAACACCTCATTTATTAGGATGAGATAGGTGCCATGTATTTTCTAAACCCAGATCACTTATTATTTGTGTGATAACCTTTTGCAATTTAATATGCTTCTCAAAACCAGGAGCTGTTCTGTCCCTAAATAAAATCCTACACAATGTTAAACTGTCCCGCAATGATCATGAGACTGTCTTCCCCATTGTTTTTCTGTGTTGCTGAAGAAGTCAAGTAAAAATTCTGGGCAGTCACACTGAGGCCATAAACACACCTTAAAACTACTTTCCCGTGAGGAATAGCCAACAATACCACTGCCTCGTTCTCTTTTTCTTTTTGAGTACTTTAGCAAAAATTTCCAGTCTATGTGCTTTACTGATGAAAATATATACCCCAGTTTTTGTCTTAGTTTCTAAACTACAAATATGCACTCACCTCTCCATAAGCCCGGCAAGATATATGTATACCTACTGGATATTTTAATAGTCTTGAGGAGAGGAAATGTCTGTCCTCCATTTTTTTACCCATTTTGGAACCAAATACCTTCTCCTAACTCTTCAGATAATAAACTTTACTTTAAGGGACCTGAAATTAACCATTGCAAGAACTACTCTAATATGTACTCTTGAACCCATAGACATAGGTTACAGCTGCTGCTAAGCGGTCAAGAGTCCTATGAGGAAAAGTATTTTTGACTAAAGAGAGAGAGAGAGAGAGAGAGAGCAGAATAGCACTTCCTACACTCACACTAATTCACACAAGTAGCTCTAGAGCCTTTTATTCCATGCTTTGACTTTGATAGGCCCATACATTTCTCAGTCCATTTGCTATTGCTGTATGCCTGCAGCTTCCCTTCATAAGTCCCAGCAGTCATGCCCTTTCAGGAGTGTTCCCTGTGTAATCTCCATCGCATCTGCTTCAGACTCCTGAGTTGGCATGTTGTTCATATTCTGTAAAGGCTTCTCAGTTTCAAGTAACTGTCTTGCTGTTTGTTTCCTGGGATGGTTCCTATTTTCTGAAGGTTGGGACTGCAGGGTATTTGTTAATTTTGGACTCTTTAGATGTGGGTTGTCCAGTGTTGTTGGGATCACTGCAGATTTAGCTGGGACAGTCACTTGTTTTGGATCTCTTCATGTTCACCACACTGTCTTTGTACTTGTCCTTCTGTTTAACTGGTATTTCATTCAGTATGGTCTCACCCTGCAGCTTATTCTTCAAGAACAGTAGCTTCTCTTTGGAAGAGGACATAGCAAGCTGTTTATCCTGGCATTTAACAACCAGTTCAACAGGGAGAATTCCAAGATGGCTACACCATACCTCTCAACCTGGAAACATCAAAAATCTGGACAAGGCCCATGAAAAATAGGTACAAATCTGTATGCTGATTAACATATAATTTGCATACATAATTACATAACCCCACCCACTCCAAAGGAATTATGGGATACCAACTTTCAAATGCAAGCTGAAGAACAGACAACCAATATATGGCACCAGGGTCCCCCTGCAGCCATTCCAATGTCCTATTACCTGACTATTTCACCCATTTACCATAAACACTAAAGTGTGCATGCATACTGCTTTACTAATACAATGATTAATTGATTTTTATTTTTACATTTTACAGCCCAATGCACAAACACCAATAGACATCTGCTAAACAAAACACTGTCTCACAATGAAAATAGACTTGGCATTAAAACTTCTGTGGTGTGGGTTTCAATGCTGCTTTAATGAATGTGAGTTTCAAGGGCAGAGAAGAAAATGCATTTGGCCAGTGGTGGATAAAGATTACCTTTGGGTTGTTTTCAAATCATTGGCCCCTTGTACACAAAACAAGAAACATACATGTTCTCTTTGATACACCTTCCTATATCTATTAAATTATATTCCTTGTATAATACAGCACACGTTAGACAGAGCACATGTTACATTTGTTTGAACATTTTTCCAGTAAGCTGTCATGTACCAATAATGACCAATTCAGAACATTTCCATCATAAAAGTCTACTTCCAGTGTGTCCATTCACCCACAGTATAAACAGAATGACAATAGTGTAAGCCATAGGCATCTTGCACAGCTTCTCACACTTATTTTCAATTTCAGTTTTTTTTTTTTTGGGGGGGGGGGAGTACAAAAGGCCAAAAGCCAGGGACACATTTTAAACATGCTTGTACAGTTTTGGAAGGTTGCTAGACTAAAATGTTGTGTTACCACAATACATTCCACTGGCAAGTCTTAAACCCAGGACCATGCACACTACAGTCAGAGCAGCATACCACCATGCCAAATCAGCAATTTCATGAAAGATAGGAAGACTGAAACTTAAATGGCTATCATTTAGTGAATTCAGTTCTTGCGTCTCACCATAGCTCTCAACCTCTTAGCACAAAAACCTGGACAAAGCCAATAATGGGGGAATACAGCCCCAAAATAGGGACAATTGTAAAATACTAATCTTATAAACTTAGAAAGTTGCTAGAATAAAAGGTTTTGTGTTAATATTTATTTTCTGAAGAATATGACGTCTGAAATTCAAATGCCTGTCATTTAATGAATTCAATCCTGCACTGCAGTGATTTTCCACAAAAATCCTGAAAACCACAGATTTTATGAGGAACAGTCTCAGATGAAAAAGAGTGGCAGAGGCAAGAGACATTTAGAGACAATCTTCTATCTAAATAGAATATAACCTTCCATGAGAAAATATAAAAAAAAATAAGTTCAAGAATATGTAACATAAATTAACAATAAACTGTCAAACATAACCCAGACTTGACTTAACAGGTAATATTTCTCACTCCAATAGCAAACAAACAATTTCTCACTCCAATAGTGGCTAATGCTAATTCTTGAATACAAATAGTGCTCCTAGAGAGGGCAAACTGCCCCGTACTATGATATATAAATCACGACTGACATACCATATATAAAGAGGAATTATGTGTGCCAGAATACCCCACAGAATTAGAGTCTTTTGAACCCCACCGCCACTTTACTAGAGCAAGTACAAGTACTGAAGTTTAGTAGTTTTGCATACCAGCAAAAAAGCATCTTTCCAGAGATACAGCCTAAAGCTATTATACTCACAGGGAGCCATTTCGCATTATTAAAATCATTTTTTGCTTTGGGAGATGAAGCAGAGAATTAAAATCCATTTTTGTGCTGAAAGAAGGAATAAAAAGGTTACAGACTATGGCAAAAGATGTATCCAGTGAAGAAGTACACAAACTATGTTATGTTAAAGTATGCCAGTGACCTGACATTAAGATACCAATCCAAAGGAAAGAACTGATACTCCTGAAATATTATTCTACATCTGCATTATTCATTAATCATTTTATTTCTTTACGTCTGTAAACAAAGCTCCCAACAGCATTTTGCTCATAATATATATATATATATATATATATATATATATATATATATATATATATATATATATTACACTTTTGACTAGCATTTTAAGTATCCCTTACTCAAAACCATATACACCGTTGTCAGCATACTTCAGTTTTCTTAAGCCAGGCATTCTATTTCAGCTTTTTGACTTTCTACTGTAGGTTGTTTCTTTTTTACATATGCCAAAAACTGCATTAAAAAGGAGACTTTTATCCTGTGTCAGCATTAATAATCATAAAACAAATTTCAATTTTTGGTAGCAATCTACCTTCCTGCAAAATTGTATATTCATTTTATGCAATTTCTCTTTTCTATGATTCTCATGTTCAAGTTCAGAGTAAAACACTGCAGCTGTTCTTCTTGCAGGCCTCTACTGAAAAAGTAACTGTTAAAACCCAGTCAGACTTTTCTGTTAAACAAATGCAAATAAACAAATACGTATTCCAAATGTTCCTAAATACAAGAAGTGCACGGTCTCACTTTGGCTACTAACCTTTGGGTAACACAAATGATCACAATGCCTGTGATTTTATAATAGACTCAGTGTACAATAATCCTCATTCACGGGTCTCTAACCAATATATTTTGTAACCAGCACCAGCCCCCAATCAGCTTACTCACCAGCCAGGGCGAGCCTTCTCCAATCCTTTCGAGCCTTCATACCATCTTACTAAATCCTTGCAGTCCGAGCCTTGTTCTTAGTTTATATCTGGTTTGTTCCTTGCAGTCTGAGCCTTCTAAATAAATCCTTTTTTTGCTGCCAGGAGTGCCAGCCAGTTTGTTTTTAGTTACATCCTTGCGAGCCTTATAAAATAAGAGCATTCTTCTAAATAAAATAAATCCTATTGTTCTTTCTGGCTGGTTCGTTCCTGCTCGCAAAGCATTTGAACCAGCCAGAAACCCGGAAATATGTGCGCCGCGAGCTTAATTCCAACAGGCTGGTAGCCCTGGTGAGCTGATGTCATCGCACACGCGATGACATCAGCTAAAGCGTGAAAATTAAAAAAAAACAATGAAAAACATACAAAATGTAGAAACAAAAATCGGAATTGAAGGGGTGCCACTCGGGAATCATGGCACCCCATTATTTGGACCCCAAAACTCGGTAAAAAACGAGTAATTCGGGACAGTTGGGAGGTATGGGCTACACCCTGATTAACAAGTCGAATAGAGCTCTTCCAATAAAAAAACAGAAACTTTGGAACACAGCCAGCAAAACCTATTTATTTGGGTAAAATTAATTTACTGGTTAGTAACTACACTTTCTGTGTGTCAATAACAAAAAAATCTGGAGAAATTAAGATAATATGTACTAGAAAAGGAGAAGAAAAAACTGTGATGGTTAAGAACCTTGCAGATGTTCAGCAAAAAGCAGATCAGTTATAAGCCTCCCTGCCGTTGATAGCTTCTAGTAATTTAGAGGAAAAATTAAATCAAATGTATTCAGAGGTGTTTAAAATAAATGAACAATGGAAAAATGAAGGAAGATTGGCTGAGTGGGTGTGGCTTGTTAGTCTAGGGTTATGATTCTCACTTTGGGTGTGTGCAGTGTCAGGTTCAAATCTCAGACAAGCCAAGTGTTTAATCTCATAGTAAGTGAAGTTGGTTAATGCTGATATTTGCTATGGCAAATATGCAGGGTTTAAATCCTTCCTTCCTTTCCATATAAGCAAAGTACTTCTTTTACACTATTCAAATGTATTCATGATGACTGGATTGGTAACTGCAAGTTCTCCCCTGTCTGTCATTGATAGGGGCAACATGTAAATGTTCTGCTTGCCTCTATGTTATTCACATTTAAGATATAAAGGCTAGCCATACAATCCCATCAAGGTTTTAGTCCTTATTTAAAATATAAGGGCTAAAAATTGAATGGGAATGAATGTCTAGGCTTCTAAAGATGCTCATGGATAAATAGCCAGATAAGTACCTATGAGGTTTCAACTCATTCCCTGCAGTACAACTCTTTTGATTGTGTACCTTTAATTCCCAGTGAGTGTGGCTTGAACCTTTAAAAAATGAAGTTAGCACCTTATAGTTCTAACAAATATGCATTGACAGAGGTCAAATATCAATACAATTGTGTTTGCCATCATGTATGCTTCAAGATAAAATATAGCGATACCTTGTATATAGCATGGTTTTGTAAGTTGTTGTTGTTTGTCTTTCGGCTTTTCCTGGTTAGGGTCACCACAGCGGAACTCCGGTTCGCTAATGATTGGCAGTAGATTTTCATGAACGCCGAGGTGCCAGCTTGATGTTCAACCTTCAACGGAGGCACGCCCATTTACGCATGTCTTTCGAACGCCCACCCAACCGCGGGGAGGACATGCAGACTCCACACAGAAGGCAGTCCCCACACTCCAGTCAGGAATTGAACGGGAGAACCCCTTGCTGTGAGGCAACAATGCTACTGCTGCACCACTGCGGATATTATATAGCATGGTTTTGCAAGTATTAATGCAAATATGAACAAGCAATATTTGATGTCTAGAGGCACAGTAGGAGGTAACTGCAGAAATGCCTGGAGGCACACTCGGCTGTAGTGAATTAAGAATAACTGTTTCAAAAATAGTAGAGCTAGCAGCAGAACACTTTGGGTGAAGTAGAGGTTTATTCTCAGAGAAACTGGAAAGAACAGATAGCGTTGATTTTATGAATGTACAAATAAGTGACTGGCCTAGTATTCCAAAGCAGGACTTGCTAATATAAAGGGCACATCATGTCTATGCTCAAAAATTAGCCATGAGAAAGAAATCAAGACCTATAATAGTAAAGATGTAGTCATATCAGCAGAAAGAGCTGCCCCTGACAAAAATGTGACAGAAGGGTAAAGTATTAATTGGGGCCACTAGGGTTCTTGGAAACTGTCACCAGACAGAAGAGAAACAAGTTTGGCCCTGCATTCAGTGGGTTTTGAGAGGCAGGTGTGCTTGAAGCCTGTGGGTGCAACTGTCCATCTGGGGCATCTGACCATATATGAAGGGGTAACTTCTTTCCTTTTTGGAAGATGTATATAGCAGTATGTGTTTATTGAGAGTTAAAAAGAGTTGGACGGTTAAACATGAAAAATTATATAGATATTTTTTGCTGTTTTAAAATGTTTTTATTGAAATTGAAATTCTGGAGAAGTGTAGCATGGGTCCAAACTGAGATGAACTGCTGTGAATGCATATATGTTCAGCCTGCCAAACATTAATGTAAGTTGCAAGCTGGAAACATATATTCAAAAAACTGTCATATATAATATGTGAAAGAAATAACGTCTTATCAGAACTAATGCCTTATCAGTAATATAATAAATGTGATTGGAATTTTAGTGAAGGACAAGAAGCAGAGTGTATTGAATTATGTTAAGAAGTGTAGAGTACAAATGGCAATGTTACAGGGGACACACTAAGAAAGGAGCATGTGAATTTCATAAGGAAGGATTCTATAATGGTTATTCAGTACAGTATCAAGGAGGGGAGTAATAATACTGATTACAAGAGGGGCTCCAATAATGATAGAAGAGGAGAAGAAAGAGAAGGGTAGATTTGTGGTAATGAGGGATTATTGGCGGGGATGGAGAACTACATTGGCATGTATTTATATTCTACCTAAAACCACTTTTAAGGAGCTTAAGAGAATAATGGGAGAGATAATCAGCTTCTGGCATGGAATATTATTCATAGGTGGGGACTGGAACTTGATGTTCAATAGTGAAGATGTATCAGGGGGACCTAGAATGGAAAATATAACATAAGAGGATAGATTTCTAAAGAAATATATGAGAATATTTGGAATGGAAGATGTTAAATTGTTAACAGGTTCCCAGGCAGAATTTACAGATTATTCCCCAAGGTACAATAACAGGGTTAGACTGGGTAACAATTATATTTAAAAATGGGGCATTTAATTGAAAGTTTTGAAACACAGCTAATAACTATTTCAGATTGTGCAGCAACAAAAGCTAAGATTAAGATGCAGGATAATTAAGTAAAAACAAGACGTTGGCACTTTACTACTTACCTATTAAAAAGAGAGGATTTTAAGAAATGGGTAGTGAAAACTATTCCAAGATTTGCTAGGGAATGTACACATTTCTTTAGAAGAGATAGCTGAGGAATGGGATAAAATGAAAATGACATTTAAAATTCTGGTAGAAATGAAAGAGATCTTTGAGCGGAAAGTTTGTTTTTTCTGAAGAAGTCTTCCAATATAGGAGGACGAAAACGTTGTTGTTTTTTTTAATAAACTTAATATACGTTAAAAAGTATGTTGCCTAGTCAGTTCTGATAGTTTGCTGCGCAGAGTTTACTTTCGCCTTTGTTGTTTAGTGGTGTATACATTTTTCGTTTTCTCCAGAAATGAAAGAGAATGAGATATAGGGAAGAAGTAATAGGAATTATTTAAAGTGATTGTCAAAGGTTAAGTTATTGCATATGAAGGGGAATCTTATGGAACAAGAGGAACAATTGTTGAATATTAAAGGAAAAATAAAGGAGTATTTAGAAAATATGCATAAGTTTAGAAAGGTCGCTGTTAAGCAAGTGTTTTTCATAACAACCCCAGAGCAAAAAACGTATGATGACAACAATTCAGACAACAGAAAATAGAAGGGGGTATTGCCAAGCATAGGGAGCCAATAACTAGAAAAATAAAAGGACATGTTATAGCAGTATTAGAGATATTTCAGAAATTCTATGAAAATCTGTATAGAGCAAAGAAATGGAGGAACCAAGAAAAGACACAAATGGAAACATTTATGGAAGACTTAAAAATGTCAATGTTAGAGGAAGATGAGACTCAAGAATTAATAACTTAGATGGGAGGGGATGAGATAAAAATGGTGATGTGTAATCAATTAGCAGAGAAGACTCCAGGGTAAAATGGTATTCCTGTGGAAATTTCAAAGTTAGGAGGGGAAAAAAGGGATAAAGCTTGAGAAGGTTTTGTTTAAACAATATTTTAAAAATAACGGATGATACCAGCATCTTGGTGGTGGTGCTGCGGTAGCAATGTCGCCTCACAGTTAGATGTTGTCCGTTCGATTCTCAGTTAGAGCGGCTTCTGTGTGGTGACATGCGTAAATGGCTGTTCCTTCATTGAAGGTTGTGCATTAGGCCCGGCAAGCCAGCACATAAAAATCTACTGCCAATCATTAGCGGACCGGAGTTCCGCTGTGGTGACCCCTAACCGAGAAAAGCCGAAAGACACAACAACAACAACAACAACCAGCATCTTGGAAGAAAGCTGTGATGGCTGCAATACTCCAAGGGGGCAAGGACCTTTTAAATCCTCCTTCATATGGACCAATTTCAATTCTGAACCATGATTATAAAGTATTTATGTCCTAGCTAAGAGAATGGCTAAGATATTGCCAAATTTGATACATGTGGATCAGTGTGGTTTTGTAGACAGGAGGCAAACATTTGACAACATTAACAGAATGATTGTTATCCAGAGAGGCAGAGTGCAAGAAAACCCTGTTATTGTTGATAGGCCTTGATATGAGTAGAGATTCAATAGAGTTAGCATGGATTTTATGAGTAGGGCAGTGGGGGTCTATATCACTTTATTGAAAAACATGAATATCGAATGCTTTTCATTGAACCCTATCTGTCAAACTTCCTAATCCATCAAATGATCGTTTAAGTGAAAATTTTCCCATGGAAAATAAGCAGTGGGCCATCATTGGGAATTTTCCCTTTCCCCCCCTGTAGTGTGATCTCAGAGTTGGTATATTTAGTTAGGAGTGTGGTGGGCACAGCCCTCCTACATTGAGGGAGTGGGTTTCAAAATTTGTGCATTTGTGATGCTGGCTTGGTTGGCCAGTTGTTTTTTCCCCTGGGAAAAATTTCGCTTAAACAATCGTTCCATGGATTAAGAGTTCTTGTTAATACAGTTAATGGATTAAGAGTTTGACGGATAATGTTCGACAAAAAGGTGTTTGATGTTTAGTTTTTTTGATAAAGTGATACAGACCTGGGAAATGGTAGGGTCAGAGGCAAAAAATCAAGGTAGGAGGGTTCCTCTCTCACAAGTTGGGTTTGGAACCAGACAGGGGTTTTCTCTTTCTCATTTGTTATTTGCCATAAACTTGGAGCCATTGGCAAAGAAAATAAGACAGTCACAAATTTAAAGGTTTAACTGGTATGGTACTTGAAAAATTAGCTATATATGCAGATGATATTATGTATTTGATATATCCCGAAAATGAAATTTCAGTGTTGTGGAACATATTTAGGCAGTCTCAGTTTTTTCAAGATATAAAATAAATGATGATGAAGCAAAAGCTATTGCAATCAACTATGTTCCCACCCATGAATTGGTTCAACAATAGTGATATTTATGAGAACATGATAAGATTAAGTATTTAGGTATTTGGATTAAAAATTATTCTATTATGAAGAAAAAGGATTCTATTCTGCCCTGGTAAGGATATTTGGGAAGAGACTAAGTGAAAAATAATACAAGATATGGATAGTAGCAGAAAAAAATATTAGTGCTGTCTATGGGTCAGCTATATTTCAGAGGATAAGATGTTATCCATAATTAGTAAAGATTAGAATTAATTTATTTGCGAGGGAAAGAGGGCAAGGGTTAAGTGGGAGAATTTGTTTCTTCCCACAGAAGAGGGTTGTTTAGGATTATCAGATTAGGAGAGACACTAAAGCTACACAGTTAAGGTTCATATGCATAGCAAAAACAGAAGACTGCTGATCAAAGTGGAAATAAATGATGTTGAAAAGGGGAGGGTCATGAAAAAAGAGAGAATAGGATTTTGGATGCAGGCAGTTAAGGAGAACAGTAACAACCATGAGCAGTTGCACAAAATGTAATATGTAAAAAGTAGCAGAAAGTTTTTTGAACTAAGTCAACATGAGAATGGGCACGCTAAAGGCACAGAAGATAGGCATGAGGTAGCTGCAATGTACTGGAGAAAATTCATAAAGGAACTAAGGTATTGGAAAAAAATAAGTAAGGATGGAAAAGTCACTGAGTGGGATGAGGCTCAGCAGAAGTTTGTGCTATGGGTTGGGATAGTTAACAGAATGTAGACACTGAGAAACAGATAAGGGAGTGTTAAATGAAAGACAAAAACAGATGTTGTGGCAAAAAACAGACAGTTAGTAGAGTATATAAAGTAATGCATGATTACTGCAAGAATCAGTCAGAATAAGAGATACAATTTACAAAGAAAGAATTTGAAGATATTTGTAGGGCTCCCAAGTGTGAAAAAATGTAGAAGGTTTAAGATTTGAGATTTTTTTGCATGGAAGTCTTTACATTGGTATTTTTATACCCCTAGTAAACTTCAGATACTTTTTCCACAGGAAGAATGCAATTGCTGGAGGTGTGATGGGAATGAGAAGGGTACTTGGGGACAGGATTTTTGGGAATGCTTTAAATTCCATGCATAGTACTTTGTCAGAAGGGGGGGGGATTATTTTGACATAGGAAATGATTCTTTTGAGCTGAGATATAGATACTTATTCACCTACACACAGCAGAGTCTTTTTAAGTTTTATACTGTTGGCTGCCAGAAAACAATTACAAGGAAATTGAAATCAAAAACAATACCAACAGTAAGAAAGTTATTTCAGTAACTAAAAGGATAGGAGGAAATGAGATAAAAATGGTGATTTATAACCAATCTACAGGAAAGTTCACATGAATAGATGGTACTCCTGTGGAAGTTTGGAGGCTAGGAGAGAAAAAAACTGATAAAGATCTGGAAGGTTCTGTTTAACAGTATCTTGAGAGGAGGAGGAAGAGAAGTAGCAACTTCCTGGAAGAAAGTGGTGGTAGCTGGAATACCTAAAGAGAACAAAGACCCATTAGATCCAACTTTATACAGGCCCGTTTCAATACTAAACCATGATTATAAAGTGTTTGTGTCTATAGTGACTAAAAGAATGGCAAAAGTGATGCCAAAATTGCTAGATATAGATCAATGTGGTTTTGTGGAGGGGAGGCAAATGTGATGATATTAACAGAACACCGATGATCAAGAGGGAAGTGGGCAATATGCGACGGAGTAAAGCTGGACATTTTTGAGACGGTCTGCATAGGGCATCTGTTTGAGGCCAGTAATCCTCTTTGTGAGGTATTTCTGCAGTCTTTCCAATTGTTGTAGATGTCTTGTGAGGTACATACCAAAAGGGGCATTGTACTCTATAATGGGTCTAATGACTGATGCGTAGAGGGGAACAATGACCTCTTTTTTCCTGGATGAGAACCTTTTATGATGAGGTGTACCATGTAGAAGAATTTCCTGACTACTGTGGCAATGTGATTATCAAAGGAGAGACTACTGTTCACCTGTTTCCCAAGGTCTCTTATCACACTTTCTGTGTTAAGTTTACTACCGCCTATGTGGTAGTTCATGGCTACAGAGTTTTTACCAAAGGGGATGACAGTGCACTTTTTGGTATTGAGCATGAGGCCATGGCTTTGACACCAGACATCTGTCTCAGTGAGGCCCTTTTGCAGGATGTCCACATTGTTAGGAGTTTCGATTATGGCTCCTAGTTTGCAGTCATCTGTGAACTTCATTAGCCAAAGAACATCCGTGTTAGCCTGTACTTCAGAGAAGTAGATACCAAACAGGAGAGGATCCAGGACTGAACCCTGTGGTAAGAGCACTTGTCACTGGTCTGAAGTCGGATTTGGAGTCTGCTACTTTTACAGTGTGGGTTCTATCAGTGAGCCAGTTGGCAACCCATCTTGTGACATAGGGATTTATACCTAGTTTAGTGAGTTTATCTATAATTCCAGAGAGGGGGATGGTGTCGAAAGCCTTGGCAAGATCTAGATAGGCTGTGTGAACCACCTTACCCTCATCTATGGCTTTTTTGACTGCTTCAAGGAAATCTATCAGGTTTGACATGATCTGCCTTTTACAAACCCGAACTGGGTAGGGTCCAGAGTTTGGAGATTACCAGTGCAATTACAAATGCAAAATGTAACAGCACAAATCTTAACAGTGGGAAAAATAAACTGACTCGGATACAAAAGACAGCAAATTAACCTTCCATTGTACATTTCATGTGTTTTTTCTAAGGGAGCTTTGCACCCCCTGCACACTTAACATGGGGGATTGTGCTGAGTATTTCAGTGCTATTTATAGATGCTACCTTTAAGATCACTGTACTTCAGAGTATAGGGAATACTCAGAGATACTTTACCCTCAAATGTGGTATATTTATCCCCCCACCCATTTGGACATATATTCCCACAATATATTCCCACACCTCTGAGGACCAGTTACATCTCCTAAAACAAGAGATTTCCAATTTACAAAGCAAGAGGTGCTTCCAAACACGACACACTTGCTGCAGAGGTTTTCTAGAAAAACAGATGATAACAGCAAAATGAATGGATTAAAGCTCTGAGCTGTTAATGACTTGCTGCTGCTTGTACTCCAGGGTACAGTACTTGCCTACTTATTGTGTGATTCTGAACAAGTCACATAACCAGGAAGTGCTAGCACTCTGGTCACTCCTGAAAAGAGAAATTTTTGTCCAGTGGGCTTATCTAGTTAACAAGTCAATAGTAATCAAAAGAAGTTGTGCAGTATTCAACTGTTGTATGAATAGTGCTGACATTGCCATGGAAGGTAATGAATGCGATAAAGCAGCTGACTGTAGTGTTCTGTAGTTTTCTGTGAACACTATGTACTCTGCCCCACCTAATATATTCATTCACATATGCATTCATAAAAACACTCCTGTAATATTCATTCATACAGTGGCAGCATACACAAGTACAGCTTCCTATATACACAGCAATTGGCCACCCCAGGCATTTTCTCATTAATAAAGCACATACCTCCCATTCATTCATATTTACATGTAGTCCACTTCATTTCATCATAGCACATAGCAGTCTGAACTCATGAAGTGAATCTGTAGTATTACTTAGTATCACTTTAAGTATGCAGTTTAAATGCTCTGTATCAATATCAGTTGCAGACAGTGTTGTTTGATTTGCATACTGAAACTTTTATTAAATAAGGTTGAACAGGTATAGTAAAGCCAGTTGACATTTGTTGACCAGGTTAGTCCGGCTGAGTCGAAGCCCTTTTTCAGCAGAGGCCTGGGGAGAAAAGCTCCACAACTACAAACATCAAGTAAAAATAAATGTGCAAAAACAAAAATCAAGTATAATACAAACACAGATGCATAAAAATTAAGAGAATAAACAAATATTTGCAGTAGAAGATTAACAGCGCCTGAGAGAATATATATATTTTACATCAAGGAAAGCAAGCTGTCTGGCTGTCTGGCAGTTGATTTAAAACACTCCTAAATGACTAAAAATTATTGAAAAAAGCCAATTCAACTGACAGGAGCTCAGTTTTCTTTGTATCATAAGCTTTCATTTTGTAATTGTATTACCATGATACACTATTGCATGACAACTATAAGAAGCAATCAGAGGAGCTTAGAAAGGATTGGAAAGAGAGACTGGATGAGCAAGTCACAAAGAGACAATGGGGGCATATATATGTATAGCTTCCAAATATTCAACAAAGTCTAGAAGATTTAAGATCTTTGCTTGGAAGTGTTTACATAGATATTTTTATACTCCAAGTAGATTCCAAAGATTTTTTTCTCAGGTAGACAGCAAATGTTGGAGATGTGATGGGGAAGAAAGAGGTAACTAGGAACATATTTTTTGGGTAGTGTAATGAGTTGGCAGACTTTAAAGATTCCCTGCAGACTGCTCTGTCAGAGATACTATGTGAGCATATTGGTATAATTAAATAAATAATTTTTTTGAGCTATGATACAGAATCAGAATTGCCTAGACATAGTAAGGGCTTGCTAAGTCTAATTATGGTGGCTGCCAAAAAAACAATTAGTAGAAAATGGAACTCAAAGTCTAAATCAAGTTTACTAGAAGAAGTGAACATAGCACCTGAGATAAAACAACTGGAATTGGGATCTTTAGAAAAGGGAAGGAACAAACTACACAGGAAAAAAATGGGAATTGTGGGAACAATACATGCAGAGGAGAAACAAGGTTTAGAAGGCAGGAGTTGAATGAGCTATGTAATACTTAACTGACAATGTATAATATTTGCAACTAAAATTGTGTCAATATGGATTGTTTTTCATTTATACAAATGTAAAATTGCCTTTGTCATATGTGATAATTTAATAAAGGTGTTTTTTTTAAAAAAAAAAACAGTAAGAGAGTTATTGAATGTTGTAAAGGAGATAAAAGAACTGGAGATGTGATCTTCAGAAAAGGGAAGAAGTAAACTACACAGAAATAAATGGAATGTGTGTGTGTATAAAAAATCAAATCTCAAATAGTGTGTGTGTGTCAGCTTCTTGGACAAGGGGCACGAAGCTCTGGTTTCACAGAGAGACTGGTGGAGAACTTGGCTTGGACAGTTGACTGAGGTCTCAACTCTATAGCTGTGCCAATGAGGAGTCTTACTGGAGACCTAGAGTGAGGCAGATAGAGAAATTCAGACCCTGGACTGAGTGGGTTTCCTGTGTGCTCTTAAGGGAAATTGTGCTTGATTTTTGTTCCAAGTAAACGTTCCTCTCCAGTGTCAGTGGTGAGGATTCAGGCTCCTTGTTTACTGGGCCAGAGTGGGGACATCACAACCTGATCACAAGATGGTGATTTTTATCATGGTGATAACCACAGTTTATGTAGAACCTACCATCAGTGAGTTTCTTGGAGTCATTTTGGAAATGCCTTCTAATGTCTGGATATCTGAAGACCCTAATACACTACTATAAGATATGGGGTGTACTTTGTTCACCTACTTTTTAAATAAAGTGTTTTATAGGGGGGTTCACTTTGCTTACACCCGTTCTCCTATGTTGCATTATTAAAAAATACAGTTGTTGAAATCACCCCTTGCCAGTGTCACTTGGGATGCCTTCTTCAGAAAACTTCAACCACTTGGGAATCACTTAAAAAAAAATCATCATAAAAATATTCCAAATAAAGAACCAGTGATAATTTTATTTTTGTTTTTGTTTCAGTAATAAGCAATGGCGGCATATTTTTTTATTCCAGGTCTGTACCATAATAGCTGTGAATTAGAAATATGTTCATAGGCAGGTACTAGGCTGTTGGCCCTAGGGCCTATTTAAGCCTAGCCAAAAAGACACCCTGGCTTTCGCCATCCAAGAAAATTATTTTCCTGTGCCACTGTCGAGCAGAGCCACAAAAGTGATCCCGGGGTGAATTTCCTATTTCTCATCCAATCATCAAGATTTTTCTTGAAGAGTGCTAATGGGGAGCTTTGTTTGATATAGATAGGTAGTTTGTTCCAGAGTATGGTACATCTCTCGGACAGGAATCTATCCCTCCAGCATGTTCTGTTTATTGTGGTGACAAGGTTTAGGTCCCTGGAGCGTGTAGCTCGGAGGCATTGGGATTTCTTTAAGTGGAGCGTATCCAACAGCTCTGGGTTTGACATAGCTTTGTATGTTAGGCAGAGATCGCCTCTGAGTAGGCAATATGCGAAGGAGTAAAGCTGGAGATTTTTGAGACAGTCTGCATAGGGCATCTGTTTGAGGCCAGTAATCCTCTTTGTGAGGTATTTCTGCAGTCTTTCCAATTGTTGTAGATGTCTTGTGAGGTACATACCAAAAGGGGCATTGTACTCTATAATGGGTCTAATGACTGATGAGTAGAGGGGAACAATGACCTCTTTTTTCCTGGATGAGAACCTTTTGTGACAAGGTGTGCCACGTAGAAGAATTTCCTGACTACTGTAGCAATGTGATTATCAAAGGAGAGACTACTGTTCACCTGTGTCCCAAGGTCTCTTATCACACTTTCTGTGTTAAGTTTACTACCGCCTATGTGGTAGTTTATGGCTACAGAGTTTTTACCAAAGGGGATGACAGTGCACTTTTTGGTATTGAGCTTGAGGCCATGGCTTTGACACCAGACATCTGTCTCAGTGAGGCCCTTTTGTAGGATGTCTACATTGTTAGGAGCTTCGACTATGGCTCCTAGTTTGCAGTCATCTGTGAACTTCATTAGCCAAAGAACATCCGTGTTAGCCTGTACTTCATAGAAGTAGATACCAAACAGGAGAGGACCCAGGACTGAACCCTGGGGTAAGAGCACTTGTCACTGGTCTGAAGTTGGAGTTGGAGTCTGCTACTTTTACAGTGTGGGTTCTGTCAGTGAGCCAGTTGTCAACCCATCTTGTGACATAGGGATTTATACCTAGTTTAGTGAGTTTATCTATAATTCCAGAGAGGGGGATGGTGTCGAAAGCCTTGGCAAGATCTAGATAGGCTGTGTGAACCACCTTACCCTCATCTATGGCTTTGTTGACTGCTTCAAGGAAATCTATCAGGTTTGACATGATCTGCCTTTTACAAACCCGA